>NC_134354.1:276191940-276512648 GCF_048569485.1 Anomaloglossus baeobatrachus | reverse complement strand
ATAGTAATGTGCCCACCTTGTCCCTATTCTATAGTAAGGTGCCCACCTTGTCCCTATCCTGTAGCAATGTGCCCACCTTGTCCCCATCCTATAGACATGTGCCCACCTTGTCCCTATCCTATAGTAATGTGCCCACCTTGTCCCCATCCTATAGTCATGTACCCACCTTGTCCCCATACTATAGACATGTGCCCACCTTGTCCCCATGCTATAGACATGTGCCCACTTTGTCCCCATCCTATAGTAATGTGCCCACCTTGTCCCCATGCTATAGACATGTGCCCACCTTGTCTCCATGATATAGTCATGTGCCCACCTTGTCCCCATCCTATAGACATGTGCCCACCTTGTCCCCATCCTATAGACATGTGCCTACCTTGTCCCCATCCTATAGTCATGTGCCCACCTTGTCCCTATTCTATAGTAAGGTGCCCACCTTGTCCCCATCCTATAGACATGTGCCCACCTTGTCCCTATTCTATAGTAAGGTGCCCACCTTGTCCCAATCCTATAGACATGTGCCCACCTTGTCCCCATCCTATAGACATGTGCCCACCTTGTCCCTATCCTATAGTATTGTGCCCACCTTGTCCCCATCTTTTAGTAATGTGCCCACCTTGTCCCAATCCTATAGACATGTGCCCACCTTGTCCCTATCCTGTAGCAATGTGCCCACCTTGTCCCTATCCTATAGTAATGTGCCCACCTTGTCCCTATCCTATAGACATGTGCCCACCTTGTCCCTATCCTATAGTAATGTGCCCACCTTGTCCCCATCCTATAGACATGTGCCCACCTTGTCCCTATCCTATAGTAATGTGCCCACCTTGTCCCTATTCTATAGTAAGGTGCCCACCTTGTCCCTATCCTGTAGCAATGTGCCCACCTTGTCCCCATCCTATAGACATGTGCCCACCTTGTCCCTATCCTATAGTAATGTGCCCACCTTGTCCCCATCCTATAGTCATGTGCCCAATGTCCCCATCTTTTAGTAATGTGCCCACCTTGTCCCCATCCTATAGACATGTACCCACCTTGTCCCCATACTATAGACATGTGCCCACCTTGTCCCCATGCTATAGACATGTGCCCACTTTGTCCCCATCCTATAGTAATGTGCCCACCTTGTCCCCATGCTATAGACATGTGCCCACCTTGTCTCCATGATATAGTCATGTGCCCACCTTGTCCCCAACCTATAGACATGTGCCCACCTTGTCCCCATCCTATAGACATGTGCCCACCTTGTCCCTATTCTATAGTCATGTGCCCACCTTGTCCCTATCCTATAGTAATGTGCCCACCTTGTCCCTATCCTATAGACATGTGCCTACCTTGTCCCTATTCTATAGTCATGTGCCCACCTTGTCCCCATCCTATAGTCATGTGCCCACCTTGTCCCCATCCTATAGTCATGTGCCCACCTTGTCCCCATCTTTTAGTAATGTGCCCACCTTGTCCCTATCCTATAGACATGTGCCCACCTTGTCCCTATCCTGTAGCAATGTGACCACCTTGTCCCTATCCTATAGTAATGTGCCCACCTTGTCCCCATTCTATAGACATGTGCCTACCTTGTCCCTATCCTATAGTAATGTGCCCACCTTGTCCCCATCCTATAGACATGTGCCCACCTTGTCCATATCCTATAGTAATGTGCCCACCTTGTCCCTATCCTATAGACATGTGCCTACCTTGTCCCTATTCTATAGTCATGTGCCCACCTTGTCCCCATCCTATAGTCATGTGCCCACCTTGTCCCCATCCTATAGTCATGTGCCCACCTTGTCCCTATTCTATAGTCATGTGCCCACCTTGTCCCCATCCTATAGACATGTGCCCACCTTGTCCCTATTCTATAGTCATGTGCCCACCTTGTCCCTATTCTATAGTAATGTGCCCACCTTGTCCCTATTCTATTATCATGTGCCCACTTTGTCCCCATCCTATAGTCATGCGCCCACCTTGTCCCTATCCTATAGTCATGTGCCCACCTTGTCCCCATCCTAAAGTCATGTGCCCACCTTGTCCCCATCCTATAGTCATGTGCCCACCTTGTACCTATCCTATAGACATGTGCCCACCTTGTCCCTATTCTATAGTCATGTGCCCACCTTGTCCCTATTCTATAGTACTGTGCCCACCTTGTCCCTATCCTTTAGACATGTGCCCACCTTGTCCCTATTCTATAGTCATGTGCCCACCTTGTCCCTATTCTATAGTACTGTGCCCACCTTGTCCCCATCCTATAGACATGTGCCCACCTTGTCCCCATCCTATAGACATGTGCCCACCTTGTCCCTATCCTATAGACATGTGCCCACCTTGTCCCTATCCTGTAGTCATGTGCCCACCTTGTCCCCATCCTATAGTCATGTGCCCACCTTGTCCCTATTCTATAGTTATGTGCCCACCTTGTCCCTATTCTATAGTCATGTGCCCACCTTGTCCCTATTCTATAGTCATGTGCCCACCTTGTCCCCATCCTAGACATGTGCCCACCTTGTCCCTATCCTATAGACATGTGCCCACCTTGTCCCTATCCTATAGACATGTGCCCACCTTGTCCCTATTCTATAGTCATGTGCCCACCTTGTCCCTATCCTATAGACATGTGCCCACTTTGTCCCTATCCTATAGACATGTGCCCACCTTGTCCCTATCCTGTAGTCATGTGCCCACCTTGTCCCCATCCTATAGTCATGTGCCCACCTTGTCTCTATTCTATAGTCATGTGCCCACCTTGTCCCTATTCTATAGTCATGTGCCCACCTTGTCCCCATCCTAGACATGTGCCCACCTTGTCCCTATCCTATAGACATGTGCCCACCTTGTCCCTATTCTATAGACATGTGCCGACCTTAACCCCATCATATAGATATGTGCCCACCTTGTCCCCATCCTATAGACATGTGCCCACCTTGTCCCCATCCTATAGACATGTGCCCACCTTGTCCCTATTCTATAGTAATGTGCTCACCTTGTCCCCATCCTATGGACATGTGCCCACCTTGTCCCCATCCTATAGACATGTGCCCACCTTGTCCCTATTCTATAGTAATGTCCCCATCCTGTAGTAATGGGGGGGGGCAGTGGCGGCGGCGGGTGAAAGGGGGCGCTATAATTTACCGATCGCTCTCGGCTTCCTTCCACCTACAGACGCCGGAGTGAAGGTGAGGGGGCAGTCTCTGGCTCTGGATCCACAGTGATTGGACAGATCGGTCACAAGGCCGGTCTCTCCAATCAGAGCTGGGGGCGGGTGAAACTGAGGTCACCCAGCTCCAGCCAATGATCGGTGCTACAGCTGCACTGATCAGGGCTGGATTTCAATGTTACAGCCATTTTTAATGGCTGTAACATTACAGTGGCTGTGATTGGCTGATGAACGCCGCACAGCCAATCACAGCCTCCGTAGGTCCGGGGAGGAGACACCACCCCTCCTGAGGTCACCTCCTCCCCGAATCTAAGGTATTTGCTATTGGCAATGCAAACGGCGATCGCAGCCACCGGGGCTGCGATTTTGCCATGACGTACTGGGTATGTCATGGGTCCTTAAGTACCAGGGAGCCATAACGTAGCCAGTACGTCATAGGTCGTTAAGGGGTTAATGTGCCGTCCTTCACATACACAAAAAATAAGCAAACACCATTCTTCTCACTTGTCCCGCGCTCCCTCGGCTCCTCACCTCTGCTTCTTGCTGTCTGCAGGCCGTGCCCCGGTGACTATCGCGGCCGGTGCAGGGGCCGCAGCCACTGGCAGCGATTTATGTCAGATGAATGTTTTGCCGGCGCTGCGCGCGCACAGTCCTTGCTTCTGAGAACGCAGCGCCGGCAAAACACTCATCTAACAAAGTGCAGACAGTGGCTGCGGCCCCTGCACCGGCCGCGATAGTGACCAGGGAAACGGGTCTGGGGCCGCATGAAGCAGCCTGATGGGCCGCATGCGGCCCGTGGGCCGCGTGTTTGAGACCCCTGCTCTAGCCTATCCTTTACAGCCCGTCTGAGTGTGTCGATCCAGGCAGGCGTTACACCGTGCCCTCGACAGAAGGACATGTAGGCCAGGTGTGAGGTTCTCTGACTTTTTGTCTTGTTTTGTCATTTTGCTTTAATCTGTTTTTTCTTCATAGGCCATCTTGCTTCCTGTTCTGTTGCCCTCACTTTTGCCCTCAGTCAATATGGATTCCTCAGCTTCTATGTTCCCGCCCTGTTCACTGCCAATTACCTGCTTAAGCCATCTCAGCTGATGGACCAGTGCTTCTGAATCCTGTTAGCAGCCTGCCTGTAATCTGATCTCCTGAAGTCTTTGGAAGAACTACTTTTCTGCCATCCTCTGTTTTGGATCCCTGGAACTCCTGTCCACACAGGAACCCTTCTGCTCTGCCATGGACGTTTACAAGTACAGTAAGAGAGACTGAGTTATACTTTGACACTTCTGCTGAACTTTGAGGATCCATTCCTGATTAATTTGTTCCCAGCCTCTGCACCCTGAAACTGTTTAACCCTTCATGTTTTGTGCACTTACTTGTATGAAGTAATACAAGAACTGTTTAGCAAACCTGTGTCTCTGTGTTTCCCTTGTACCCTTGCACTAGACTCTATGCAAACAGTATTTAACACCTTACAAGATTCAGAAGCCAAGAATAGTCTGCAGGGTCTGGGAATATGGAAGCCCGTATTAGCAATCTGTGTGAAGTGACAGACACAAGTCTTACTGAGATACAGGCTTTAAAGACCAGCTGTGCAAGCGTCCAGGATCGTAATGAACACAATCTGCAGGTTTTTTGACAAATCATTCGTGATTTACGGGCCCGGATTGAGGCCCTAGAGGGGCGACTCCAAGCACCATCTTCACCCCCGGTTTCTGGAATCCCCAAGTTACCACCATTCCACTTTGGCGGTGAACTGGAAAAATTCAGGGGATTTATTAACCAATGCAAACTGTTTTTTGCTGCTCATGCATCAGTTCCTCAGTGAGCGATCGAGAGTGCTAACAATAATCATGCTGCCCACCAACAAGGCCCTTGCATGGGCTAATCCCCTGATTGAGACTGATGATGATTGTTTGAATAATCTGAATGATTTCATTTCAGCCATGGGTCAGGTGTTTGACCCGAACCGAGGTGCTACAGCAGAAGCAGCCATGTTGACTTTGCGTTAAGGTAAACGTTCTGTAGCAGAGTATGCCTTGGAGTTCAGATGGGCCCTCGACACCACTTGGGATAGCTCCGCCAAGAAGTCTGTCTTCCGGAAAGGATTGTCTTCTGTGATTAAGGACAAACTTGCTCGTGCAGATCCTCCCTCTGACTTGGGAGATGTCATCAATTTCTGCATTCGGATCGATGTCCTTCTTACTGAGCGCAGACAGGAGAGAGTATCTGAAAATTACCGTATTAACAATTTCCTTCCTTCTTCTCCAGTTAAGGAGTCTCTTGGTAGGAGAACTCGAGACCCTGAACCTGAACCCATGCAGGTGGACTCTCTACAGAGACGGGTCAGTGATGCACGCAAGGAACATCGACTGAAGGAAAATTTATGTTTCTATTGCGGTAAGTCAGGGCATTTCCTTACAAACTGCCCCAGCCGATCCCGTAAGACTAATGCAGCTGTTTTACACTGTGAATGCTGGGAAAGGAGATCTGTAATATCTGAATCACGGGCTCCAGAGAGATCAGCAGCTATAGACATTGATTATTCGGACTTGAACTCCGTTATTTCTGACTCCGATTCCCACATCAATGCTGCAGTTTTTCAGGTTTCCTCAGCAGTGTCTCAGCCGATTTGTAAGAAGAACAATTCTCATATACTTCTCTCCATCAAGCTCTGGGTTAACACAGTCATGGTGTCTAGCTCTGCTATGATTGATTCTGGAGCAAGCGGCAATTTTATGGACATTTCCTTTGCCCAGAAACATGGGATACGTTCTGTGAAGAAGACTACTCCTGTACAGATGGAGACTGTGGATGGTTCACTGTTAACCTCTGGACCAGTGGATCATGAGACAGAGCCCCTGAAGGTTCTCCTGGGTAACAATCATCAAGAGAAACTGTCTTTTATGCTCATCTCTTCTCCCCATTTTCCCATCATCCTAGGATTGCCATGGCTGCAGGCTCAGAACCTTACAATAAACTGGGAAACCAAGGAGCTGCATTTTCCAGAGAAGTAGAAGCAGATAAGTCCTGGGGTTTCAGTCTGTTCAGCCCCTAAGATACCCACACCAGTCTCCGAGCTACCAGCAATATACTGTGAGTATGCGGATGTGTGTGATAAGCGGAACGCTGACCAGCTTTCCCCCCCCCCACCGTCCCTATGACTGTCCAATTGAACTTTTACCTGGTCCTGAGATACCCTTTGGCAAAATGTACCCCCTGGCTGGACCAGAGTTAAAAGCATTGAAGGACTATATAGATGAAAATTTAGCCAAGGGTTTCATTCGCCACTCTTCATCTCCTGCAGGCGCACCCATCTTTTTTGTGAAAAAGAAAGAAGGCTCTCTTAGGCCCTGCATAGACTATCGGGAGCTCAATAAGGTCACAATCATAAACCGCTACCCACTGCCTTTAATCCCTGAATTATTAGAAAGAGTTCGGCATGCAAAGATTTTTTCTAAATTGGATCTCCGTGGGGCCTATAATTTGGTCCGCATTAGACCTGGGGATGAATGGAAGACTGCATTCAGGTCACGCTATGGACATTTTGAATATCTAGTTATGCCGTTCGGCCTGTGTAACGCCCCAGCTACCTTTCAACATCTAGTTAATGATATCTTCAGGGATCTCTTGGATACATTTGTGGTGATTTATCTAGACGATATTTTAATCTTTTCTAACTCCACAGATGAACATCATAGACATGTGAGGATGGTATTGGAGCACCTTCGACAGAACCATCTTTATATCAAACTGGAAAAGTGTGAATTCCATCAGACCGAGATTCAATTTTTGGGGTACGTAATGTCTTCACAGGGAATAACCATGGATGAAATCAAGACTCAAGTCATCAAAGACTGGCCAGCTCCCAAGACTGTAAAGGAGGTTCAGCGCTTCATCGGGTTTGCAAATTTCTATCGGCGTTTCATCAGGAACTTTTCTGAGGTAGTGTCACCTATCACACAACTTACCCGTAAGAAGTCTACTTTCACCTGGACGCCTCAAGCCCAAGAAGCGTTTTCCCTTTTGAAGAATAAATTCACCTCAGCGCCTATCTTAGTGCATCCTAACCCTGAACTTTCCTTCATAGTAGAGGTGGATGCCTCGGACTGTGCCATCGGTGCCATACTCTCACAGAGGACAGGTGAGAATAATGTTTTACATCCCTGTGCTTTCTTTTCCCAGCGGTTGTCTTCAGCGGAAAGAAACTATGACGTGGGAAATAGAGAATTGCTGGCCATTATTGCTGCCTTCAAGGAATGGAGACACCTTCTTCAGGGCAGAGCAGATAATCGTCCTGACTGATCACCGCAATCTGGAATTTAGCAGGTCAGCCAAATGCTTGACTCCTCACCAGGCTCGTTGGAGCCTTTTCTTAAATCAATTTAGTTTTGTAGTTTCCTATAGGCCTGGGTCACGCAATGGGAAGGCTGATGCACTGTCTAGGATCTTCTCGACTGACAACATTCCATTCACACCTCCTAAGACAATTCTTCCCAATTCCAGATTCCTGGGAGTGATTCATAATCAGGACTTACTCAATGACATCAAGGAGGCATATCATTCAGATTCCTTGCTAGCAAATCCATCTGATGAAGTAAGTCTGGTCTTCAAAAATGGTGTGTGGTTTCAAGGGCAACGTATGTACATACCTGAGGCAGTCAGATTGAGAGTACTGCAACTCGTTCATGATTCAAAAATGGCTGGACACAGAGGAATTCTAAAGACTCAAGAGTTCCTTTCTCGTTTTACTTTTGGTGGCCCACTTACAGAAGAGACGTTCAAAATTACGTTACTTCATGTGAAGTCTGTGCGAGATTCAAGACTCCACGTTCTTCACCTACAGGTCTATTGCAGCCCCTACCTATTCCATCCCGGCCATGGGGTTTCATTGCAATGGACTTTATTGTAAAATTCCCAACCTCCCAAGGGAAGAACACAATTTTGGTGGTGGTGGACCGTTTAGCGAAAGCAGCTCATTTTATTCCCTGTCGGCTTACCCACTGCAAAACAGACATCTGACCTAATTATTCAAAATGAGTTCCGTTTGCATGGAGTACCAGATGAGGTTAATTCTGATCGAGGGGTGCAATTCACTTCAAAGTTCTGGCAGAATTTTTGTAAGGCATTAGACATCAAAGTTAATCTTTCTTCTGCCTTTCACCCCCAGACAAATGGACAAATTGAGCGGACCAACCAGACCTTGGAACAGTATCTCCGCTGTTTCATCTGCCATCTACAAGATGACTGGGTGGATCTACTCCCACTGGCTGAGTTTTCATATAACAAGTCTCAGAGCGCCTCCACTAAACAGTCTCCTTTTTATGCTAATCTGGGCTATCGCCCTAATATTCTTCCTCGCCTTCCCATAGATTCGCCCTTACCAGCTGTGGCTGACAGAATTTCTTCGCTACAGCAGAATCTTGATCTTCTAAAGGAGAACCTGGGATTGGCTCAAGAGGTATAAGAAAGCAGCTGATAAGTTTCGTAAGCCTGCACCAGCCTTCAAGGTAGGAGATTTGGTCTGGCTATCAACCAGAAACCTTAAGTTGATGGAATTCTCATCTAAATTGGGACAAAAGTATGTTGGACCCTACAAGATCACTAAGATTGTAAGTGCTGTGGCTTGTCGTCTTCAACTGCCCAGAACTATGAGAATCCATCCTGTGTTTCATGTTTCTCTCCTAAAGGCTGCAGTACCTAATACATTTCCTGGACGTTCTCCTTCCCCTCCTGATCCAGTGTTTAATTGATGGTCAGGAAGAATTTTGTAGTGGAAAATCCTGGACTCAAGGTTGTGTAAGGGGTGGACGGACCCCTTACAAGGAGGCACAGTTTTCCCCCCCTGAAGATACCCCACGTTGGGGGTAGATAAAGCTGTTATTATTAATGTTTATGATCAATTGTATTTTTACTGTATAGATGAGTTTCCCCTAGAGGCCGAGTGGGACGGCTGTCCCCATAGAAACTGTGAAGGAGAGAGGAGGAGCCGGCAGCTTGAGGGGGAGGGAGAGAGAGTGCTGTAAGGGAAAAGTGTAAGTTTGAGGTAGTTGATTCCGGGACGGGGGAGAAGGAGCAACGGGGGCAGAGTGTGGGAGCTATGGTGGCAGCTAGCGAAAGGAAAGGAAAGTGTCCTATACGGTGAAACAGAGTTGTGTGGGTCAAATCTGCAGTAGCCGGAGCGGGAGCCCAGGTGAAGGAGACTAGAAGTAGCCGGGCAAGGTCCCCTGAGAAGAGAAGACAGGAGCAGTTTTTCCCCGGCAGGAATTGTGATTGCGTGTTACAAGATCCGTGCATTGAGTCTGTTGTGAAACTCTGTGCAATAAAAATGTCGTTTGGTTCAACTGATCTCCGCCTGCAAAGTCTTCCTGCGTCTGACAGCGTGTTCTCTTCCACCACACTCTGCCCCACAAAACAATCCCCTGTCCCAAAAGTGACGGCTGAGCCGGGGGTTAGCCTTATAGAAAAAGGGGCCACGACTACAACCCCCGAGGCACCCCCGGCACCCCGTTACATGTGGCGTAGTCGGCAGGATGTGGATTATCTGCAGGGGGTCCCGATCCAAGAAGATGGAGACCAAGTGGTGCCTAAGGCATTGGACCAGGCACAAGACGGCGGTAAGATGGCCGCTGTCTTCACAAATACAGCGAGCGCGTGAAGAATTGGCGCCAAAAGAAGAACCATGAGCTGGCCGGCAAAGAAAAAGAAGTACAGAGTGTGCTGCCCAAAGAGGGGAGGTGCTGGCCCCAAGATGTTGCTGAAGACATGTGAAGATGGCGGCGCTACAGAAAAAAAGAGGTGTCGCCTGTGCTGGGTCGATTTGATGTGCGAGACTGGGGGTGGAGTGTATGCAAGAGCGGGAAAAGAAGGCCCGCCTCCACCTTCCTGAGCATCTCCACCGTCCCCGGCGCCATTACAGGAAGAGCTGCGAGAGACGACAACTCTGCAACGGACTCTGAGTGAGATGGAGACTCAGATAAGACAGCGAGCTGCAGCGAGCGCGCTGGTGGCAACCAGCCTGGGTAGAGAACGCCCGAAGCAGATTGTAGCCGAGGAAGCACTTACCATTAAGCTACCGGCTGTGCCAGGAGGTCCGGAGCGGCCCGCAAAAGTAACGTGGGTCACTTCATGGGACGCCGTGACCGGCGAAACATCCACTGAATTCCGGCCCACCTACAAGACGCAACTACAGCCGGGAAGCGAAACCCTGGAAACACCCCTCCAGTGTTCGGAGGTGATCACGCCAGTCGAGGTGGAACCTCCAGCCCACACAGCAGTTCCGGCCCCGGGAGAGCAACATGCCCCGGAGTTAGAGGAAGACAAGTGGGGATTTTTCTGGGAGCCGGTGAAACCGACACCCCTGACCCGAAGACAGTCCCCGCCGCCTGAACCAGACCCGGTACAAGAACTGTTACTGGCCGAGACCGTGGCCCGTGAGATGATGGCTTGTCCCCTTAGCGAAGAGTTTGATCGGCAGTGTACCGTTGGCACCGTGGTCAAATTCAATCAGGCTGAAGGCTACGGGTTCATTGAGGACGAAGAGACCGGGGATCATTTTTTCTATAACCGGGTTAACCTGGACACTGAGGGCTTGCCCCAACATTTGCATACCCTGTACCTGGGAGAAAAAGTGAAATTCCGGAGAGAAGTGGGATGTCGGGGCCTATTTGCTGTAGGAGTGACCCGGATGCCCACTGCGCAAGAGGCCGCACAGTGGCAACAAGAGATTGAATGGGAAGAGTGTCAGTACCGGAGACATACACAACAGAGACCGGTGCTGGCTGAGACTTGCCGGCCGAGAAACACGCTGGCGGTGTCGCCAGAAGTCACTACAGGACTGATAGCTGAGCCGGAAAAGCAGACGCCGGCGGTGTTGGCGATTCGTCAAAGTATGGTGACGCACCCGGTGGTCGTCGTTGGAAGTCCACAGCCGTCCTGTCCAGCTACCCCGTCACCTCCGCCGGGAGCCGAGGGGCCAAAGCCGGAGCCAGAAGAATCGGAGACCCCGGTTAACTATGAACCGTTCCGGAGGCTGCGCCGCTTGCCATGTCAGTCTCTCTCCGATTATGTGAGGGCCCAGCGGGCCGAATGGCTACGAGCTTACCACCCCGTGTGAATCCCAGTGACCGGAGGTGGGGGACATATCTGTGCCAAGAACTGGTATTGTTGAAGAACCGGTGACGATTTATAGTTTGTAACCATGTTTAAGTTACCGAGCCCGGGAGGAGCCTGATGCCGGACTGTGCAAGGACTCCCTCTGTGATGTTGAGGAAGACTTTATTGTTTGTGTTCCTGCCTACAAAGACCGGGAGTGCTGTGAGAGCCTCCGGGCAGAAGACCAGCAAAGACCGGGAGCGCCTGTTGAAGGCCTCCGGGCAAATTGCCTACAAAGACCGGGAGCTCCCTTGGAGGGACTCCGGGCGCAGAACTTGTGCGCTCAGTGGTTGTTTCTTTCTCATGAAGGTTTTAAAGTTTTATCCAAAGTTTGCCTTGCTGCTAAGATTGTATTTTACAGGTGCGAGCCTTGCCGGGAGGCTAAGGCAAAAAGAGGGGAGGAATGTAAGGGGTGGACGGACCCCTTACAAGGAGGCACAGTTTCCCCCCCCCCCCCCCTGAAGATACCCCACGTTGGGGTAGATAAAGCTGTTATTATTAATGTTTATGATCAATTGTATTTTTACTGTATAGATGAGTTTCCCCTAGAGGCCGGGTGGGACGGCTGTCCCCATAGAAACAGTGCAGGAGAGAGGAGGAGCCGGCAGCTTGAGGGGGAGGGAGAGAGAGTGCTGTAAGGGAAAAGTGTGAGTTTGAGGTAGTTGATTCCGGGACGGGGGAGAAGGAGCAACGGGGGCAGAGTGTGGGAGCTATGGTGGCAGCTAGCGAAAGGAAAGGAAAGTGTCCTATACGGTGAAACAGAGTTGTGTGGGTCAAATCTGCAGTAGCCGGAGCGGGAGCCCAGGTGAAGGAGACTAGAAGTAGCCGGGCAAGGTCCCCTGAGAAGAGAAGACAGGAGCAGTTTTTCCCCGGCAGGAATTGTGATTGCGTGTTACAAGATCCGTGCATTGAGTCTGTTGTGAAACTCTGTGCAATAAAAATGTCGTTTGGTTCAACTGATCTCCGCCTGCAAAGTCTTCCTGCGTCTGACAGCGTGTTCTCTTCCACCACACTCTGCCCCACAAAACAATCCCCTGTCCCAAAAGTGACGGCTGAGCCGGGGGTTAGCCTTATAGAAAAAGGGGCCACGACTACAACCCCCGAGGCACCCCGTTACAGTTGCACAGAAATCAGCTACAGTACCTTATTAAGTGTCAGGGCTACTCATCGGAAGACAACTCTTGGGAACCAGTCGACAATATCAATGCTCCCCGCTTACTCCGCCAGTTCCATCAGAGATACCCAGACAAGCCTGGTCTGGGGTCGTCCAGTGGCCGTCTCAAGGGGGGGAGTAATGTGAGGTTCTCTGACTTTTTGCCTTGTTTTGTCATTTTGCTTTAATCTGTTTTTTCTTCATAGGCCATCTTGCGTCCTGTTCTGTTGCCCTCACTTTTGCCCTCAGTAAATATGGATTCCTCAGCTTCTATATTCCTGCCCTGTTCCCTGCCAATTACCTGCTTAAGCCATCTCAGCTGATGGACCAGTGCTTCTGAATCCTGTTAGCAGCCTGCCTGTAACCTGATCTCCTGAAGTCTTTGGAAGAACTACTTTTCTGCCATCCTCTGTTTTGGATCCCTGGAACTCGTGTGTGTCCACACAGGAACCCTTCTGCTCTGCCATGGACGTTTACAAGTACAGTAAGAGAGACTGAGTTATACTTTGACACTTCTGCTGAACTTTGAGGATCCATTCCTGATTAATTTGTTCCCAGCCTCTGCACCCTGCAACTGTTTAACCCTTCATGTTTTGTGCACTTACTTGTATGAAGTAATACAAGAACTGTTTCAGAAACCTGTCTGTGTTTCCCTTGTACCCTTGCACTAGACTCTATACAAACAGTATTTAACACCTTACACCGGGATAGTGTTTTAAAAATTGCTAGAGATTCGGATTCAACACGTGAGCCATACAAGGCACGTGTGTCACATTGCCCTGAAGAAGGGCTGCAGACTGTTTAGCATCATTGTTGCACCCGGCATTCCCTGGCTGCTGGTTGAGTGGAGACAACCATTGATGAAACTCGGTCTCACTCTACAGAGCTAACTGTCCACAACTCCTCAGCGGTGTCTCACATTTCCCCTACATTTCAAAGTAAACATTTGACCGCCTGATGGCCTTGAGCTCTGCTGCCAGCATAGTAAGGAGGTGTGTGTGGGATTCCTTGGGTGCAGTTACAAGGAAGGATGGCCTGACCACACAGGGTTTGGGCTGATGTGCAGGAACAACACGAGGTTGATGAGGCAGAAGCAGTGGAGGAGCAGTGGAGTTGTACATACAGAGGAAGGATTGACACACAACTCGTGGGGACGGAAAGACTTGTACAGCAGACACTTCTCCATCTATCACCATAGTTACCCAGTGCCCAGTCAGCGACCTGTAACGCCCCTGTCCATGCTTACTGGGCCAAGTATCTGTGGTGAAATGCACTCTGTCACACAGAGTTTCTCAAAGAAGCGGTGATATTTGGTACGACATGCTGGTGTAGCGCGGGCACGCCTTTGTTGGAGTGGCGCCTGGGCATCGGCTCTTGGGGCACTGCGATGGGCATAAGGGTTCGCAAATCCTCAGTTAAAAAGGTTGGAAAGGCAGCATTTTAGTAGCCAACAGTTTGCAGATGCTGAAAGTCAACCTCAAAGCCATGTCATGCCCTTCTAAAAGCATGTAAAACACACAGCAAGGGGACTCCAACCACATTCTCCCTCATTTCCGCTAATTGGGCCACACACACCCCACTTGACTGGCATCAGTTGACCCCCATTTTCAAGATGAAAAGATGCTTAGCATGAAGCACTCTCAAAAATACACGTGCCTTTCACCTCCCCTGGATGACCCAGTTGAAGAAAAGTCCTCTGTCACCCATGACTTCCTCATATTGGTGAACGTTAGTATTTCCACATTGTCAGTGGACAGACGCGTGTGCTTATCTGTCAGCACACCCCCAGCAGCACTGAAGACACGTTCCGAGAGAACGCTGGCTGCGGGACACGACAAGATCCCCAAGGCGTACGTGGTGAGCTCAGGCAATTTATCCAGATTGGAAGCCTAAAATGAGCAAGGCTCAAGTTGCACAGTAATGGCATTGATGTTCCCTTGCATATACTCCTATCTGTGTCTCCTCCTCTTTTTCCTTGTCCAGCTCTTTTGTTTTCGCATGAGTATATGTCCTTGTCACTTTTCCATGTGTTTGTGTTGTGTTGTGAGTTGTTTGTCACCTTTTGGACACCTTTTGAGGATGTTTTTAGGTGTTTTTATGTGTTTGTGATTGCCTCCCATTGTTTCCTATGCGGTTCGAGCGGTTCGCCGAACCAAACTCGAACGAGACCTCCGTTCGGCGAACCGAACTCGAGCCGAACCGCGACCGGTTCGCTCATCTCTAATAAGGAATTGTATCATCCAGTGCTACTGCTATATATCTTCAGTCTTATCAGATGAAGAGTTGGGTCATCCAGGGCTAATGCTGCCATATCTTCCACCTCATCAGATGAGGAATTGTGTTATCCAGTGTTACTGCTGCCATATCTTCAGCCTCATCAGATGAGAAGTTTAATTTTGAAAAGTATTTGGACGTCATGGAGCAGGCAAAGTGTTACTGCAGGGAAAAAGATCCCACTCCCATAGCAAACAGATTGACCATATTGAAAAAAAAGAGAAAAAAAGAAAGAAAAAAAAGGGAACCAGCACGATCTGAAATTGGCATGCATCATATAAAAAGTGAAAATTCACAAATTTATTCCAACTGTACTATAATAAAAAAATGAGAATTTTTAGCAAATAATTGATCAATTTTTTTGAGCCACCCCTGCCAACGTCACGGCAAATCTCAATAGGGGGGTCCTACTCTACATTCTGTATTTCATGTGCCATGCGGCCTCCTAGATAAAGTTAAAAGCAGAACCATAATGGAGCACACATACCTGCAACCTGTATATAGCCGCTTCCATGTTGCAAAAAAGGCACTTGTGGATAGAGACCAGCCCAGGTCCCAGCATGTGGAGCAAGCCCTACACATACCAGGACTATATCAGAACTGATCCTCCCAGTGTCAAACAGCAACCATTGATAAAGGCGGACCAGATCCAAGAATGGTGCTTAATTAGCATTGCCTGTGGAAAGGGGTGAGGTAACTGAGTCTGAACAGCTACCAACAGGAGGAATATATTGCAAGCCAAAATCAGGCGTGCATGGTATGGTGTTGGTCAGGCACCAGATTTGTAGCATAACCTACGGTCAAAACAGAGAAAAAAAGGGAACCAGCACGATCTGAAATTGGCATGCATCATATAAAAAGTGAAAATTCACAAATTTATTCCAACTGTACTATAATAAAAAAATGAGATTTTTAGCAAATAATTGATCAATTTTTTGAGCCACCCCTGCCAACGTCACGGCAAATCTCAATAGGGGGGTCCTACTCTACATTCTGTATTTCATGTGCCATGCGGCCTCCTAGATAAGGTTAAAAGCAGAACCATAATGGAGCACACATACCTGCAACCTGTATATAGCCGCTTCCATGTTGCAAAAAAGGCACTTGTGGATAGAGACCAGCCCAGGTCCCAGCATGTGGAGCAAGCCCTACACATACCAGGACTATATCAGAACTGATCCTCCCAGTGTCAAACAGCAACCATTGATAAAGGCGGACCAGATCCAAGAATGGTGCTTAATTAGCATTGCCTGTGGAAAGGGGTGAGGTAACTGAGTCTGAACAGCTACCAACAGGAGGAATATATTGCAAGCCAAAATCAGGCGTGCATGGTATGGTGTTGGTCAGGCACCAGATTTGTAGCATAACTACGGTCAAAACAGAGAAAAAAAGGGAACCAGCACGATCTGAAATTGGCATGCATCATATAAAAAGTGAAAATTCACAAATTTATTCCAACTGTACTATAATAAAAAAATGAGATTTTTAGCAAATAATTGATCAATTTTTTGAGCAACCCCTGCCAACGTCACGGCAAATCTCAATAGGGGGGTCCTACTCTACATTCTGTATTTCATGTGCCATGCGGCCTCCTAGATAAGTCGTAGTTATGCTACAAATTCTGGTGGCCGGTCACCACCATGCCATGCATGCCTGATTTTGGTTTGCTATGTATTCCTCCTGTTGGTGGCTGTTCAGATTCAGTTACCTCACCCCTTTCCACAGGCAATGCTAATTAAGCACCATCTTGGATCTGGTTCGCCTTTATCAATGGTTGCTGTTTGGCACTGGGAGGATCAGTTCTGATATAGTCCTGGTATGGTGCAGAGCTTGCTCCACATGCTGGGACCTGGGCTGGTCTCTATCCACAAGTGCCTTTTTTGCAACATAGAAGCGGTTATATACAGGTTACAGGTATGTGTGCTCTATTATGGTTCTGCTTTTAACTTTATCTAGGAGGCCGCATGGCACATGAAATACAGAATGTAGAGTAGGACCCCCCTATTGAGATTTGCCGTGACGTTGGCAGGGGTGGCTCAAAAAATTGATCAATTATTTGCTAAAAATCTCATTTTTTTTATTGTAGTACAGTTGGAATAAATCTGTGAATTTTCACTTTTTATATTATGCATGCCAATTTCAGATCATGCTGGCTCCCCTCTCTCTCAGATTGACCATATTGCAGCCAAATTTTTCATTTGCTCTCAAAGAAGTAGAAGAGTTTAACCATTCATGGAAACTGACTGCATGAGGCAATTCATTTATATGCTGAAATTGTTAGAGATGTGCCCATGTGGTTACCACTTTGTCCCCAAAGCTTGTAGACAGTTTGTTCTTTAGCTTTAAAATTATTACGTCAGATTTGAGGTCATCTATGAAGGAGGATCTGATGGAGGCAATACTATTTCTGAGTGCAAATTCATACGCTGTACAAATGTTTTTCAATACATTTTTATTGAAAACTGGATTTTCCACTTACTGCATAGAGTTTTTCATATTTAGAATTTATTAAAGTCTTTATGTTCTAAAGTTGTATTCCAATAAATATGTTTCATGTTCTGTCTAAATAGCTTCATTGTTGTATCATAATAATAATTAAAATGTTACCATTTTACTAGAGTTGAGCGATGTTCGAGGTTCGCCAATTTCATGTTCGAGTGATTTTGGGGGGTGTTCGAGAGGCTCGACGAACTCGAGCTTTTTGCTAAAAGCTCGACAGTTCGAGTTACATTCGAGAACGGTTCGAGCACCAAAAAGCCAAGCTAGTTACTAGCTGGCTTTTCACTGTAATAGTCACTGTGTGAATCACGCTATTATCAAAATTCAGCGTATAGTGTGTGTGGGGGGGACGGGGTTTAGATCAGTGCTGCTGCTGAGCTGAGTGCTGAGATAATGCCGATTTGCCTTTTTTTTTTTTTTTTTTTTTTTGCCTAACCACGTGTACAGTGGGGCAGGCCAGGCTGTCAGCAAATCACAGAACCACACACTGCACAGTGGATTTTTGCCAGACAAGCAAGGGCTTGTATCATAGGCTGTGCATGTCACATGTCTTTGCTCTATCAGACATGTCCATTTTCCCCGTCGCCGCCATTATCTGTCTACTGCGTGTGGGTGACAGTCACTGCTCCCGCTCCCGCTGCTACTGCTGCTGTGTGCGCTATAGAAATACAGTGCAATCTACACAGCGCTTTAGGGATTAGGGACTACTGGTTATTTACGCCCTTTTCAGGGCTGATTTAAAGGTGTTCATAGCCATAGCTGCTAGGCAGGTCCGTGCAAACGCTGTGCTGGGCTTTGCTGTCCTGCTACCTACAGCACCCGTGCATGCAACCCACTTGGCCATTTTTTGCCACGCAATTTTTTTTTTCCCCCAAAGAGCTGACACTTTTTGTGCCATCCTAAAAGTGTCTGGAATACTAACTTAGTGTTCCTTTGCTGTCCACTGACCCACAGCACCCCTGCAATCTACCCACCTGGCCAGTTTTTGCCACGCTATTTTATTTCCCCAAAGTACTGACACTTTCAGAGGCGTACTAAATTTGTCTGTGATACTACTTTAGGGTTTCTTTGCTGTCAAGCAAGGTACACCACATGTGCATTCTACACTCCTTTCCACTTCTGCTATGCAATTTTTAACTGCAGGTAGTCCAGGCAATCTGTGACGAAGGTGCAGGCGTGGATATAATTTTGCCTTCATCCAAAGGTGGTTCTCTCGATGTCTGAGAGAGCTCAACACCACCAGCTGTTTCCACTTCCAAAACAACTGACAACATGACAATCACACTCCCTGTTGCGGGTAAAGGGGTGGAAGGTCAGCGTGAAAAAGCATGTGTGACTGCTGTCCCCACAGTCACAGAGGATGAAGAGCACGCAGAAGCCATTGATGAGGCAGACGGTTGCACCGTCCCGCTAGGCCGCATTGTAGCATAGTGATTTTTCCACCGCGACTTATGCTTCATTTAAAGTAGTGTACAGGGTGGGCTCCCCAGTATACAGCAAGACCACACACTAGGAAAAGGACTCTATGCAGTTGGGTTGATAAATGATTGTTTAACTTTCCCAAAACAAACAATAAGAACCATGCATAAAACTGAAAGAATAGAACAATCTATTTTCAATTCCAAAAGCCTACACCCCTATGCTGTGACACTCGTAATAGCGATTTATAACCCCTGCTCACCAACTTTTGCCTAACCAAGGGACTGTATAAATAGTTGCCTACTACCTGGTAATCCCTCTGCGTAGCAGGAGTATTTGTATATGTGCGTGTATGTGTGTGTGTGCGAACACGACTTTGCAGTGTCGCATCACAAGAGCTTACAACTTATCTACTCAAACATAGACAAAACCCATTAACACCCCTGAATACCCTTGTTAGCTGAAGCCTCACAGATAAGGAAAATGATAACAGTGTGAATGCAAACCACACAGCTCAGCAACACAGTCCTGGAACAGTCAATGCAAACGTGTCACTGTCCCTCTATGATTTTAAAGCTGGGTTCACACATAGCGACAGTGACAACGACGTCGCTATTATGTCACCATTTTCTGTGACGCAACAGCGACCTTGTATGTCGCTGTTATGATCGCTGCTTAGCTGTCAAACACAGTGACGCAGCAGCGATCATAATGTCGCTACATGTGCAGAGAGCAAGGAGCCGCGCACACTGCTTAGCGCTGGCTCCCTGCACTCCTAGGTACAGTACACATCGGGTTAATTACCCGATGTGTACTTTAGCTACATGTGCAGAGAGCAGGGAGCCGGCACTGGCAGCGTGAGAGCGGCGGAGGCTGGTAACGAAGGTAAATATCTGGTAACCACCTTGGTTACCCGATGTTTAACCTGGTTACAGCTTACCGCAGCTGCCAGATGCCGGCTCCTGCTCTCTACTCACTTCATTTCGTTGCTCTCTCGCTGTCACACACAGCGATCTGTGCATCACAGCGGGAGAGCAACAATAAAAAAATGAACCAGGGCTGTGTGTAACGAGCAGCGATCTCACAGCAGGAGCCAGATCGCTGCTCAGTGTCACACACAGTGAGATCGCTAATGAGGTCACTGGTGCGTCACAAAAACCGTGACTCAGCAGCGATCTCAGCAGCGATCTCGCTGTGTGTGAAGCACCCCTTACTGTAAGTGACAATTTGACAGTGCAGAGGCAGCAAGTCTTCTTGTCTATATAGTTGGCCTAACCAGAACAGATGTGTTTTGCTAAGAAAACAAAGTGTTGCGTGCACATATTACTGTCTGGACCCAGCCTACCGTACCTGGGTACTGTGTCCAGTTGCCATAAATACAGACTTTACGCTCCTCTCACGGTAAACAGTATAGACAGCACCGGAAGAACGTCGGTCTATGGCACAGGATGCTGCTCACAGGCGCTACGGTCCTCCTTACCAAACTCCAACACTACTCCCCTTACAATTGACCGAAGTGTTTCCGCGGTGGCTCCTTGCTGTAACACACACCTTTAGCTTTTCCTTCTGTTCATAGACAGCATCTCCTCCCCTCTCCAAGTCCACAGCTGAATACTGTTTTGCTATTGCTATAGTGACCAAACAGACAAAGGCAGATGCAAAAAAAACAGCTGTCCCTTGTGTGTAGTCTGCAACAATGCATGCAATGAATGGCAAATAAGCATGTTGCATTGACAGTGGATATAGCTGATCAATACACCCTCACGCTATCAATTCATGTGACACTTGTGACACTTCATGGACAAAGTACTCTAAGTAGTGAGTTTTTGGCCTCTACTTAGAGATTGGTGACAAATCTTACAGATGACATGACTTGGGTGATCCTTTGTGATGTCAAAAAGCCCCAGGCTAAACAAGACTTACAATCCATGCGACCTGCAGAGCCACCACGACTTCTGCTCAGAGGCAGAGTTGTGGCTGAGGATTCAGTTGTTGACATGCTTCCAGTACTTTGTCTCTGTCCAGGAAGACGCAACGTAACCTCATCGTCAGTAACATCCTCCTCCACCTCCTCTGCTGACCTCATCAACTGGGTGACTTTGGTTTGACAGTAAGTGGCGTCTCCAACCTCATCATCACCCTGTGTGTTTTCACTTCCCTCGTCTGGAGTCCTCCGAGCCAACCTCTTCCTGCCCTGACCGAATAGTAAAGTTGTCGTTCCCATCAGGTATCTGAGTATCATCAGCATGTTCCCCATAGTCTCCACCAGGAGGATTTACAGTTTGGGAATGAAGGTGTACATTATGCTCAGCACCTTCTTCATCGGGGCCTGTATCCGACTCACTAAGCTTCTGGGCATCAGTGAAGATCATTTCCTTGTCTGGACTCAAAGCAGCTTTCGAGCAGACCTCTGATTCCCAGGCTATAGTGTGACTGAACAGCTCTGCAGACTCAACCATCTCTGTTACCCCATACTCAGCAGGGCTGGTGGAAACTTGAGAGCTGTTATGAAGCAAGTGCGATTAGGTTGACACCACAGAGGAATGGAGTATTTGGGATATTGACCTTGAGGTGGAGTAGAGGCCACTTTATGGAGCACTTGAGATCCATTGAAGCACCTGCTGTTTTGGTGCCTCATCTACATTTGGTATTGTTGGTCGTGTCCGTGAAAAAAGGGATCATATCAGATTATCCACGGGAAGAAGTAGACATCTTATTTTGGCTGGTAGTTGGTGTTACGAATTGGTGCCGCCGTAGACACTTGCAGCCTGCTGCGGTTCCAGTTGCGCCCAGGTGTCAGCTGCCATTTTTGGCCGTGCCCCTCGGGTCATCCAGCTGGCTGCTTTCTCCTCCACGTCTAAGTGTGGAGAGGCGGCTAGTGCGCATGCGTGTGCCAATTTACCCCAGCCACAGCCTAAGTCCAGTGTTTCTCCTAGTGAGTATGCTCAGCCTGACTATGCCATTCCTGAGTCTGTCCTCAGTTCGGGCTTCAGAGCATGCTCCCACACTTAGTGCGAAAAGCCTCTTTGCACAGGTACTTGGACTCCGTGCCATGTCTAAGTCTGGTGTTGTGCCTAGAGAGCATGCTGAAGCTGATAGTCTTTTTTCTGAGACTGTTGTTCAGGCTACTGAGCATGCTCAGGCACTTACTGCATCAGAGGCTAGGTCCGGTAATGAACTCTTTGGCCCTGTCCGTGACGTGGCAGGTCCAAATAGGCCACAGGGCATCAGGTGTCCTGATGATGTGGCCATGCCACTCCGGACTGGCTTGCGGAGGCCCACCCCTACGCACACTGACAATGTACCTAATGGCCCCTGTGTTGTTAACAGGGAGTTCCTGGGCTGGGTGTGTGGACCCTGTGACGCTAACAGGGTTCACAGTCTCCACATCCGAGTGTCGTCTAACTCGGTTCAGGCTACTATTTTTTTCAGAGCCACCCAGCTCTGTATCCTCCACCTAACCTTCGTGTTGCCAGCATCTCCTTTTCCATCTGGGAGCATGGTGGACCCCAACTGGCGATTGGGATATATACCACCTTATCCTAATCTGCCAGTCCCCCCCGTAACAGATGGTGTTTCTTCAGCAGATGTTACTGTTGCTTAACCACCAAACCCATGGACACAAACATTTTTCTCCTTTCCAACACACCTGTTCCCCTTTCCACAAGCATATGGCCTTTTGCTACTCATTTTGTATATTTACAAATTTGCAAGTCTGCAGGGACACCATACTAAACGCCGTCTCAGCACAGCAGCCAGCCCTCGGTCCCTCAGATGTGGATAAGTTAAAGACCATTTCCTCCTAGCCATGACAAAGCATTGAGATTCACTCTGTGCAGCACTGGTGTTTAGTTAAAAAGCCGAGCTAAGATTGCGTACCTGCTTCTGCTGATACTCCTCCATACGTGTGTCCCTTTCTATGGCAGGATTTATTTCACCAAATTTTGTCTTGTACCGGGGATCTAACAGTGTGGCAACCCAGTAGTCAGCATTACTTCAAATTCGGACATTCCGAGGGTCATGTTGTAGGTAGTGCAGCAAGAAGGTGCTCATGTGTCTTGCGCATCCAGGAGGACCAAGTCCTTGCTGTGTTGGTGGCGGAGAGGTGAGAATCATGCCTCCTTCCTCTGCCTTCTCCCCCCAACCTTGCACAACCAAAATGTGAGCAAGCTCTCCCTCATCTGCTCATTTTTCCATGCCCATTGCCAGTTCGTCCTCCATTTCTTACTGGGCTCCTGCACCTTCCTCAACAGTTAGGCTGATACTATGCGCCCTTGTTAATCACTCTCCCCCACCGTTCCATGCCTGCCGCCTTGGTGTTGTTGACCGTCTGGACCTTGTAGATCTTGTTATCCCATCAGCATATGACTCCTCCTGTACTTCCTCTCATTCCTCTTGTCCCACCACCTGACTATGAATGCTGTTTAGAATGTGCTCCAGCATGTAGATGACTGGAATTGTCATGCCGATAATGGCAACGTCAGCGCTAAACATCTTCGTCGCCGTTTGTAAACTTCGAAGAAGGGTGCATAGGTCCTTGTTCTGAGACCACTCCATCAGTGTGATCTGCCCCACCTCTGGATCTCTTTAGCCAAGGCTATACGCCATAACTTATTGCAGCAGGGCTCGCCGGTGCTGCCACAGATGCTGCTACATGTGCAGATTTAAATTCCTGTGTGTCGGCACATCGCATTTCAGGCGGTGAACTGCCAGACCGAAAGACTTCTGGAGCGATGTAAGTTGTTGAGCTGCTGGGTGTGAACGGTGGAAGTGAGCACATAGCGAGCGTGGCCACCGCAGAAGGCCATGTAGGCCGGGATGATGGTTTAAAAATTGCTGGACAAACAGGTTCAACACGTGAGCCATACAAGGCACGTGTGTCACATTGACCAGATGAAGGGCCGCTCCCAGGTTTGCATCATTGTCGCACACGGCTGTTAAGTCACCACCGGAGTCCACTCCAGCAACTTGGACTCCGATCGCCAGGTGACAACATGTTCCTTTCGTACATAGTGCTGATGATGGTAGAGGAGTTGATACCAGCGGCGCCGGTGGCCGCAGGTTCCGCACTGCCACTGGGCTGGATTACCTTGAGATCTGCTGTACCACTGTCTGACTGTAGGTGGTGGTTGTCTCACAGTGGAAGTACCATCATTCAGCTACAAACAATGGGAAGACACCATACCCTTTTTAAGGCCCCTCCTGTCTGCTGACCACTGCCAGATATAGTTCTGAACTTTGGGTTCGTGTTCCACCCAGTTCTGTTTTGTGATTTTGTGTGCTGACTACCGCTTGTTTCCTGACTACGTCTCCTGCCTGCTGTTTATGTACCTCGTTGCCCGATCCGCATTTGACCTCTGTTTGTTTTCTGATTAAGTCCTGGCCATCCGATTCTGTTCATGTTCCTCAATTCATGGTTTGACCCTGCCTGACTACTACTCTCTCGGACTGCAGTTTTCCACAGGTATTGATCACCTTGGGCCCTGTGTAATTCCAAATCCCTGTATAGGGGTTAAAGGGTTTCAGGGTTCTAGGGGTCCTGCATGGTGAGTGGCTTCCCTCTAGCCTATCCTTTACAGCTCGTCTGAGTGTGTGGATCCAGGCAGGCGTTACACCGTGCCCTCTGCAGAAGGCCATGTAGGCCGGGATAGTGGTGTAAAAATTGCTGGATAACCATGGTTCAACATGTGAGCCATACAAGGCACGTGTGTCACATTGTCACGGCAAAGGGCCGCACCTAGGTTTGCATCATTGTCGCACCCGGCCTTCCCTGGCTGCTTGTTGAGTGGAGACAACCATTGATGAAACTCGGTCTCACTCTACAGAGCTTACTGTCTACAACTCCTCAGCGGTGTGACTCACATTTCACAGACATTTCAAAGTAAAGAGTCGACCACCTGATGCCGTTGAGCTCTGCTGCCAGCATAGTAAGGAGGTGTGCGGGATTACTTGTGCACAGTTACAACACCGGTGGCCTTACAATACAGGTTTTGAGCGGAGGTGGAGGACCTAGATGAGGTTGAGGAGGCAGAAGCAGTGGAGGAACTTCTACATACAGAGAAAGGATTGACACACAACTCGTGGGGATGGTAAGACTTGTACAGCAGACCCTTCTCCATCTCTCACCACACTTACCCAGTGCCCAGTCAGCGACATGTAACTTCCCTGTCCATGCTTACTGGTCCAAGTATCTGTGTTGAAATGCATCCTGTCACACACAGAGTTTCTCAAGGAAGCGGTGATGATGTGTTCGACATGCTGGTGTAGCGCGGGCACTCCTTGCTTGGAAACGGAGTGGCGACTGGGCATCAGCTCTTGGGGCACTGCGATGGGCATAAATTCTCGAAAATCCTCTGTTCAAAAGGTTGGAAAGGCAGCATTTCTGTAGCCAACAGTTTGCAGATGTTGAAAATCAACCTCTTAGTCATGTCATGCCCTTCTAAAATCATGTAAAACACAGCAAGGGTACTCCAACCACAGTCTCCCTCATTTCCAAAAATTGGGCCACACACACACACCACTTCACTGCCATCAGTTGTCCCCCAGTTGCAATCTTAAAAAGATGCTTTGCATGAAGCACTCTCAAAAATACACCAGACTTTCGCCTCCCATGGATGACACAGGGGTAGAAAAGTCCTCTGTGATCCATGACTTGTTCATCTTGGTTCTTTTTTCAAAAGCAAGGGGACTCCAACCACAGTCTCCCTCGTTTCCAAAAATTGGGCCACACACACACCACTTCACTGCCATCAGTTGTTCCCCAGTTGCAATCTTAAAAAATGCTTTGCATGAAGCACTCTCAAAAATACACCAGAATTTTGTCTCCCCAAGATGACACAGTGGTAGAAAGGTCCTTGCGGATCCATGATTTGTTCATCTTGATGAACGTTAGACTGTCCACATTGTCAGTGGACAGATGTGTGCGCTTATCTGTCAGTACACCCCCAGCAGCACTGAACACACGTTCCGAGAGAACGCTGGCTGCGGGACACGACAAGATCCCCAAGGCGTAAGTGGCAAGCTCAGGCAATTTATCCAGATTGGAAGCTTAAAATGAGCAAGGCTTAAGTTGCACAGTAATGGCATTGATGTTCACTTGCATATACACATACATCTGTGTCTCCTCTTCTTTTACCTCGTCCAGCTGTTTTGTTTTTGCATGAGTATATAGGGGGCTTTACACGCTACGATATCGTTAATGTTTTATCTTCGGGGTCACGTCGTTAGTGACGCACATCCGGCGTCATTAGTGGTATCGCAGCGTGTACCACTTACCAGCGACCTTAAACGTCCTCCAAAGTGGTGAAAATCGTTCACCATGGAGAGGTCGTCCTAAAACCAAAAATTGTTAATGGTTGTTTATAGATGTTGTTCCTCGTTCCTGCGGCAGCACACATGGCTGTGTGTGACACCGCAGGAGCGAGGAACCTCACCTTACCTGCGTCCCACCCGCAATGAGGAAGGAGGTGGGCGGGATGTTCGTCCCACTCATCTCCGCCCCCTCCGCTTTGATTGGCCGGCCGCTTAGTGACGTCGACCAGGTAAGTGCGTGTGACGCTGCCGCAGCGAACATGGCAGCGATCCCACGATATTGCATGCACGACGGGGGCGGGTGCTTTTGCGTACGATATCGCTAGCAAATGCTAGAAATATCGTAGCGTGTAAAGCCCGCTTATGTCTTTGCCACTTTCCCATGTGTTTGTGGTGTCTTGGGAGTTGTTTGTCACCTTTTCGACACCTTTTGAAGGTGTTTTCTATGTGTTTGTATTTGCCTCCCATTGTTTTCAAGGGGGTTCGAGAGGTTCGTTGAACAGTTCGCCGAACCGAACTCGAACGGGGCCTCTGTTCGACGAACCAAACTCGAGCCTTTAGAGGCTGGCTCATCTCTACATTTTACTACAATAAATGTATCACTTAAACATGAGCCATGTATGTGGGAGTTGTAGTCGGAGTGATGGAAATTGAGGAGTCAGAGGTTTGCCTTACTGACTCCACAGCCCTGCCCAAAACGTTGCTATATTTAATTCTGCCATGTAATCTTTTTACTGGATATGAAGGTAGAAAAATAAAAGGCATTCATCAAATATCCCCTTTTTTGTGCCTACTATTGGTGTGCTATTCCTTTATATGATAATGTCTCTGAATAGAGTCATTAACTTTCCATTCGTTAACTTTTGTTAGCTCTCTGCTTGGTCCAGATGACTTTTATCAACCATAACTTCTCTCTACAGAATTTAACACAAATTCAACACTTTTCAGCAGCCTCCTCATGTTCCCCCATTGCTACACAAATGCCATGCTAATATAAATATCCACTGTACCTTAGACAGCAATAATGTCTTCCCTGGTGACCAAGTGTGTGGCCATGTGAGAGGCTGATAAATTGCATATGTTGCAGTGATACACAGATAATCTCATTCATTGCCACTAGTATATAAATATTACAGCAGTGTTCAAAATAATACCAGTCCAATATGACTTACCAGATTATTCACTGTTTTTGGTATAAATTATATTACCACATATCAAACAATTTACCAATTGGTGAGTAGATTCTTAGAAAACCACCGGACTCGGCATTCATGATCTCCAGGATTTTCAGTCTGTGCATTTGAATTATTAATTGAAAGGGGGCTGTTCCAAATAATAGGAGTGAGGAGTTACATTAGCGAGGTCAATCATTCTGTGAAGAAACCGGTGTGCATCAGGTGGCCCTTATTTAAGGGTGAAGCCAGCACATGTTGTACATTCATTTCTCCTTGAAAGCTTGAGAAATATGGATCGTTTGAGACGTTCAGAAGAATAGTGTGCTTTGATTAAAACATTGATTGGAGAGGGTAAAACTTATAAAGAAGTGCAGACAATGATAGGCTGCTCTGCTAAATTGATCTCCAATGCTTCAAAATGAAAATCAAAAACAGAGAGACGTAAAGAAAAATGGAAGACGACCATTTCAATGGATGGAAGAATAGGCAAAATGGCAAAGGCTCAGCCAATGATCAGCTCCAGAATGATCAAAGACAGTTTCCAGTTACCTGTGAATACTGTGACAGTTAGAAGACTCCCATGTGAAGCTAATTTATTAGCAAGAAGTCCCCGCAAAGTGCCACTGTTAAAACAAAATACATGTAATAAAGAGGATACAATTTGCCAAAGATCACATCAAGTGGCCTAAAGTATGACCATACTGGTGGATTTCCTGATGAAGAAGAGGGGTTACATTTCGAAATGTGTTGAATTAAACTACCTCGTATTTTACTTCTCCTGGATGTGTGTCGTGTCTCCAACAGCGCAGTAACGGTTCCACATTTACAGTCTTCCCGACTGATCTTTGGCTTCTTCAGCACATGGACTCTGCAGCAGCTCGTTATAGGCTTTACTTCTGGTTGTGTGATACACAACCCAATAAGTGAGCACATTCCCTTATTATTTTTATTCCTTGTTACTGGGTAAGACTCTTAAGGGTGCTTTACACGCAACGACATCGCTAGCTACAGCAAGCGATGTTGTGCGCGATAGCACCCGCCCCCGTCGTACGTGCGATATGTGGTGATCGCTGCCGTAGCGAACATTATCGCTACGGCAGCGTCACACGCACATACAGTTAGGTCCAGAAATATTTGGACAGTGACACAAGTTTTGTTATTTTAGCTGTTTACAAAAACATGTTCAGAAATACAATTTTATATATATATAATATGGGCTGAAAGTGCACACTCCCAGCTGCAATATGAGAGTTTTCACATCCAAATCGGAGAAAGGGTTTAGGAATCATAGCTCTGTAATGCATAGCCTCCTCTTTTTCAAGGGACCAAAAGTAATTGGATAAGGGACTCTAAGGGCTGCAATTAACTCTGAAGGAGTCTCCCTCATTAACCTGTAATCAATGAAGTAGTTAAAAGGTCAGGGGTTGATTATAGGTGTGTGGTTTTGCATTTGGAAGCTGTTGCTGTGACCAGACAACATGCGGTCTAAGGAACTCTCAATTGAGGTGAAGCAGAACATCCTGAGGCTGAAAAAAAAGAAAAATTCCATCAGAGAGATAGCAGACATGCTTGGAGTAGCAAAATCAACAGTCGGGTACATTCTGAGAAAAAAGGAATTGACTGGTGAGCTTGGGAACTCAAAAAGGCCTGGGCGTCCATGGATGACAACAGTGGTGGATGATCGCCGCATACTTTCTTTGGTGAAGAAGAACCCGTTCACAACATCAACTGAAGTCCAGAACACTCTCAGTGAAGTAGGTGTATCTGTCTCTAAGTCAACAGTAAAGAGAAGACTCCATGAAAGTAAATACAAAGGGTTCACATCTAGATGCAAACCATTCATCAATTCCAAAAATAGACAGGCCAGAGTTAAATTTGCTGAAAAACACCTCATGAAGCCAGCTCAGTTCTGGAAAAGTATTCTATGGACAGATGAGACAAAGATCAACCTGTACCAGAATGATGGGAAGAAAAAAGTTTGGAGAAGAAAGGGAACGGCACATGATCCAAGGCACACCACATCCTCTGTAAAACATGGTGGAGGCAACGTGATGGCATGGGCATGCATGGCTTTCAATGGCACTGGGTCACTTGTGTTTATTGATGACATAACAGCAGACAAGAGTAGCCGGATGAATTCTGAAGTGTTCCGGGATATACTTTCAGCCCAGATTCAGCCAAATGCCGCAAAGTTGATCGGACGGCGCTTCATAGTACAGATGGACAATGACCCCAGGCATACAGACAAGCTACCCAGGAGTTCATGAGTGCAAAAAAGTGGAACATTCTGCAATGGCCAAGTCAATCACCAGATCTTAACCCAATTGAGCATGCATTTCACTTGCTCAAATTCAGACTTAAGACGGAAAGACCCACAAACAACCAAGACCTGAAGGCTGCGGCTGTAAAGGCCTGGCAAAGCATTAAGAAGGAGGAAACCCAGCGTTTGGTGATGTCCATGGGTTCCAGACTTAAGGCAGTGATTGCCTCCAAAGGATTCGCAACAAAATATTGAAAATAAAAATATTTTGTTTGGGTTTGGTTTATTTGTCCAATTACTTTTGACCTCCTAAATGTGGAGTGTTTGTAAAGAAATGTGTACAATTCCTACAATTTCTATCAGATATTTTTGTTCAAACCTTCAAATTAAACGTTACAATCTGCACTTGAATTCTGTTGTAGAGGTTTCATTTCAAATCCAATGTGGTGGCATGCAGAGCCCAACTCGCGAAAATTGTGTCACTGTCCAAATATTTCTGGACCTAACTGTACCTTGTCAGCGACATCGCTGTGACCACCGAACAATCCCTCCTTAAAGGGGGAGGTGGGTTCGGCGTCATAGCGACGTCACTG
Organism: Anomaloglossus baeobatrachus; assembly: GCF_048569485.1. Taxonomy (NCBI): domain Eukaryota; kingdom Metazoa; phylum Chordata; class Amphibia; order Anura; family Aromobatidae; genus Anomaloglossus; species Anomaloglossus baeobatrachus. The sequence goes on along the minus strand of NC_134354.1, from coordinate 276,482,665 downwards.
CGGCGTCAATAAGCAGCCGGCCAATAGAAGCGGAGGGGTGGATCTGAGCGGGCTGAACATCCCGCCCACCTCCTTCCTTCCTCATTGCCGGGGACGCAGGTAAGGAGATGTTCGTCGCTCCTGCGGTGTCACACATAGCGATGTGTGATGCTGCAGATACGAGGAACAACATCGCTACTTACCTGACAATGATTTTTTGAAATTAAAACGACTTCTCCAAAACAAACGATTTTTGTCTTTTTTAGCGATCGCTTTAGGTCGCTCCAGCCTTTCACACGCTGCGACGTCGCTAACGGCGCCGGATGTGCGTCACAAACACCGTGACCCCGATGATATATCGTTAGCGATGTCGCAGCATGTAAAGCCCCCTTTATTGCGCTCTTTTCCATACAGCTTTTTATAAAGACAAATGTAGACACTGTTATTCTTTGGAACAGCCCAATGATTATTTTTTAATATTTTCTGTATAGTAATTAAACATTATATACATTTCCCTGCATGTTTTGATTTAGAAAACAGTTCAATGTTCCCAATGTATGGAAATAAAAATTATTATAAAGATTTTGGGTTAACTTTTTTGGACATACTGCTATTATTTTGAACACAACAGTAAATTGCCAATCAAGTGGCATCACAAGTTTTTCCTCCTCCAACAAATCACTCATATAGGGTATTGGTGTACTCAGGAGACATTGGTGACATATTGTAAGGTCCATTATCTCCTGTTACCCTAGTGAAAATGAAAAATGTGGGGTTAAAGAGTAATTTTTGTGTCAAAAATGTACTTTTTCCTTTTCACGGCTCAATGTTATAAAATTCTGTGAAGCACCTGAAGATTCAAGGGACTCATCAAACATGTAAATAAATTCCTTGAGGGGTCTAGGTTACAAAATGGGGACACTTCTTGGGGGTTTTCATTATTTAGGCACATCAGTAGCTCTCCAAACGCAGCAAAGCGTCCGCTATTGATTCCAGACAATTTAGCGTTCAGAAATTCAAACATGCTGGAGAGTGAAGAGGTTAAAACATTTAAATCCAAGTTTATGTTCATAATGAAAAATTGTTAATAAGTGCATGATAGTGTCACAGCAGCTATGGGGACAGGGATCAGCTTTGTATCACAGGCAAATGCCATTAATGGAGGGAATAAGGTCACACACCAGCAGAGCTCCAAGTATGACAAGATTACCTCTTTATTAGAGGAAATTAATACATATTTATACAGTATCTTTTTTGGGCTTTGCAAAGACATAATATACAACATAAGCATCTTTTTTGTTGCATTAGCATTTTACTACTGTTTGGTTGTATTTTAATTTTCTATCTAATTGAATATTAATTTCAAACTAATGTGTTTATAAGTTACATCTCAAGCCTTTGTTTAACATAGTGTGGACATATATTGCCATGGGACAAGGGTGGTGTGTGTGTACCTCTTATCTATGAGAACTACCTTCTCAGCAGGAAGCTTCAAGGTCATAGACAGTGTTCCCTCAGAGATAGCTTGAAGGTCAGTGCATTTAGGAAATTAATCTTCATTAGAAACATAAAGCCATTGTGTTGTTTAAAACAGAAAATAAAATGGATGCCAGTGTTACATTCCAAAATGTATGCCACTGTTACATTTTTCCTTCTTTTGTTCGAATTTCTAAACATAATAATAATGATAATCTTTATTCATATATTAACATATTCCGCAGCGCTTTACAATTCAGAGGTTCATATACAAGCAAGTAACAGTTATAGAAAATACGATAATTAGAGCAAAAAACACAACCCTGCTCCTGAGAGCTTACATCTACAATGAGGTTTGGAGGACAAGGTACAAGTGCTTATTTACAATGGCAATCCAGCCATCTCAAAGAAATGGGGGATAAATAAAGGCTGCCTGAACCAGTCAGCCAATCTTTGAGATGCTTTTGGGTGCGGTAGAGTTTGATGGGGAGATATATTCTGAGACGTAGTGGAGAGACTATAGGAATTTAATTTGATTAGGGAGTGTGATAGGCCACCCTAAAGAGATATGTTTCTAGGGAGCATCTGAAGCCAAGTAAGTTGTGATTTGTCCTAGTTTATTGGGGTAGAGCATTGCAGTGGATTGGTGTAGCGCTGCAGAAGTCTTGGATTCGGGAGTAGTAGGTTTGAATTAGTGTGGATGTTAGTCAAAAATCGTTTGTAGATCATAGAGAATAGGTAGAGTGATAGACAGAGATGAGGGTGGAGATGTAGGGGGGGGGGCCCACTGTAGAGAGCTTTGTGGGTGAGAACAAGTAATTTGAATTGGATCCTGTGATATATGGGCAGACTGGCACAGAGTGGAAGCATCCGAGTAATGGTTAGCCAGTTAGGTGATACGTTCTGCATTAAGAATGCACAGTAAAGGAAAGAGTCTAGTTAGGGAAAGACCAATAAATAGAGAATTGAAATAGTCATGGCAGGAGTGCATCAGGGCTACAGTGAGGGTTTTTAAATTTTCCATGGTGAGAAAGGGACGGATTCTAGAGATGTTTTTGAGGTGCAAGCAAAAGGAGCAGGCAAGAGATTGTATATAGGAGGTGAAGGAGAGATCGGTGTCAAGCATAACACCCAGACAGCGAACCTGCTGCCTAGGAGTTATTGGTCTGCCGCACACAGAGAGGAATGTCAGGTTTAGGGAGGTAAGAAGATGGAGGAATAAAAATAGTTCAGTTTTGGAAAGGTTACATTTCAGACAAAGAGCAGGCATGATGTTGGAAACTGCGGACAGACAGTCATTGGTGTTCTGTACTACAGCGGTGGAGAGTTCAGGGGATCAAGTGTATAGTTGTGTGTCATCAGCATAAAGATGGTACTGGAAGCCAAATTTGTTGATGATCTGTTTAATTGGGGCAGTGTAGAGGGAGAAAAGAAGAGGGCCAAGGACTGAACCTTGAGAGACCCCAACAGTGAGAGGACAAGGAGAAGATGTGGAGCCAGCAAATGATAAGCTGAACGAGCGGCCAGAAAGATAGGAAGGGAACCGGGAGAGTGCAGTGTCTTTTAGGCCGATGGAATGGAGCATAGAAAGATGAGTAAAAGGTGTTCAAGAGCTTTTTTGGATTGTTGGAAAGTGAGGAGATCAGGGAAGTAGGTCTGTTTGGCAAGGTGAAGGGCAGAGTTGTAGGTTCTTAACATGAATTTGTAGTGGATGAGGTTTTCAGGTGTGCAAATTTTCTCCAGAGGCGTCGGGCACTCCTAGAGCATCGCTGGAGAAATCGAGTTTGCGATGTGAGCCAGGGATGTTTTACTCTTTGTTTGGAGATTCTGTGGGTGAGGGGTGCTACTTGGTCTAGGGTAATTCTGAGTGTGTCATTGTAGTGGTTTACAGCCAGATCAGGACAGAAAAGTGAAGAGATAAGGGACAGTGATGAGTGTGGTGAGGCTTTAAGGGCGGCTTTGCACGTTGCGACATCGCAAGCCGATGCTGCGATGTCGCACGCGATAGTCCCCGCCCCGTTGCAGGTACGATATCGTGTGATAGCTGGCGTAGTGAACATTATCGCTACGCCAGCTTCACATGCACTCACCTGCCCTGCGACCGTCTCTCTGGCCGGCGACCCGCCTCCTTCCTAAGGGGGCGGGTTGTGCGGCGTCATAGCGACGTCACACGGCAGGTGGCCAATAGCGGCGGACGGGCGGAGATGAGCAGGATGTAAACATCCCGCCCACATCCTTCCTTCCGCATATCCTACGGAAGCCGCGGTGACGCCGGTAGGAGATGTTCCTCGCTCCTGCGACTTCACACACAGCGATGTGTGCTGCCGCAGGAGCGAGGAACAACATCGGACTGTTGCGTCAGCGTAATTATGGATTACGCCGACGCTGCACCGATGATACGATTACGACGATTTTGCGCTCGTTAATCGTATCATCTAGGCTTTACACACTATGATGTCACATGCGATGCCGGATGTGCGTCACTTTCAATTTGACCCCACCGACATCGCACCTGCGATGTCGTAGTGTGCAAAGCCTACCTAAGTGTCTGAGAGTCAATTGCCTGTAGATTTCTAAATGTGTAATAGGTGGACGTGTGCTGTGGTGAGCAAGGATTTGTGACCTGGAAAGAGAGGATGTTGTGGTCAGAGTGGGGAAGAGGTGAGTTGTCAAAGTGGTAGACTGAGTAGAGGCGGACGAAGACCAGGTGAAGGATGTTACCATCTTCATGTGTCTCAGAGGATGAGAGCTGTGAGAGACCAAGGGAGGTGGTTAGAGATAGAAGCTGGGATGCAGATGATGAGGTCAGGCTGTTCATGGGGATGTTAAAGTCTCCCAGGATAAGGGAATTCTGAATACATGAAGTGAGGTCATCAGGCAGAGAAATAGTCAAGGAAGTGGGTGGGTGAGCCTGGGGTAAAGATATGTGACCGCTACTCTGAAGGAGAGGGAATGGAAGAGCTGGATGATGTGGACGTCGAAATATGGGAATGAGAGTGATGGAGCTGGGGGAATTACCTGGAAAGTGCATTGTGGGGACAGGAGTAAGCCGACTTCACCACCATGTATGATCTCAGGTCTTGGTGAATGGGAAAAGTGTAAGCCGCCATGAGAAATGGCAGCATGGGAAGCAGTGTCAGAATCCTGAATCCAGGTTTCACTGAGGGCCTGCAGATTAAGAGCATTGTTGAGAAAAAAGTTGTGGCTGAAAGGAAGCTTGTAACATATAGACCATAGATTCCAGAGAGCACAGTTAAAAGAGTGTGTAACAGTTAAAAATTAAGTGTATAACTAATGTGAATAAAGTTAGCAGGGTTTCTAGAGAGGTGGGGGACGGGGTAAAGTTGGCAGTAAGGGAATCTAGAACAAAAGTGTAACAGTGGTAATCAGAAGCAATTGAGAAGCAGTAATATTCAAAGCATGCATATACACCATGTGCAGAATTATTAGGCAAGTTGTATTTTAGAGGATTGTTTCTATTATTGATCAACAACTATGTTCTCAATCAACCCTCAAGACTCATAAATATCAAAGCTTAATATTTTTGGAAGTTGGAGTGTTCTTTTTTTAGATTTGGCTATCTTAGGAAGATATCTGTTTGTGCAGGTATCTATAACTGTGCAGAATTATTAGTCAACTTAATAAAAACCAAATATATTCCCATCTCACTTCTTTATTTTCACCAGGTAAACCAATATAACTGCACAAAATTTAAAAACAAACATTTCTGACATGCAAAAACAAAACCCAAAACAATTAGTGACCAATATAGCCACCTTTCTTTATGATGACACTCAACAGCCTACCATCCATAGATTCTGTCAGTTGCTTGATCTGTTTACGATCAACATTGCGTGCAGCAGCCACCACAGCCTCCCAGACACTGTTCCGAGAGGTGTACTTTTTTTCCCTCCCTGTAGAGCTCACATTTTATGAGGAACCACAGATTATCTATGGGGTTCAGATCAGGTGAACAAGGGGGCCTTGTCATTATTTTTTCATCTTTTAGACCTTTACTGGCCAGCCACGCTGTGGAGTAGTTGGATGCATGTGATGGAGCATTGTCCTGCATGAAAATCATGTTTTTCTTGAACGATACTGACTTCTCCTGTACCACTGCTTGAAGAAGTCTTCCAGAAACTGGCAGTAGGTCTGGGAGTTGAGCTTCACTCCATCCTCAACCCGAAAAGGTCCCACAAGTTCATCCTTGATGATATCAGCCCATACCAGTACTTCACCTCCACCTTGCTGGCGTCTGAGTCGGAGTGGAGCTCCTTGCCCTTTACTGATCCAGCTTCTGGCCCATCAAGAATCACTCTCATTTCATCAGTTGATAAAAACTTTGAAAAATCAGTTTTTAAGATATTTATTGGCCCAGTCTTTACGTTTTATTCTATGTTTCTTATTCAAAGGTGGTCATTTTTCAGCCTTGCTTTCCTTGGCCATGTCCCTGAGTATGGTATACTTTGTTCTTTTTGATACTCCAGTAACGTTGCAGCTATGAAACATGGCCAAACTGGTGGCAAATGGCATCTTGGCAGCTTCACGCTTGATTTTCCTCAATTCATGGGCAGTTATTTTGCGCCTTTTTTGCCCAACAGGCTTTTTGCAACCCTGTTGGCGATTTGACATGAAACGCATGATTGTTTGGTGATCACGCTTCAAAGGTTTGGCAATTTCAAGACTACTGCATCCCTCTGCAAGACATCTCACAATTTTGGACTTTTCAGAGCCCAACAAATCTCTCTTCTGACACATTTTGCCAAAGGAAAGGAAGTTACCTAATAATTAAGCACACCTTTTATAGGGTGTTGATGTCATTACTAGTGTTGAACCACCCCCCTAGTGTTCGAGTTCGGTTCGTCGAACGGCGGGTCAGTTCGGGGAACGTTCGACGAACGTTCGATGAACACCTTTGAACCCCATTGAAAACAATGGCAGGCAAACCCAAACATATACAAAAACATTATACATATACACATACAGTTAATGAACATTGCCATTATACTTACAGGTCCCCGCGACCTGTCCTGCATTTTATCTTCCGCCGCTTTTCCTTTCGATCATCGCTGCACCCTCCCGGTAACCAGCACTGATGATAGGACCTTCGTGACGTCGTCATAGCATGTGACCAGTCACGTGTCTATTATCTCATTGGCGACAGACTGGTCACATGGCTAGACGTCATGCTAGGTCCTGTCAGTGCAAATCTCTGGTACGCGGTGCTTGTTTGAGCATTTCCGTGTACCGGCGACATGGTTGGGCACATCCTTGGCTCCTCGTTCCTGCATGTCGGCGCTATTTACAGAGTCAGCCCAAATGCAGGGACTGGATGCCACAGCTGGTGAATAGCGGCACTGGGAATCAGGTGATCGGAGATCACCGTTGCTATAGTAACTCGCCTGTCAGATTACTATAGCAAAGGTGGCAGCGGTGACATCACCGCTTAAAACCCGCAGCCTCTGCTCACTCACTAAGTGATTAGACTGCACGGGAGCAGCAGCATCTTCCTTCCATGCAGTGCTGCCTGATGTAGCAGAGCTGCATGGGTTGAAGGAGAAAGAAGACAGAAGACAAGGATCGTGGAGGGGTGAGAGGGAGTAATAAACATGGAGTCTCTAAGTGTGTTTGTGTATTTATTTCTATTAAATTATTTTTTCTCTGTGTGGTGTCCTTTTTTTAACCCTTTATTGGAGATTCTTAATGGCCGGGTCAAACTTGCCTGACATTAAGAATCTCTGGCTTAATACTAGCTAGTAAAACAAAGCTAGCATTAACCCATTATTACCCAGCGAGCCACCGGTCACCAGGGCAGCTGGAAGAGTTGGATACAGCGCCAGATGATGGCGCTTCAATGAAAGCGCCATTTCCTGGGGATGCTGCGGACTGCAATTCGCAGCAGAAGGGCCCAGAAAGCTCGAGCCAACCTGTGCTGCGGATTCCAATCCCCAGATGCCTAGTTGTACCTGGCTGGACACAAAAATGGGGCGACGCCCACTTCGTTTTTTTTTTTAATTATTTCATGAAATTCATGAAATAATTAGAAAAAGGGCTTCCCTATATTTTTAGTTCCTAGCCGGGTACAAATAGGCAGCTGGGGTTTGGGGGCAGCCGTACCTGCCTGCTGTACCTGGCTAGCATACAAAAATATGGCGAAGCCCATGGCATTTTTTGGTGGGAAAAAAACTCCTGCATACAGTCCTGGATGGAGCATGCTGAGCCTTGTAGTTCTGCAGCTGCTGAATTAGTGACTCCAATTAGTGACTCCATCTTTATTGAAATAAAGAACCCCCCTCCACAATAATCCTGGGTCAAGGGTCCTGCGTCGTCCAATCCGGATCCAAAATCATCTGATCGGTTTGCTGGAAGGCAAAGCGATCAGATGATATGTCAGGTTCAAGGGCCTGAATCACATTACACAGCGGCTGATTGTATAAATGGCTTATATATAAATCAGCTGATGCATCAGTGCAAAAAAAAAAAAAAAAACTACACACTTCAGTGCAGACTCCTGTCTGACAGCAGCAGCTGATAGTTTAGCCAGCCGGGCGTTAAAAACCCAGCCTCACCGCTCGACTTATAGTGTCAGCTGATTCTGCCAGGTGACCGCATCAGCTGATCGTCGCCAGGTCTGAGAGAGAGAAGAGAGAGAAAATAGAGAGAGAAGGGAGAGGAGAGCGAGAAGAGAGAGAGGAGAGAGAGAGGAGAGGGGAGAAGAGAGAGAAGATAGAGAGGAGAGAGAAAAAGACAGAGAGAGAGGGAGGAAGAGTGAAAAAGATAGAAGAAGAGAGAGAGAAAGAGAGAGAAGAGAGAGAAGAGAGAGGAGAGCAATACAGCCTCATTCTGTGAACTGCTCTGATTTTAGAGGTGTGTCCCGCAGCTCTCAGCTGATGAGAGAGAGGGAGAGAGAGAGAGAGAGAGAGAGAGAGAGAGAGATATCTCACATCTCACATCACACATCACACGCAGGCACTACCTAGGTGAAGTCTCCGGTGACAGCGCGGCTCACTTCATTGCTGCGTGGAGCTAACACTGAGTGCTCGTGTTCTATGGCGCTCCCTGTCAGCTTCATGTAGCAGAGCTGAAAGCGTCATGTGGATTACTTCGGACCTGGATTGTTGTTTGGGGATTAATAAAGAGGTAAATAAGGGTTTTTTTTTTTTTGTCTTTTATTCCAAATAAAGGATTTTTCGCTGTGTGTGTTTATTTACTTTCACTTACACGTTAATCATGGAAGGTATTTCGGGGAGACGACTGTCATGATTAACCCCTTATTCCCCCAATTGCCACTGCACCAGGGCAATTCAGGATGAGCTGGGTAGAGTCCCGGGACTGTCGCATCTTGGCTGGTATCAAAATTGGGGTGGACCGCAGGTTTTTTTTTTTAAATTATTTATTTATTTTACTGCACGATATAAACCCGCCCGCTGGCGGCTGTGATTGGTTGCAGTGAGACAGCTGTCACTCAGCGTGGGGGCATCTGACTGCAACCAATCATGGGCGCCGGTGGGCGGGGAGTGCAAGGAATACCAGATTGAATAATGAGCGGCATCCATTTTCAAAAGAGGAAAAGCCGCCGGAGCTTTGTGACAGCCGTTCAGCGCCGCGCCCGTGATCGGTCAGTAGGAAAGAGAGAGGGATTGTGCTGGGGACGCAGGACGCATGCAAATACACAACGTGCGCACATAGCCTTACTGTGAAAAGCCATGCTTTTGGTGATCGAACTGTTACCGAACGGTAACTCGAACGGCCGAACTTGAAGCAAATCGTTTGAGTTCGTCGAACGACTCGAACACCGCCCCAAATCACTCAAATATGAAATTGGCGAACGGTTCGAATCGAACATCGCTCATCTCTAGTCATTACACCACACCCCTCCTCATTACAGAGATGCACATCACCTGATCTACATAATTGGTAGTTGGCTCTCAAGCCTATACAGCTTGGAGTAGGACAATATGTATAAAAAGTATCATGTGATCAAAATACTCATTTGCCTAATAATTCTGCACACAGTGTATATCTTTATTACAGCGGAGCATGTGTACAAAAACAAAACTTTAACCCCTTGTAACCCCTTGGCTACACATGCCATAAATATATGGCGCTTGTTGGGAGGAGGGTAATGGATCGGGGTCAGTATTTGAGCCTGCCATAAACCCAGCAGATGATGGCTGTATTATTAAGGCTGCTTTCACATATCAGTTTTTTGCCATCACGCACAATCCGGCAAAAACATGAAAAAACGGATCCAGCGTTTGTTGCTGCCGGATCTGTTTTTTCCCCCATAGACTTTCATTAGCGCCGGATTGTGCCGGATGGCCTTGCGTTTCATCCATTTTTTGCCGGAAAAATTTACTTGTCCGGCGGCCGGATGAAATGTTGAAGTGAACATTTTTGTGTCCAGCAAAAAAACGGATCGCGACGGATCCGGCACCGTACAGTGTGTTTTATAATGGAAGCCTATGGACGCCGGATCCGGCGCAATGCGTCAAAAAACGGATCCGGACGCTGGATCCGTTGTTTGAACTGAGCATGCTCAGAATCACACCAGATCTGTCAAAAAACTGAAGGAACTGATGGAAAAAACTGATGCAAATGATCCGTTTTTTCGCCGCATCCGTCGCATCAGTTTTTTCGCCGGATCGTGCCTGATGCCAAAAAACTGATGTGTGAAAGCAGCCTAAGCCTTCATCTGCTTTTGAAAGGAATCGGTCACCAGGTTTTTGCTACCTCATCTGAGAGCAGCATAAAGTAGTAAAAGAGGCCATGAATCCAAATGACGAATCACTTTGTTTACTGGGTGCTGCAGTTGGGAGACAGAGTTATTAGCTGTAGCATGTAGCAGAGCTCCGAAAGATAACCCCACCCACAACAAAGCTCTCTGTATGCATTGTATATTGACAGTGAGCTGCTTATCAGAGAAGGGGGCTTGGTCGAATGACTTAGCAAGAGGCAGCTAGTCCCAAGAATAATAATATCTTAGTGATAAAACATTCATTGTAAGCAAACAACAACACATGGCTTAATAAATGACACATTGCTGAAATCTGTTTTTTAGCCCGAATCTCCTGCTGTCTTCAGATTACATAGCAAAAACCTGGTGACAATTTCCCTTTAAATGCCACTGTCACTTTCTGAAAGTGGCATCTAAAGCAGCTTATACTATAAGCATACTATAATCAATCAAATGAAAAAATGATAAAAATAAAAAAAATGAAAAAAAATTATAAAAATAAATAAGATTAGAATCACTCTCTTCTTCTCCCAAATAGATATTGAAAAATAAATACAAAAAATATTCAAGGTGCCATCATGTCCATAAAGATCTGCGTGGTCAGAGAAACATTTGCTCTGTGGGGCAGTTCCCTATCTTAACCCCTTCACACCATATGATGTATATTTACGTCATATGTGGTGTCCCTGCCTTTGATGTGGGCTTGGACACTGAGCTTTCAATCAGCCATCATGATTCTTTAACAATTGTGGGTAGATTAAATCCCCTGTCAATCTCTGACAGCAGGATTTAATACACACTGGCAGGGGGTCGGGTCGTCATTCCTTGCTTCGGGCATTGAAGGGTTATCATGACAGTAAGGAGCTGAAGCACTACCCTGTACAGCAGAAGCAATCGGACCATCAAAGCTTCAAGTCCCTTATGGGGACTAGTAAAAAAAAAGTAAAAAGAAAAAAAAGTTTTAAAAAATATGAAAAAAAATTAAAAAACACAAAAGTTCAAATCATCCCCCTTTTGTCCAATGGAAATTAAATTAAAACAAAATATACACATACAGTATTTGGTACCGCTGCTCTCAGAAATGTCCGATCTATAAAAATCGAATATGTAAAGCTGAGTGTATGTATGTATGTGTGTATGTATGTGTGTATATCAGCCAAAGGAATTCACACCGTCGCATATACAATCACAAAATTTTGCACAGACGGTCCATGTGACTCAGAGAACGTCATAGACTATGTTTTGACAGAAAAATGTAACCCCGCGCTTTACAGTAACTCTCCAAAACACCGGTCTCCATTAAAGTCACTGAAGATAGGAGCTACAGCTTATTAATAAGAGCTGTGAGTGGTTGCTATAGGAACAAAATAAATTGTTAGTATAAGAAGCTTATGTGTGAGGTACTAAGATGTCAGTGGAGAGAAAGATAGAGACAGAGAGAGAGACAGACAGAAAGACAGACAGACAGACAGAGAGAGACAGACATAAGCACAGACAGAGTAATCAAGAGCTGTGGAAAAAAAGCGCAATAGGGTCTTACCCCAATATAGAAAGGGTACAAATGTAAAATCAAACTCACCTATAGCAGTTGTGCCAGTCATGACCACTATGCCAGCATGTAAGAATCCGGGTCCAGGCAGCAGTCCCAAGAATGGCTGATAACAGAGAGTAAAAGAAGAAAGGGTTCTCAATTCCGCGCCAAGGACCCAAATGGATTCAGAAGGAGATTAATGCTTCTTTAACATCATGCACAGGTCAACGCGTTTCAGGAGTCACAGCTCCCTTCATCAGGACAACAGGCAAGGTTTGATGTTCTTTGCCTTTTGTTCTGATGAAGGGAACTGTGACTACTGAAACGCGTTGACCTGTGCATGATATTAAAGAAGCATGAATCTCCTTCTGAATCCATTTGGGTCATTGGCACGGAATTGAGAACTCTTTCTTCTTCTTCTCTCTGTTATAAGCACAGACAGAGAAAGAGGCAAATGGATAGCTGCGGTAAACCTGAGGACAAACCTGCGGAAAAGTCCGCGGGTACATTGTCTTATGGGCACATAGCCTAATAGTCCGAGGAAACAGTCCAGTCAATCCTTCAAAGCAGTAGCTAGGATTTTTTCTAAATAAGAGCATACAGCAGAGCAGAAAATGGGAAACAGGCTTTCTCAAGGCAAACTGTCACATGCAGGTGACCATGAAAGCAGTAGGTGTTTTGACTATCTGGCCATGGCTATCTCGCTATCTGGCCCCGAACTATGGTGTTAGGGCATTTTATACCTGGTTTAGACAAAGGGTCACATGTTGCAGAAAAAGGCGCAGATATGTTACATCATTCTGCGGTAAAAAGGCGTTTACAAAATGGACTGACCAGATGCTCTTTCGGACAAAGAAAAGTTGACAAAGAAATTCTTTGAAATATGATCCCCGTTCATACCCACGTTATCAGATGTCATTAGAGCCAGGCTTAGATCTCAGTTTGAACACACATCGTGGTACCTGTTAGAACTTATAAGTGGACACAACCCAATTCCATAATAATTGGGGTCCTTGCTCCAGGGGGACCGCTCTGCTGCTCATCACCCGGCTGTGTTCTGATTATGGGTATGCTTACTCTAGCTCTTCCCACAGTCTGATTTGTCCTGCTGCTAGGTTCACGCACCCTCTAGGTCAGGGGTCTCAAACACGCAGCCCGCGGGCCGCATGCGGCCCTTCAGGCTGCTTCGTGCGGCCCCCAGGCCCGTGCCCCTGGTCACTATCGCGGCCGGTGCAGGGGCCGCAGCCACTGTCTGCACTTTGTTAGATGAGTGTTTTGCCGGCGCTGCGCCCTCAGAGGCAAGGACTGCGCGCGCGCAGTGTCGGCAAAACAACCATCTGATCTGCCATAAATCGCTGCCAGGGGCTGCGGCCCCTGCACCGGCCGCGATAGTCACCGGGGCACGGCCTGCAGACAGCAAGAAGCAGAGATGAGGAGCCGAGGGAACGCGGGACAGGTGAGAAGAATGGTGTTTTTTTATTTGTTGTGTATGTGAAGGACGGCACATTAACCCCTTAGCGACCTATGACGTACTGGGTATATTATGGCTCCCTGGTACTTAAGGATCCATGACATACCCAGTACGTCATGGCGAAATCGCAGCCCCGGTGGCTGCGATCGCTGTTTGCATTGCAAATAGCAAATACCTTAGATTCGGGGAGGAGGGGACCTCAGGAGGGGTGGTGTCTCCTCCCCGGACCTACGGAGGCTGTGATTGGCTGTGCGGCGTTCGGCAGCCAATCACAGCCACTGTAATGTTCCAGCCTTTGAAAATGGCTGTAACATTGAAATCCAGCCCTGATCAGTGCAGCTGTAGCACCGATCATTGGCTGGAGCTGGGTGACCTCAGTTTCACCCGCCCCCAGCTCTGATTGGAGAGATCGGCCCTGTGACCGATCTGTCCAATCACTGTGGATCTGGGGTCCGAGATCGCCCCCTCAGCTTCAGGAATCTGTGGGTGGAAGCCGAGAGCGATTGGTAAATTATCACCTTTCACCCGCCGCCGCCACTGCCCCCCCCCATTACTACAGGATGGGGACATTACTATAGAATAGGGACAAGGTGGGCACATGACTATAGAATAGGGACAAGGTGGGCACATGTCTATAGGATGGGGGACAAGGTGGGCACATGGCTATAGAATAGGGACAAGGTGGGCACATGACTATAGAATAGGGATAAGGTGGGCACATGTCTATAGGATGGGGACAAGGTGGGCACATGTCTATAGCATGGGGACAAGGTGGGCACATTACTATAGGATGGGGACAAAGTGGGCACATGTCTATAGCATGGGGACAAGGTGGGCACATGTCTATAGCATGGGGACAAGGTGGGCACATGTCTATAGGATGGGGACAAGGTGGGCACATGACTATAGCATGGGGACAAGGTGGGCACATTACTATAGGATGGGGACAAGGTGGGCACATGTCTATAGGATGGGGACAAGGTGGGCACATGACTATAGGATGGGGACAAGGTGGGCACATGACTATAGGATGGGGACAAGGTGGGCACATGTCTATAGGATGGGGACAAGGTGGGCACATGACTATAGGATGGGGACAAGGTGGGCACATGTCTATAGGATGGGTGACAAGGTAGGCACATGACTACAGAATAGGGACAAGGTGGGCACATGACTATAGGATGGGGACAAGGTGGGCACATGACTATAGGATGGGGGACAAGGTAGGCACATGACTACAGAATAGGGACAAGGTGGGCACATGACTATAGGATGGGGACAAGGTGGGCACATGACTATAGGATGGGGACAAGGTGGGCACATGACTATAGGATGGGGACAAGGTGGGCACATGACTATAGGATGGGGGACAAGGTAGGCACATGACTACAGAATAGGGACAAGGTGGGCACATGACTATAGGATTAGGACAAGGTGGGCACATGACTATAGGATGGGGACATTACTAAAAGATGGGGACATTACAAGGATGGGCATAATACTATTGGATGGGGACATTACTATAGAATCGGGACAAGGCTGGGGTCATTACTATAGGATGGGGACAAGGTGGGCACATTACTATAGGATGGGGAACATTACTAAAAGATGTTGGCCAAAATTTCTATATAGTGATAATTGTAACACTATTAGTTACAAGAAAGGGATAAAATGTAAAAAAAACCAAACAAAATAAGGCATGACTTTTTTTTAACATCAAATTTTTTTTTTTAGATTTAACCAAAGAATGTGCACATTTGTTATAATAAACAAGTGAAAAATGTTGAAAGTCAGTCATCCAAAGGTGTGTAAAAAAATATATATGGTACCAATAAAAATGTCACTTTGTCCTGCAAAGAATGCGGCCCCCCAAATTATATTTTTCCTCTGTGCGGCCCATACACCCAGCCGGGTTTGAGACCCCTGCTCTAGGTCCACAACACCAAGAATATTTGATATGTACACTAGTTAACTTGGTATTTGCAGTACTACTTTGCTCTAACCACGATACTGTACTATTTATTCAAGTTTCCACTTGGTTGTAGTACTCTTTGGCTCTGATTGTGTTGTGACCTGCAGCTATCTGTCATGCTCCCCGGGTCCCCTGTCACGCTCTCCGGCTCCCCTGCCTCGCTCCCCGGCTCCCCTGCCACGCTCCCCGGCTTCCCTGCCTCGCTCCCTGGCTCCTCTGTCAGGCGTCCCCCGCTCCACAGCCTCCAGGCCCCATCACCTGCGGTCCCCAGGCGGCTCGGTCCCCGCTCCCGGCGCCCGTCGGCAGCTTTGCTCCAGCCCGGCTCTCCTGCCTCCTGTTCACCACTCCCTGCCCTGGCTTCTGGCACCCGGGCCTCGCGCATGCGCATTAGGGCGCGCGCGGTCATTGACCCTTTCTTAAAGGGCCAGTGTCCTCCAACAGGATATTGAAGGATCAGGTACTGGGTATATAGGGGGATCCTTTCCAAGTGGGCGGGGCCTGTTCTTCGTGTTTTGCTAAGCTAGGAGTCAGGTCTCCTTGTGTCTTCTGGTATACTTACCTATCTCTCTCCTAGAGCCGCTCCTGCCTCGCCATCCGGTCCTGACGATTCCAGAACCCCGAACGGTGACTGTCCGCCATCCCGTCAGTACATACCATCTCTGATCCCTGTGGTGACCCGTCTTCTCGCTCCGTCGGTTCCGGACTCTGCCTGACAACATCTCGGCCTCCGAACCTGAGCTCCGTCACCCGGACTACCTTCAGTGACTCCGTGGTCCCAGGGACTTCTACACTCCACCCCTTTGAACGGACTGTCCTGCTACCTGTAGTGCTCCGGCTACCGGACACCTTGCCTTCGGTGAGGTGTTCAGCCCAGTGGATCCACCTCCTGGGTCTGCCCGTCCACCTGGCCCTAACAGTAAGAACAGGCCATGGATCCCGCCGAAGCACTAGCGGCCCAGCTGGGCAACTTGCAGCAGGAACTCAGACAACAGCGCGAGACTCAGTCCCGCATGCTGGCCTTCATGACCTCGGTGGATACCCGCCTGAACACGCTGCAAGCAACTGCCACGTCCCTGGCATCTCAGGTTACCACTGCACAGTCCACGGTCACGGTTCCCGTGGCGGCTCCCTCGGAAGCTTCTAAACTCCGCTTGGCCTCTCCACCCCGATATGCCGGAGATCCCAAGACCTGCAGAGGATTCTTAAACCAGTGCTCCCTCCATTTCAAGCTGCTTCCGCACCTGTTTGCCTCCGACCAAGCCAAGGTGGTGTTTGTGATGTCCCATCTAGAGGGTAAGGCACTGGCCTGGATGAACCCCTTGTGGGAAAAGGAGGACCCTGTAACCACTAACATCCAGGACTTCCTGCAGGCGTTTAGAACCACCTTTGACGAACCCGGACGTGCCACCGCATCCGCCTCATCACTCCTCAGGCTACGTCAGGGGACCATGACGGTGGGGCAGTATGCCATCCGCTTCCGCACTTTGGCCTCAGAATTGGGGTGGAACAATGAAGCCCTCACCGCCGCCTTCTGGGAAGGACTCTCCAGTCGTATTAAGGACGAGCTGGCAGGCCGCGATGTTCCTTCTACTCTCGATGCCCTGATCTCACTAGCCACCCGCGTGGACCTCAGATTCCAGGAACGATCCAAAGAGGTGTCCCGTGAGAGACGTCCGATACGGCATTCCTCTCCTCCGCAGAAGCCCGCTGTAATTCAGTCAACGTCGTCTGGTGTCTCTGTCCACGAGCCCATGCAGATTGACCGTTTGCGGCAGTCCGAACAATGCCGAGCAGAACGGCTCGCCAAGGGCCTCTGCTTCTACTGCGGAGAGGGCACACACCTTCTACGCTCCTGTCCAGAGAGGCCGGGAAACGCCAAAGCCTAGGGCTGGTAGGAGAGGCCACCCTAGGTGCTGGGACTCTCTCAGACCCGGTTACGTGGACTGTTCAAGTGACAACGGGAGAGACGCGGTTCACGGCCGAGGCGTACCTCGATTCCGGGGCAGCAGGCAATTTCATCCAGCAGGCCACGGTGGACAAGTACCAGGTGCCTGTTACTCCACTCGACAAACCCCTCGTGATTGCCTCTGTAGATGGGAGACCCCTCTCTGACACCATCTCGTGGATCACCAAGCCGGTGGAACTACGCATCGGTGCCCTGCACACTGAGAACATCGCTCTCTACGTCCTCCCACACATGTCTCATCAAATCCTGCTGGGACTCCCCTGGTTACGGACACACGAACCGTCAGTCAGCTGGGGTACTGGTGAAATCACCCGATGGGGCTCCTCTTGCCACGAGAACTGTCTGAAGACTATACAGCCCATCCGACGACCTCCGGTTCCGGAGTCCCTACCGGGACTGCCCTCGGCCTATTGGTCCTTCAAGGACGTCTTTGATAAAAAGGAGTCAGAGGTACTGCCGCCACATCGTCCTTACGACTGTGCCATCGACCTACTTCCGGGAACTACACCACCTCGAGGACGGATATATCCGCTGTCTCCTGCTGAAACAAGGGCCATGTCTACCTACATCACGGAGAACCTGGCAAGGGGATTCATTCGGAGATCCTCCTCTCCTGCTGGAGCAGGCTTCTTCTTCGTTAAGAAGAAAGAGGGCGACCTACGCCCATGCATTGACTACCGGGGATTGAACCAAATCACCGTGAAAAATAAATACCCCCTGCCGCTCATCCCCGAATTGTTTGATCGGCTTAGAGGAGCTCGTGTGTTTACCAAGTTGGATCTTCGGGGTGCCTACAACCTGATTCGCATCCGCTCTGGGGACGAATGGAAGACCGCATTCAATACTCGCGATGGGCACTATGAATACTGTGTGATGCCCTTCGGCCTGTGTAACGCACCAGCAGTCCTTCAGGAATTGGTGAACGACGTGTTCCGGGACCTTCTCTACGTCTGTGTGGTGGTGTATCTTGATGATATCCTGGTCTTTTCTCCGGACCTCCAGACCCACAGAGAGAACGTGCAGCTGGTACTACAAAGACTGAGAGAGAATCGTCTGTACGCCAAGTACGAGAAGTGTGTCTTCGAGCAGTCTTCTCTTCCCTTCCTGGGTTACGTAATCTCCGATACCGGTCTGCAGATGGACCCGGAGAAGGTCTCTTCCATTCTCATCTGGCCCCCTCCTTCCGGACTGAAGGCAATCCAACGCTTTCTGGGATTCGCAAACTATTACCGTCAGTTCATCCCTCACTTCTCTGCTCTGACTGCACCTCTCTCCGCCTTGACCAAGAAGGGGGCTAATCCAAAGGACTGGTCACCTGCGGCCGACGCCGCGTTTGGCTCCCTGAAACAGGCATTTGCTTCCTCCCCTGTGCTCCACCGTCCTGAGTTAAACCGACAGTTCACCTTGGAGGTGGATGCCTCCTCCTCGGGAGCCGGAGCAGTGCTCATGCAGAAGTCCTCCTCCGGGAAGATGGTTACTTGCGGTTTCTACTCCAAGAGCTTCTCAGCGCCTGAACGCAACTACACCATCGGTGACCGAGAGCTATTGGCAGTCAAACTGGCTCTGGAGGAATGGCGCTACCTTCTGGAGGGAGCAGTGTACCCCGTGATCATTTACACGGACCACAAGAACCTGGAATACCTGCGGTCCGCTCAGCGACTGAACCCACGGCAAGCCAGGTGGTCCTTGTTCTTTGCCAGGTTCGATTTTCAGCTCCATTTTCGACCCGCGGACAAGAATGTACGAGCAGATGCCTTGTCCAGGTCATTCATGCCCATGAAGCAGGAGGAGGAGACATCCCAGCCCATCTGCCCTAGTAAAATCATTCCGGTGGCCCCTGTCACCCTGGCCCAGATACCGTCCGGGAAGACCTATGTCTCTGAGACTGACAGGCAAAAAGTGTTGCACTGGGGCCATGCCTCGAAAATAGCCGGCCATGCTGGTCAGAAGAAAACATGGAGTACAATTGTACGTCACTACTGGTGGCCATCCCTTCGCACGGACGTCGCTTCTTTTGTCTCAGCCTGCTCCTCTTGTGCCAGGAACAAGACGCCCAAACACCTGCCATATGGC
Organism: Anomaloglossus baeobatrachus; assembly: GCF_048569485.1. Classification (NCBI taxonomy): domain Eukaryota; kingdom Metazoa; phylum Chordata; class Amphibia; order Anura; family Aromobatidae; genus Anomaloglossus; species Anomaloglossus baeobatrachus. The sequence goes on along the minus strand of NC_134354.1, from coordinate 276,463,460 downwards.
CGTCTTCTGCCTCTGCCTATACCCTCCATTCCGTGGCAACACATTGCAATGGACTTTATTACGGACTTGCCCCTGTCCTCCGGACACACAGTCATATGGGTCGTGGTGGATCGGTTCTCCAAAATGGCTCATTTCGTCCCTATGGCTGGACTGCCCTCTGCCCAGGAACTCGCTGACGCCTATATACAACACATCTTCCACTTGCATGGCTTTCCATCACACATTGTGTCCGACAGAGGAACTCAGTTCACCTCCCGATTCTGGAGGGCTCTCTGCAAACATCTGGGAGTGACTCTGGACTTTTCTTCAGCCTACCATCCTCAGTCGAATGGCCAAGTGGAACGAGTCAATCAGATCTTGACCTCCTTCTTACGTCACTACGTCAACGCCCATCACGACGACTGGTCCACGCTTCTTCCTTGGGCTGAATTCTCCCATAACCACCACGTCAGTGAGTCCTCCTCCAGCTCTCCCTTCCATGTCGTTTACGGACTTCAGCCTTCCGTCCCATTACCTGTATCCTCTTCCTCGGATGTCCCTGCTGCTGATGCTGTAGTCCGTGACTTTGCAACAATTTGGGACTCTGTCAAGGCGTCCCTTGGACGTGCTTCCCTGCGGATGAAGAGACACGCAGACAAGAGGCGTCTGGATCCTCCATGTTTCTCTCCAGGAGATCTGGTCTGGCTTGCTTCCAAGTACGTCCGCTTGAAGCTACCATCATACAAGCTGGGCCCTCGCTACATCGGGCCGTTTAAAGTCCAAAGCAAAATAAATGAGGTCTCCTACAAGCTGCAGCTCCCAGCCACGATGAGAATACCCAACTCCTTCCACATCTCCCTGCTCAAGCCGGTTGTCCTTGGTCCCTTCTCTGCTGCTGCCAGTTCTGCTCCTCTTCCAATTGCTGATGATGACATCTATGCGGTAAGGGATATCGTGGCCATGAAAACCGTACGGGGCCGACAGTTCTTCCTGGTGGACTGGGCAGGGTATGGTCCTGAGGATAGGTCCTGGGAACCCCGGGAGAATGTGGGTACTCCCCTGATACGTGCCTTCCTGTCCCGATTGCGGGGAGGGGGGCGTGGGGGAGGGGGTACTGTCACGCTCCCCGGGTCCCCTGTCACGCTCTCCGGCTCCCCTGCCTCGCTCCCCGGCTCCCCTGCCACGCTCCCCGGCTTCCCTGCCTCGCTCCCCGGCTCCTCTGTCAGGCGTCCCCCGCTCCACAGCCTCCAGGCCCCATCACCTGCGGTCCCCAGGCGGCCCGGTCCCCGCTCCCGGCGCCCGTCGGCAGCTTTGCTCCAGCCCGACTCTCCTGCCTCCTGTTCACCACTCCCTGCCCTGGCTTCTGGCACCTGGGCCTCGCGCATGCGCATTAGGGCGCGCGCGCGGTCATTGACCCTTTCTTAAAGGGCCAGTGTCCTCCAACAGGATATTGAAGGATCAGGTACTGGGTATATAGGGGGATCCTTTCCAAGTGGGCGAGGCCTGTTCTTCGTGTTTTGCTAAGCTAGGAGTCAGGTCTCCTTGTGTCTTCTGGTATACTTACCTATCTCTCTCCTAGAGCCCCTCCTGCCTCGCCATCCGGTCCTGACGATTCCCGAACCCCGAACGGTGACTGTCCGCCATCCCGTCAGTACATACCATCTCTGATCCCTGTGGTGACCCGTCTTCTCGCTCCGTCGGTTCCGGACTCTGCCTGACAACATCTCGGCCTCCGAACCTGAGCTCCGTCACCCGGACTACCTTCAGTGACTCCGTGGTCCCAGGGACTTCTACACTCCACCCCTTTGAACGGACTGTCCTGCTACCTGTAGTGCTCCGGCTACCGGACACCTTGCCTTCGGTGAGGTGTTCAGCCCAGTGGATCCACCTCCTGGGTCTACCCGTCCACCTGGCCCTAACACTTTCTTGGTATATATTGCAATCTTCTATATCGCATTTTCAATTATATGCTTTATAATTCTATAATTGTTGTTGTACACAAGCCTAGTGAATTGTGCTGCCGACTCTGTATTGTGCCAGCCTTTTTGTATTAAAATATATTTTGCACCATACTCCTGTTTTGTTCTCCTGTTTTCTCATGCTTTTTGAGTGTGCTATGTAGGCATAATGTTTTGGCTTTCCTACTGTTTAAGTTGGGATTTTCTCACTATAACCAATTCCATAATAATAGACGCTATAAGTTAGAGGGCGCATGTAGAGGGGGGAGGGGGGGGTTGTTGGGGACTGTTTGGCTTATTTTGACATATTAATGTCTCAACTTTTGTTATTATTATCTCTGACATATATATTGTATTTTGAAACCTAATAAAAAGAAGTTTAAAAAAAAGGCGTTTACGGGTTAAACAAAGAAATTACAAAATCTATATTTCCATTTACATATACATCAACATTTAATTTCATGAAAACCATTAAGTTTCTATGTTCTCATCTACTCACGTCATTAATAACATCACGGCCATTAGGACATGCACATAACTTTTCAATATTGACAGGCCTGCATTCTGGTTTTTATGTTAACTCACTATATTCACTATTTTCTACCATATAATTCCACATATTTAGTCTCATAGCCCTGAGGCTGTTTCAATTATGGCTTTTCTCTCTTCTTGCTAAATGACACTGAGGTCATTTTATGGTTTTATTCTGGGGAGAACTTTCATTTATGCATCTCCTTTACTGCACTGCCTAAACTATACTAAGGTCTGCAGACAACATGGCTACTAGTGTTTGCTGAGCACAAGATGGCTTCTCGATGCAACAGGGCTGACCATTTTCTCACACCGTGACATTGCAAAAACATACAATAAAAAGAGATCAAAACGTTATATGTATCTGTGTCACCCAGGGGTCAGGGGGTTAACTTTACTCGTCGCCAGGCTGGTGATGTCGGTTTCGGGGATGACACGGGTGGCCTTGCCCAGTTTCGTGCCCGGAGGTGTCCACAATAAAAGGGTAAAATAGGAGGTGGATGTTTGTCGTGACTCCATCTGTGGTACGCGGCCAGGGATTAGCCGCCGCTGCTGTTGCTGTCCTCTGTGGCGGGTGGTAATAGCAGCAAAGATGGTATCGCTCCCCACAGGTGGAGTGGACCCTGGGGAGGATGAAGGCAGTGGGGTCGGCCGATGGCGCCGAAGTGCAGGGCAATGACAAAGCCGACACCGGGGCTGCAGTTCAAAGTTATGTTTACTCACAGTTCGTAAGATGCCCCGGTGGCGCCGCTCTCTGCCGCGATGGGCTCCAGCCGATCCCGGGTAAATCAGAAGCAATCAACGGTGTATGTGGAGTGTGAGACCTTCCTCCTCTGCGCTTACTTGTGGATCCCCGTGGCTTAAAGCAACTTGGAGACACAAGTGTTCTTGTAAAGTGTCCAATCCCGTATGCAGGTGGCACAGATCCGCCATGGGGCCCGACCGTGATCTTGACCCTGAAACCTATGTGTCACTGTGCTCCAGGAAAATGGGTTTTGGGCGATGGAACTGCCAATTCTAGTTGTCCAAAGTGGAATATGTCCGACCCCAGGGCTCTGCACCCTGTCTGCGCTGACACTGTGGGAACGGTTAGGCTCGACCTCCAGCTACCATATTCTCCTCTGTCTCACTAGCTCCACCTGCCTTTCGCCCTTTTCCAGTCTGCCAGATTCTAGCAGGAGAAGCTCTCAAGCACTCTCTCCTGCGACCGTGTTGTTCAGAGTCTCAGACTATTCTAAACTGAAACTGTTTGTGTGTTCCTACTCCCTCAATGCAGCCCCCACCTTTCTGATGACTTACCAGTGGTTGTCCCAGCAACCAGGAATTTCCCTTGCGGTCTGGATTCCTGAGTTGTGTAACTGTCTGACTCATTTACTGGATGTTGTGTAAGTGAAAAAAAAACAGTGATTAACCCCCTCTTACCCAGATACCAAAAGTCACGTGACATGATCATGTGGATTCGGTGGTTGTCATGGTAGCACAGGGTCATGTGATGACTCCTGTGCTAGTTAGTTGCTAGTGGTCGTAACTATAGATACCTAAGCTACTGTAATGCCCTGGACATCAAGTAAGCGGCATAGCTAATCAGTAGCACTATACTACATTTATTATTGCAGGTATTTGTTGTTATTATTATTATTATTATTATTATTATTATTAATAAAAATAATATATTATTATATAATCCAACTGGCTGTCATTTACCGCCCTCCAGGGACAGCCACTGCCTTTTTTGACCATTTCACCACCTGGCTACTACATTTCCTTTCCACCGACATCCCCACCATCATCATGGGTGACTTTAACATCCCCATTGACACTTCTCACTCATCTGTCGCTAAACTTCTAACACTCGCTTCCTCCTTTGGCCTCACTCAATGGTCCTCTGCAGCTACTCACAAAGATGGCCACACGCTGGACCTCATCTTCACTCGCCTCTGTTCCCTATCTAACCTCTCTAACTCATCTCTACCCCTGTCTGACCACAACCTACTCACATTCTCTTCCCTTTCGTCTCCAAGTACACAACCCCCCCTCCACAAACCTTCACACCCCCGCAGAAATCTCAATCACCTTGACTTACACTCACTTTCTCAGTCTCTTTTCCCTCTTGCAGACATTGCTTCTTCAAAGAATGCAGATGCTGCTGCCACTTTATACAACACCACTATCTCTGCACCTCTCGAATCAGCTGCCCCCCTCACACACTCCAAAACCCGCACAATCAACAGGCAACCCTGGCAGACGAGTCAGACTAAAGAATTGAGACGGGCTTCCAGAACTGCTGAGCACAGATGGAAGAGGTCTCATTCCACTGAGCACTTCGTTACATACAAACAAGCTCTCAACACTTTCAAGTCTGCACTAACCGCTGCAAAACAAACCTACTTCTCATCCCTCATATCCTCTCTATCCCACAACCCTAAACAGCTATTTAACACTTTCAACTCTCTCCTCCGTCCTCCAGCACTACAGCACCACCTCCCTCTCCTCTCATCTCAGCTGAAGACTTTGCCTCTTTCTTCAAGCAGAAGATTGACAACATCAGAGCAAGCTTTGGCCCACAATCCCCACAGCCACTCCTCACAACTATCAACCTTCTTCCTCAAAATCCAGCTTCTCCACCATGACAGAAGAACATCTTTCCACTCTACTCTCAAGATCACATCTAACTACCTATCCACTTGACCCGCTCCCATCGCATCTCATCCCCAACATCACCGCAGTCCTCATCCCAGCCCTAACCCATCTCTTCAACCTATCACTAGCAACTGGTGTATTCCCTTCATGCTTTAAACATGCCTCAATCACACCCATCCTCAAAAAGCCCTCCCTTGACCCATCCTCTGTGTCAAACTATCGCCCCATATCACTTCTCTCCTATGCCTCAAAACTACTGGAATAGCATGTCCATCTTGAACTGTCCTCATACCTCTCTTTGATCAGTTACAATCTGGCTTCTGACCCCATCATTCCACTGACACTGCCCTGACCAAAGTCGCTAACAACCTACTAACCGCAAAAGCCAAGCGACACTACTCTGTCCTCCTCCTCCTGGACCTGTCCTCTGCCTTTGACACAGTAGACCACTCCCTTCTATTACAAATTCTCTCATCTCTGGGCATCACAGACTTGGCGCTATCTTGGATCTCCTCATACTTATCCAACCGAACTTTCAACGTCTCCCACTCTCACACCACTTCTTCATCTTGCCCCCTATCTGTCGGGGTCCCCCAAGGTTCAGTTCTTGGTCCCCTGCTGTTCTCCATTTACACCTTCAGCCTGGGACAGCTCATAGAGTCCCATGGCTTTCAGTATCATCTCTATGCTGATGATACGCAGATCTACCTCTCTGGACCTGACATCACCTCCCTACTAACCAGAATCCCACAATGTCTGTCTGCTATTTCATCCTTTTTCTCTGCTCGATTCCTAAAACTGAACATGGACAAAACAGAATTCATTGTCTTTCCTCCTCCTCACTCCACTCCCCCACCTGACATATCCATCAATGTCAATGGCTGCTTACTTTCCCCAGTGCCACGCGCTCGCTGCCTGGGAGTAATCCTAGACTCTGATCTCTCTTTCAAGCCACACATCCAAGCCCTTTTCACCTCCTGCCGCCTCCAACTCAAAAATATTTCCCAGATCCGTACATTCCTTTCCCAAGAAGCTGCAAAAACCCTAATACATGCCCTTATTATCTCCCATCTGGATTATTGCAACCTCCTGCTCTGTGGCCTCCCTTCTAACAGTCTCGCACCTCTACAATCTATTTTAAACCATGCTGCCCGGCTAATCCACCTGTCCCCCCGCTATTCCCCGACCTCTCCTCTCTGCCAATCCCTTCACTGGCTTCCCATTGCCCAACGACTCCAGTTCAAAACACTAACCATGACATACAAAGCCATCCACAACCTGTCTCCTCCCTACATCTGTGACCTAGTCTCCCGGTACTTACCTACACGTAACCTCCGATCCTCACAAGATCTCCTTCTCTACTCCCCTCTCATCTCCTCTTCCCACCATCGCATCCAAGATTTCTCCTGTTCATCCCCCATACTCTGGAATGCTCTGCCACAACACATCAGACTCTCGCCTACCTTGCCAAGCTTCAAAAGGAACCTGAATACCCACCCCTTCCAACAAGCCTACAACCTGCTGTAACCCTCAGTCTGATACCGCGCCGCACAATCAGCTCTACCCTAACCTACTGTATCCTCATCTATCCCTAGAAGACTGTGAGCCCTCGCGGGCAGGGACCTCTCTCCTCCTGTACCTGTCTGTGTCTTGTACTGTTTATGATTATTGTACTTGTCCCTATTATGTATACCTCTTTCACATGTAAAGCGCCATGGAATTGATGGCGCTATAATAATAAATAATACTAATAATATTACACCTACTACATATTGGACTAGGATCTACAGGCTTGTGCCTGTGTGTCTATGTATGTGTGCATGTCTGTGCATGAGTGCCTGCATGTGCCTGTGTCTAAATATGTGTGTGTTTCTGTGCATATGTTTGCCTGTCTGCATGTCATACATATGTGTGTGTGTGTGTGTGTGTGTTTGTGTGCGTGCATGTGCCTGGCTGTATTCTTGTTCCTGTTTACATATGTGTGCGTGCATGTGCCTGGCTGCATTCTTGTGCGTGTCTATGTGTGAATGTGTCTGTCTGCATGGTTATGTATGTGTGCATGTCTGCATCCATGTGCGTGTCTGTATGAATATGTGCATGTGACTGTCTACATGCACCTGTCTGCATGTGTGTATATTTTTCTGCATGTCTACTGTATGTGTCTGCCTATGTGTACGTGTGCTTGTCTGTGTGTGTGTCAGCATGTCTGTACATTTGTCTGTGTGTCTTCAGTTAGTATGGAAAGTATTCAGACCCCTTTAAATTTTTTACTCTGTTCCATTGCAGCCATTGGGTAAATTCAAAAAAGTTCATTGGGATTAGTCAGATAGGGACATCGGTGTGAAGAGTGAGGACGCTGTATATGAGGGAGGTATAGTTGGAGTAGCCCAGAGTAATTCATCCAGACCCTCAGGGTCACCCCAGGACACCCAGATCAAGTGGACCAAGGAAACTCCTCAGTAGCTGGGTGCAGAAATAGGCACGGACTGACCCTGAAGTTGTGGGCTTTGATTCTAATGGAATTTCCAGGACGCAACTGAGCACATAACCATAGCACTGGTCTAGGAGTGAGGTACCATAGACCTGAATGAAGGAACTCCATATAGTGGTGTATGAAATCCCTGTGCGAGGGGACGTGATTAGATCTATGTGGGACTCCATTAATTTACTAGCTGCCACTGTGGTGTTGCCAGGGGAAACAGACAGCCCTATAGTAGCCAGAGAGATAGATGTACAGGAGGGAGAAGTGTGCAGGAAAATGTGAGATGAAACCAAACCGTAACATGCCTGTAACGTTCAACTATGTGCCCGCAGTGGATGTGCTCCACAGAAACTGTGTGAGTTATTCAGTAAAGCAGTGTTAAATGTTATCCTGAACTTCGTGTGTGAATTTGTCCTGAGGAGGAGAAGCTGCGGTGTCCCTGGTTGCCCTGTGGAGGTGGCAGGAGTGCAGCACCGAAGAGACACGCTGCCTGGAAGTAGGGGCTCATCTCTGCCCACGACTATGGCCACCTGCCACCCCCAAAACATTTGGCGTAGTCAGCAGGATAATGTTTAACACTTCTTTACTAAATAACTCATGCTATGTGGGGCAGCATTATGCTATGTGGGGCAGCATAACACTATGTGGGGGTGCATAACGCTATCTCGGGGTGGATAACGCTATGTGTTGGTGCATAACGCTATGTGGGGCAGCATAACACTATGTGGGGGTGCATAATGCTATGTGGGTGGCTGCATAATGCGGTGAGGGTACATAGCGCAATGTGGGCGTGCACAATGCTATGTGGGCATGCATAACACTATGTGGGGGTGCATAACGCTATGTGGAGAAATATAGGGAGTGTATTATAGTACAAGGAGGACGATGGGGTGCATTAGATAATATGGAGGACTATGTGGGGCCCATTCTGTATGGATGACTATGTAGGAGCATTATAGTATATGGAGGACTTTGTGAGGCCCATTATACTATATGGAAGGCTTTGTGGGACCCATTATTTTATTTGGAGGGCTATGAGGGAGCCTTTATACTTTATCTAAGAGTTATATGAGGGCCATTAATAATAATAATAATTAATAATTTGATTCATTTATATAGCGCTATTAATTCCACAGCGCTTTACATACATTGGCATTGTACTGTGTGCAAGCAATTATACAGTGTGAAGGTTTGTGTGGGGTCCGTCATACTGTGCTGAAGGCTGCGTGGAGGCTATTATACTATTTGGAGGATAGTAAGGTCCATTATACTGTATGGAGGGCTGTGTGGGGGTCACAGTTGGGGATCTTACTGTGTCTGGGTCATCTTTCATTACCACGGTAGTTGAAGGGGGGTACAGTAGGGTTATCATACTGTGATTGGGGAGGGCACTGTGGAAGAATTTATGTGTGAAATATGCTTTTCTGTGTCCCAGACGAAGAATATTATTTTTTTTTGGGGGGTGCAATTAGAAATTCTGCTATGGGGCCCCATGATTTCTATGTACGCCCCTGTGTGCAGTATTTACGCTACATAAGCATACTGCCCCAGCATTACATTTTATTACATTTTTTTTATTGGTTTAGTAAAGAAAAATAATCAATAAGCTATTTTTTGACTCCTGTTAGAGATCACTATAAATTATCTGATCTTTGTGTTGTACAAATTATTACGATTACAGGGACACCAAATAAGACCATTTTATTTTTGTGGTGTTTATTACTGGGTTTTTTTGGGTTTTTTTTAAGCGCATTAAAATGTCATTATTGTAATTGTTCTTCAATATTTTTTAGTAATTTTATATGAAGGAAAAAATATTTCTTTTATTTTCCCTGTAGAATAGAGATAAATAGAAATACATTGCTATGTATAGATGTATCTCTATGAACCAGTATAATCTACTTCTGGGTTCACTGCCTGTAATGCAGCTTCAAATACAGCAAATTCTCCTATCTTCATCAGTGTGACTGTGGCTGATAGCTGTAGCTACTGCCTGGAAGGATTAATACAAAGAAAAAAGAGTTTTTATAGTGCAAAAAAGTACAAATTTTATTCAGGACATGAAGTGGACATCTTTATAAAAACACTTAAAAGCATATCCGGACCGGGTATAGACAATGTTACATACACATTCCCAGGATCAATAGGCCATTACATATAAACGACGTCCGTGAATGCACTACTGCACGCCTCATCCGCCCATAATCCCTCGACAATCCGCGCCATCCCTACCGGACAATACTTAAGGATGAGGCGAATATGCTCATCCAGCACAGCCTTTGAGACGCAATCAGCAGATCTCAGGGACCGTTTCCGTAACAGAGAGTATAGTGGCAGGAGCATCAAGGCTGGTTATAACCAGGCTAAAAAAACTTCACGGATGCAACTGCTAAATACTGCCCCCAAGAAACAGGAGAAACAAGAATGTGCGGCGAGGTTCATTGGAACCTACAATCAGGAGTGGGAGACAATGCGGCGGATTATGAAAAAACATTGGCCAGTAATATTGACAGACCCAGTGCTGTCAGAAGTACTAACCCCAAACCCGTTGATGACCTCGAAGAGGGCGAAAAGTCTTAAAGACATTCTGGTCCAAAGTCACTACATACCTCCAAGGACCAATCCGTTTGGTTCTCGGGGTCCCTTACAGGGTTGTTATCCCTGTGGCCACTGCCTGGCATGCAGTAATGTCCTTCGGAGTACGAATTTTTACTCGTCTAATGGAAGAAGGGATTTCCAAATCAGACGATACATCACGTGTAGTACTACACGTGGTGTATTTTGCTACATGTATGTGCCCCCTGACCTACGTGGGCCTCACCTCGCGTGAGCTCCGCGTGGGGGTCAGGGAGCACGTAAGGGACATTGCTGCTGCCAGGACAGAGACAGATCCTACCCTGCTTTAAACACTGCCCAGGCACTTTAGATCTCACCACTCCTGTGACCCCTCTAAATTAAAGTTCAGGGGCATCGACACCATAGACGGTGAGATCAGGGGTGGTGACCTCAAAAAGCGCCTGGCGCAGAGTGAGACAAAATGGATTGTGACCCTAGACACTTTGGTTCCTCGAGGTCTCAACAAATCTGTCAGCTATTCCCCATTTTTGTGATACCTTTTTGAACTGTCAGTGTGCATGGTGGTGAGGATTTTCACAACTGCACACTGTATTGTGTACATAGTATACATATTAACAATAATAAATATCTCTTGGTCTCTATTGGGTTTTTGTGGTGCCATTTCATTCCTTTCACCTGCATCTTTTATGCTTTTATTCATTTTAGAATATTTGCGTACCCCCAGAATAATGCCGGGTTTTGTATTTACAGGCTAATAGAGTGATGCACACCTTTATCATGGCTTGATGGGTGACACAAGGAGGAGCAAAAAGATATGAGGAGAAATCGCATAATATAAGAAAGAATGGAATTCCTCCTACCATATGCATGGATGTCATCATTAATACAATATGATATGTGCGTCACAATATAATATTATATACTTCCTATTTACTCTCCAGTGCTACTCGGCGGTCCCAGTGCAAGCGCGCTGATTCCGGAGCTTGTCCTCGCTTGATTGCCGCTGTCTTTATGTCTCGCGCCTGCACGGGAGCCATGGTAACGTGTCCACGCTCCCGCGCATGCGCGATAATGACGTGACGGCCGATGTCTCACGGGATGTGACCGGCGCATCAGCGCGAATGCCACTTCCGGGACTCCCGATTTGCCTGGATTACGAAACACTTATATTTAATCCCGGTACACTGGGGACGCAACTAGGAATCCCTCCCCTGATGAAAATTTGAATACCTCAAATATCAAAACGTATGTAGGGCGTTTTTCCTGAGCCTTCCCCCCGTGGCTGGCTATGGACAATGTTCTTCCTATCATGTGGGCACTGTGCCCTTAACTTCATACTGTATGTATACTTGTATACTGACCAGTAATCTGGTATCATGGGCCACTTGTGATATTGCGCAAATATGGTGTATTTACTATGATGGGCACCTACTTTATATGTAATGGCCTATTAATCCTGGGAATGTGTATGTAACATTGCCTATACCCGGTCCGGATATGCTTTTAAGTGTTTTTATAAAGATGTCCACTTCGTGTCCTGAATAAAATTTGTACTTTTTTGCACTATAAAAACTCTTTTTTCTTTGTATTAATAGGTTGATGAGTTTGTGCTACATGTGGGGATTTGGTGTTTTCCACACCAACAAACATCATTGTATGGTTTTACGGAGCATTGTATTTATGCCTGGAAGGATTGAAGTCGTGGGTTAAATTTCCAGGGAGAACTGATCTCAAGAGAATAGTTTATTTAATTAAGTGTGTGCAGAGTAGAGAAGCTGGTTCACTCCAATGAGGAGGAACTCCGAAGCGATAAAGACATCTCATGAAGAGAGAAGTGAGTATTGGAAGTCAGGACAACACACTGAGTTAGAGGAACACACCCTTAAAGGCGTGGTTCACCCATATTTTTTATTTTCTAGATCGATATTATATTGAGAAACAAAGTTTCTCTCAAATACCTTATGTTGGCAATAGTGCCTGTGAGAGGCGCTATTGCAGACCGCTGTTCCCCTCACCTGATCCCCGGGCTCCGTGACCTTGGCCATTTTTCAGCAAGGCAGAACAATATTTTGCATTCACCATCTCATTATGAATTCAAAAATATGACTTTCTTATCTATTATATTGATGCAATTTATAAAACCTCAATTCATAATTTTTCTAAGGGAACAAAGGGTGTGAATGTACTTTAGTTTTCTGTCATGTGCTATAAGGGGATAAGCTTGGACTGGGGCTAATAGACTGGCCCTCAGGCCAGGCAGCCTTAGTTGTCCCTTATCCCCAGAAGTACTTTTGATGGTGAAGAGGTCTGGACCACCAGCCTAGCCCTGCTCCTGGCCAGTCCTGTTCTAATACCTCCTCTCCCCCACTCCCAGTGAGGGTCATGATTAATCCCACACAAAAAGACAGGAAAATATCGAAACTCGCACACAGAGAGGTTTTGACAATATGTTCTCAGGGGGAAATAAAGAACATGGAGGAAATAAACAGACTACGTGACAACAAGATTATTTTGACAACACACCAATTAACGCACAGAAGATCTCCAGAAACTGAATCACCACAGCACAAGAACCAGTATTGCAAAATGTCTAATCTGGATGGATCAAAGACACCATCTTAAAAAGGCAGTGAGTAGCTGTGATAGGTGTCTCACAACATGTAACTCCAGAGGCAATCACCAGGCTAGCAGAACTTAACTCCTGCAAGCCTGAACCAAAGAGAACACAGCTTGGTCGAGACCCAAGCATGTCAGAGAAACTCAGAAGTCTAACAAGAGACCTAGTGTGTAGTGTCAGACTCTGCTGTGTGAACAGGGTCTGATGCCGCCCTGACAATTGGCGAGTTTTGAACTAAACCCCGTGTGACATTTTCTGTTCACTGAGGCTCTTATCTCTGCCGGTGGTAAATCTGCCCTTCTTCATATCTTTATGCATTGAAACTAAGGCTGGGCTCACATTTTCTATCTCTTTATTTACCTGTTTCCCAAAGGAGGGGGTCAGCTACATAGGGGTCATGTGCAGGTTGAGTGTTAGTCTGACTTTGGTATGAGCCTAGCTGCCCATACATGGAGGTTTGTAGTCCAAATAGTGGCATTTTGCCCAGACACGGATGTTTTTAACCTAGATAGTGGCATTTAAGTTCCCGGATTACAGAGATATACCTTGCCGTTGGTTTCCGGGCTTACATGCATTGTCCAATACATAAACTAAATATCTCTCTTTTGCAGTAATGCAGTGCCATATTTTCCCTTGCACATTTTTGGCTTTTTCAGTGTGCAGCTGTATGCATTTTATAATCAGAGGCCAGCAGCTGACATCATTTACCAACGTCAGCTGCTTGCTTCTGATTGGACAGGGTATTATGGTCAGGAGACCACAAAAGATCTTGCAAAAATCCCATAAAAAAGGTAGAAGATAATACACAAGAGTAGTTGGAAACTTAGCTGGCTGCAATCCACTGACTATACAAACACAACTAGAAGTATTGGTGGAGACTTCCTAACAAACCTAGACACCTCATCACTGATGGAGAACTAACTAACCTCAAAGATGGAATGAGGAATCCTGACTTTCCTCAGAGCAGCTCCAAAGGAAAGTCAAAGCCCCCAACACATAATGACAGTGATGTAAGAAAAAAACAACACACAGATGGTAGATATACACTGTGTGCAGAACTATTAGGCAAATGAGTATTTTGATCACATGATATTTTTTATACATATTGTCCTACTCCAAGCTGTATAGGCTTGAGAGCCAACTATCAATTAAGCAAATCAGGTGATGTGCATCTCTGTAATGAGGAGGAGTGTGGTGTAATGACATCAACACCCTATATAAGATGTGCTTAATTATTAGGAAACTTCCTTTCCTTTGGCAAAATGGGTCAAAAGAGAGATTTGACGGGCTCTGAAAAGTCCAAAATAGTGAGATGTCTTACAGAGGGCTGCAACAGTCTTGAAATTGCCAAACTTTTGAAGCGTGATCACCGAATAATCAAGCGTTTCATGGCAAATAGCCAACAGGGTCACAAGAAGCATGTTTGCAGGGCCGGCTCCAGGTTTTTGTGGGCCCCGGGCGGAAGAGTCCCAGTGGGCCCCATCCACACGCAGACACACACATACGTACACATACATATACATATTTAAAGACAAACTCACAAAAATACATATAGAACTGACACATCTATACAGTCATATACACTGACATACATAGATACACATCATACATGCATACAGACACACACAACACAACTCTGCTAGATACATACATACAGACACACACAGCTCTGCTGCATACATACACACATAGCTCTGCTGCATACATACACACATAGCTCTGCTGCATACATACACACATAGCTCTGCTACATACATACACACATAGCTCTGCTACATACATACACACATAGCTCTGCTACATACATACACACATAGCTCTGCTGCATACATACACACATAGCTCTGCTACATACATACACACATAGCTCTGCTACATACATACACACATAGCTCTGCAACATACATACACAGCTCTGCTGCATACATACACACTGTAATACTTATATATGTTCTGAGGATTTCGATAGCGTAGGGCAATGACAATCAGAGACGAGTTCTTGGTACAAGATATTTTATAATATGTAACCACGGTAGATACACAACGGAAAACACAGCGGTTCAAATACACACGATACCTTCCCGAAACGGAGCGAAGGGAATTCCCGGGGCCACGCACCGGACTCCCCCAGGGAGACCACCAGAGCGAACCCCTATACAGGGACTGTCCGGCAATCACCCTGGAAGGCCTAAATGCGCAGCAGCCGGGACACAAGGGGCAAGCGGTAAAAGTCCAGGAGTGTCCGTACGGGATGAATGTCCAGAGTGGTTACGAACCAGAGAGAACCGGGCAGAGTGCTGACCGAAGATGGCAGACGGAATTCGGGCACAGCTTGAGAAACCGGGTAAGGTCCAGAGTCGGTCGGTCGGTAGTCTTTAGGAGGATCCAAAGGCAAACAGGATTAGCAGCAGCAAAGCAGGAGCACACAGCAAGCAGTATACTCAGGCACTGGACTAGGCTTAGAGGCGGCCTTTTAAGCAGCTGGACAGGAAGTAGGGCAACAGAACAGTAAACTCCATGTTAACCGAGGGCAAGCTCATTCAAAAGAGAACTGGAAAACCTGGAAACCTGACATTACTCCCCCCCCCAGAGACGGCCTCAGGACGGATCAGGGCCTGGCTTGTCCGGGAAACGTTGATGAAACTGAGCAATCTTCCGGGGTACCCGAATGTTACCCACCGGTTCCCAGGAATCGTCCTCGGGGGCGTACCCCTGCCAACGTACCAGATACTGAAGCCGACGACGATGGAGCCGGGAGTCAATAATGTCCTCAACCACGAACTGCTCCTCGCCGTCGACCATCACAGGCGGAGGAGGAGGCACAACACGACCATGAAACGTATTAGGGGAAACGGGTTTGAGGAGAGACACATGAAAAACCGGGTGTACCTTTAGATGGTGCGGTAACCGTAGCCGACAGGCCACAGGGCTCACGATCCCGGTGATCTTAAACGGACCGATGAATTTTTGTCCCAGCTTCTGCGAAGGAACACCCAATCTCAGGTTTTTGGTGGATAACCATACAGAGTCCCCTACCTTGTACATGGGTGCCGGTTTCCGGTGAGTGTCTGCCGACCTCTTGTAACGCTCCTGGGCCGTAGCCACAGTGTCCTTTAGAACCTCCAGATTTTGTCGTAGTTCTGTCAATCTGTCCTCCACCGCTGGCACCGAAACCGCAACCGGTGACCTAGGCAAAACAGTCGGATGGGAACCCAGGTTAGCGAAAAAGGGCGTTACCTTAGTGGAGCTGCTCTGAGTGTTGTTGTATGAGAACTCCGCCAACGGAAGCATCTTCAACCAATCGTCTTGGAGATAGCTGACATAACATCGAAGGTATTGTTCCAGGGTTTGATTTGTCCGTTCGGTTTGCCCATTTGTCTGAGGATGGTATGCAGAAGACAAACAGACATCAATCTGGAGTGCCGTACAAAACCCCTTCCAGAATCTAGACGTGAACTGCACGCCCCGGTCAGAGATGATCTCGTCTGGTACCCCATGCAATCGGAATACGTTCTGGATAACCAAATCCACTGTCTCTGCGGCTGAGGGAAGACCGGTACACGGAATGAAGTGAGCAGCTTTAGTCAATCGATCCACCACCACTAAAATGGTATTGTGCCCGCCTGAGACTGGCAACTCCACAATAAAATCCATGGAGATAGACCCCCAAGGGCGAGATGGCACGGGTAACGGTTGGAGGAGTCCCGTAGGAGCCACACGAGGGACCTTGCACCGGGCACAAACCACACATGAGTGGACATAGTCCTTCACATCCTTTAAACAGGTAGGCCACCAGAAAAAACGGCTCAGAAATTCCTGCGTCTTCAGTACCCCCCTATGACCAGCCAACACGGAGTCATGGACCAATTTGAGAACCCGAAGTCTTACGGCCTCCGGGACATAAATGCGTCGCTCTCTCAACCACACACCATTCCGAAGAACAAGAGTTACATCATTCGGGGGGGCAGCAAGAAATACGTCACCATCATAGGCCAGCTTGATGTCCTTCCACAAGTCCTGGTCCTGGATTACTCCAACGAAATTGGCATCCGATAACACGGTCTGAGACGGGGTTCCAGGCACGGAGTCCACGGCGTGGATTCGGGACAAGGCATCGGCTTTCCCATTACGTGAACCTGGACGGTATGTAACGATAAAATTGAATTGGTTAAGAAATAGGCTCCAACGGGCTTGCCGTGGAGACAGGCACCTGGCAGACTTAAGAAATTCCAGATTACGATGATCTGTGAGTACTATCACTTGCTGCGCGGCTCCCTGTAAGTGGTGTCTCCATTCCTTGAAAGCGGAAATAATTGCCAATAATTCCTTGTCCGCAATGTCATAGTTCCTTTCTGCAGGGGACAACCGGCGGGAAAAGAAGGCACACGGATGCAAGAGACTCTTGTCCCCGGTCCTTTGAGAAAGAATGGCCCCTAATGCATAGTCGGAAGCATCAACCTCCACGATAAAGGGAAGTGCGGGATTCGGATGTACTAATATTGGCGCTGAGGTAAAACATACCTTGAGACGATGGAATGCTTCCTGGGCCTGGGCGGACCACACAAACTTCTGTCCTTTTTTGGTTAACAGAGTGATGGGACGAACAATCTCTGAAAAGTTACGGATAAAGCGTCGGTAAAAGTTGGCAAAACCGACAAAGCGTTGTACCTCTTTGATGTTTCCCGGTTCCGGCCAGTCGAGAATGGCTTGTATCTTGCTAGATTCCATGTTCAGTCCCTGAGGAGAGATGACATAACCTAAGAATTGTATTTGTGAGCAGTGGAACTCGCATTTCTCCAGTTTAATGTACAGGTGGTTTTCCCTCAGCCGGGTAAGTACGGTCTTAACGTGCTCCTGGTGTTCTTGTAAAGAATCAGAAAAGATTAGGATATCGTCCAGAAAGATCACCATGAATTGGTCCATGATATCCCTAAAAATATCGTTAACTAGATGTTGAAATGCCGCGGGAGCGTTACAAAGTCCAAAAGGCATCACTAGGTACTCAAAATGTCCGTACCGACATCGGAACGCGGTCTTCCACTCGTCTCCGGGACGTATACGAAGCAGATTATATGCCCCACGGAGGTCTAATTTGGTGAATATTTTTGCCTGTTGGACCCTCTCCAATAGCTCAGGAATCAACGGTAACGGATACCGGTTCCGGATGGTTATCTTATTCAGTTCCCGGTAGTCACTACAGGGTCTCAGAGTCCCCTCCTTCTTTTTCACGAAAAAGATGGGTGCCCCTGCGGGTGAGGTAGACGGACGAATAAATCCCTTGGCTAGGCTTTCATCAATATACTCTTTTAGTGCTTCTAGCTCAGGTGCCGCCAACGGGTAGACATGACCAAACGGAATCTCCGCCCCTGGGAGTAAGTCTATGGGGCAATCATACGGTCTATGCGGGGGAAGCCGATCAGCTTTTCTTTTGTCGCATATATCAGCGAAGTCACGGTAAACCGGGGGTAAAACAGGTACCTGTACAGTGCCCTCCGTATTTGATGTTACTGGAACCGGAACAGTTGGACAAATGGTCGGACCACTCTGCGGTGGGAAGGATATTTCTTTAGTCTCCCAATCGATGACGGGATTTGTAGACCGTAGCCACGGAATACCTAAAATAATCGGAAAATGAGGAGAAGAAATTATCATGAAAACAAGGGTCCCCTGCTGACCTGGCTTCATCACGCATTCGAGCGGTACGGTTTCCCGATCCACAGGTCCAGAGATTAACGGAGATCCGTCTACCGTCTCCATGGTAACCGGTGAGGATCTTTGCTGAGTCCGGATACCGTGTTTCCTAGCAAAGGAAGAGTCCATGAAATTTCCCCCTGCCCCAGAGTCTATCATTGCAGAGGTAGGAATTAGCTGTCCCTCCCAACGGATCTGAATGGGGAGTGAGCAATGGGTATATTTCCCCTCTGAGTCCTTCGGTGAGGTAGACATTACCGTCAAGGGAAACACCGCATCCAAGTGTCCACTTGCCTCAGAGATATCGGACTCTGCGTCCGTGTTTTCACACTCTGCCATGGCTGCCAATACCTTATTTGGGCGATTTGGACGTTTCGGGCAGTCGATCAAGAAATGGTCCGATTGACCGCAATAGAAACACAAACGCTCACGGAGCCGGTGTTCACGACGTTCATTGGTCTCTCGTTTTTGCAGAGAGTCCACTTGCATAGGTACGTCCTCGGCCTCCCGTGGCGTCCTGAGAGCGGGTTCTCTGGAAGGAAACGCAATATTGTTTACACGGTTTACAGCTGCCCATTTTTCCTGTCTACGTTCCGTCAAACGGGTATCAATGCGCACACAGTGCTGGAGAAACAGTTCAAAATCCCCTGGAGATTCGGAACGGGCTAACTCGTCCTTGATGGTACCGGACAAACCTTTTCTGAAAACAGACAATAAGGCATTGTTTCCCCAATCGGTGTCTACCACTAACCTCTTGAACTCAGTGGCGTATTCAATGACAGAACGCTTTCCCTGACGTAAGGAAAGGAGAGCCGCTTCAGCGGTAGCACGGCGATTCGGATCATCAAACATTTGCGCCATTGCATTCAGAAAGTCATCCAGGTGATTCAAACGGATGTCCCGATTCTCTATCATGGGATTAGCCCAAGCCAGTGCTCGTGAGGTTAATAACATGATGATACATAACACCTTTGACCGATCAGAATGGTAATAATCAGAATGTACATCGAAAAACAGTATACATTGGTTAACAAATCCACGGAACTGACTACGATCACCATTGAAACGGAATGGGGGTAACCTAGGCATACCGGCAGTTGATACGGACGTAGTGGGGACGGCTTCCTGAGCCTCCACTCTGACTTGCAAATCCTGTATAGCCGGCCCCAGTACCTGGTGATCATGGCCCAGCTGTGCCTCCACATCTCTAAGTTTATTCTGCACCGCCTCCATCTCCTGCTGCAGGGAGTTAATCATAGAGAAGAGCTGATCTACTCGTGTCTCAGTCATTGCCCCAGCGAAATCCTCTTATGGCCTGAGTATAATGTAATACTTCTATATGTTCTGAGGATTTCGATAGCGTAGGGCAATGACAATCAGAGACGAGTTCTTGGTACAAGATATTTTATAATATGTAACCACGGTAGATACACAACGGAAAACACAGCGGTACAAATACACACAATACCTTCCCGAAACGGAGCGAAGGGAATTCCCGGGGCCACGCACCGGACTCCCCCAGGGAGACCACCAGAGCGAACCCCTATACAGGGACTGTCCGGCAATCACCCTGGAAGGCCTAAATGCGCAGCAGCCGGGACACAAGGGGCAAGCGGTAAAAGTCCAGGAGTGTCCGTACGGGATGAATGTCCAGAGTGGTTACGAACCAGAGAGAACCGGGCAGAGTGCTGACCGAAGATGGCAGACAGAATCCGGGCACAGCTTGAGAAACCGGGTAAGGTCCAGAGTCGGTCGGTCGGTAGTCTTTAGGAGGATCCAAAGGCAAACAGGATTAGCAGCAGCAAAGCAGGAGCACACAGCAAGCAGTATACTCAGGCACTGGACTAGGCTTAGAGGCGGCCTTTTAAGCAGCTGGACAGGAAGTAGGGCAACAGAACAGTAAACTCCATGTTAACCGAGGGCAAGCTCATTCAAAAGAGAACTGGAAAACCTGGAAACCTGACACACACATAGCTCTGCTACATACACGCATAGCTCTGCTACATACATACACACATAGCTCTGCTGCATACATACACACATAGCTCTGCTGCATACATACACACATAGCTCTGCTACATACATAGCTCTGCTACATACATAGCTCTCCTACATACATACACACATAGCTCTGCTACATACATACATGAATCTTCTACATACATACACATAGGATCGTAGCTACATCATAGCTACATACATGCACACATAGCTCTGCTACATACACGCATAGCTCTGCTACATACATGCACACATAGCTCTGTTACATACATAGCTCTGCTACATACATACACACATAGCTCTGCTACATACATACATGAATCTGCTACATACATACACATAGCTCTGCTACATACATACACACATAGCTCTGCTACATACAGACACACACGTGGCTCTGAGGGGCCCACAGACGCGGCTCTGGGGGGCCCACACACAGCTCCAGGGACCAGCACATACAGCACCGGGGGGGGCAGGACATACACCTAAGGGGGGAGAAGCCCATACAGCTCACCAGGGCACATAAATCGGGGGGCGGGGAGGGCACATACCGCTCAGGTCACGGTGGAGAGGGGGCCCACACAGCGCCGGAGAGAAGAGCTGTGCTGGGGGTCGCTGGCTGGCACTGCAACTCCTTCATCTGTGGGACTGAGCAGGCCGGTCGGTAGCTCCGCCCACAGATGAAGTTCAAACCAGGAAGTCTGCGCGCCTTAAAGGGACGGCGCTGCAGATTCCTGGCGAGGACTGCGGACCCCCGGAACTCGGCCCGGGGGCAGCAGAACTAAGGCGAGGGGGCCCCGGCCAAGGGGCACCAGAACTGACGAGGCCGAGTGGGCCCCCCCGGCTCTCCAGGGCCCCGGCATTTGCCCAGGTATGCCGCGTGCTGACGCCGGCCCTGCGTGTTGGGCAAAAAAGGCGCAAAATAACTGCCCATGAATTGAGGAAAATAAAGCGTGAAGCTGCAAAGATGCCATTTGCCACCAGTTTGGCCATATTTCAGAGCTGCAACGTTACTGGAGTACCAAAAAGCACAAGGTGTGCCATACTCATAGACATGGCCAAGGTAAGGAAGGCTGAAAAACGACCACTTTTGAACAAGAAACATAAGATAAAACATCAAGACTGGACCAAAAAATATCTTAAGACTGATTGTTCAAAGGTTTTATGGACTGATCAAATGAGAGTGACTCTTGATGGGCCAGATGGATGGGCCAGAGGCTGGATCAGTAAAGGGCAGAGAGCTCCACTCTGACTCAGACGCCAGCAAAGTGGAGGTGGGGTACTGATATGGTCTGGTATCATCAAAGATGAACTTGTGGGACCTTTTCGGGTTGAGGATGGAGTGAAGCTCAACTCCCAGACCTACTGCTAGTTTCTGGAAGACAACTTCTTCAAGCACAGGTACAGGAAATAGTCGTTATCATTCAAGAAAAACATGATTTTCATGCAGGACAATGCTCCATCACATGCATCCAACTACTCGACAGCGTGACTGGCTAGTAAAGGTCTAAAAGATGAAATAATGACATGGCCCTCTTGTTCACCTTATCTGAACCCCATAGAGAACCTGTGGTCCCTCATAAAATGTGAGCTCTACAGGGAGGGAAAATTGTACACCTCTCAGAACAGTGTCTGGGAGGCTGCGGTGACTGCTGCACGCAATGTTGATCGTAAACAGATCAAGCAACTGACAGAATCTATGGATGGTAGGCTGTTGAGTGTCATCATAAAGAAAGGTGACTATATTGGTCACTAATTTTTTGGGTTTTGTTTTTGCATGTCAGAAATGTTTATTTCTAAATTTTTTGCAGTTATATTGGTTAACCTGGTGAAAATAAGCAACTGAGATGGTAATATATTTGGTTTTTATTAAGTTGCCTAATAATTATGCACAGTAATAGTTACCTGCACAAACAGATATCCTCCTAAAATAGCCAAATCTAAAAAAAAACCTCACTCCAACTTCCAATAATATTAAGCTTTGATATTTATTAGTTTTTTGGGTTGATTGAGAACATGTTTGTTGATCAATAATAAAAAAAATCCTCTAAAATACAACTTGCCTAATAATTTTGCAAAGTGAGGCTCTCCTAGCTCGATACAAAAGTATAGAATAGATTGCTGGTTGTAGCCAGTAAAAAACCTGAATAATACCAACACCTGATAATCAAAAATTCCCTTAAAGATCACACGATCTTTCCTGCCACTATATCAGGAACTCTTGTGCAAATACATTTAAATAGAAAATGCATATATGATAGAAAAGATCTTAACTACAAAAACACATGCGATACAAAAATACAAAACTCCTGATCAAACAGGGAGTAAAAACTCCCTTTCTTGCTAGGAATAAATAGTCCTCTAAAAATAGTGCAGGAAGAGCACTTATTCACTTGCAAGTAACAAAAAGGACACATTCTCAACCACAGATTTAGAAAAAGACATAGATTAAGCAGAAACAGTTCAGCCTTTAACCAAGCCCAGACTAAGGCGGGCTTTGCACGTTGTGACATCGCAAGCCGATGCTGCGATGTCGCACACGATAGTCCCCGCCCCCGTCGCAGGTACGATATCTTGTGATAGCTGGCGTAGCGAAAATTATCGCTATGCCAGCTTCACATGTACTCACCTGCCCTGCGACCGTCGCTTTGGCCGGCGACCCGCCTCCTTCCTAAGGGGGCGGGTCGTGCGGCGTCATAGCGACGTCACACGGCAGGCGGCCAATAGCGGCGGAGGGGCGGAGATGAGCAGGATGTAAACATCCCGCCCACCTCCTTCCTTCCGTAGAGCCGCCGGCGGCAGGTAAGGTGAAGTTCCTCGCTCCTGCGGCGTAACACACAGCGATGTCTGCTGCCGCAGGAATTATCTGCTGCCGCAGGAATGAGGAACAGCATCGTACCTGTCGCGGCAGCATAATTATGGAAAAGTCGGAGCCTGCAACGATGATACGATAACCACGCTTTTGCGCTTGTTAATCGTATCATCTAGAATTTACACACAACGATGTCGAAAGTGACGCCGGATGTGCGTTACGTTCGATTTGACCCCACCAACATCGCACGTGCGATGTTGCAATGTGCAAAGCCGCCCTTAGAGAACAAAATACTTATCAAGCATAGCTGCAGATTCAGGATGACAATGGAAACAAAACCGATGGAAAGGAACAAAAAAACGCTGTGGAATTAATTCCTGGAATATCCAAAAAGGCGCTGAAAACAGGCAAAACAAAACCTACAGGGAAAGGCAAAAGCTTAAAGGCTGGAGGACAAATTCAGGACATCTTAACATGGAGCAGAAACAATTATCACTGGCAAAGGTTAGACAGAGACTGACTTCCTATATCCCCCCCAGGCTGGACTCCATAGGCTTCCTAGAACAGCAACAATCTCCAACACCTGTCTGAGCGACAGATGCAGAATCAGACTCACTACCAGCACTAACCACCAGAGGGAGCCCAGAAACACTCCCGGGAACAGCACCATCTCTGATGATATTCACAACAACAGGGGTTGCCATTGGTAAAGAGCTTCTCTGCGCTTCTCCAGCGAATCATTCAACTGCAATAAAGCACTGATGATGGCGGCCCCCGACACTGGCTGCGATTACCAAGGGGTCTAGGTGCCTGTGGGTCACAAGGAGCAGAAAAGAGGACACCGAGGGAACGGTGAACAGGTGAGAAGTGTGTGTGTGTGTGTGTGTGTGCGTGCGTGCGTGCGTGCGTGCGTGCGTGCGTGTGTGTGTGTGTTTTGATACAATGGGCAGCATGGTGGCTCAGTGGTTAGCACTGCAGCCTTGCAGCGCTGGGGTCCTGGGTTCGAATCCCACCAAGGACACCATCTGCAAGGAGTTTGTATGTTCTCCCCATGCTTGCGAGGGTTTCCTCTGGTTTCTCCGGTTTCTTCCCACACTCCAAAAACATACAGATAGGGAATTTAGATTGTGAGCCCCAATGGGGACAGTGTTCCTGATGTATGTAAAGCGCTGCGGAATATGTTAGCGCTATATAAAAATAAAGATTTATTTATTTTATTTATTTATATACAATAGGGGACATTCTCTAGCATGGGACATTGTTATAGAAGGGGACATTGCACACAAGAGGAACAGCATGGGCGCGGTACTACAGTGGACAAAGATGGGCACATTACTGCAGGGGACAAGAATGGGTACACTACCACATTATTAGAACCATAGAAGAGTCAGATCAATAGAGGATCATATATAGCAAAACCAAAAAGATAAAAACCTCTGATTACAATATTTTTATTATTACATATTAGAACATTTATATATTACATTAGTTTAGTGGAACAAAGATAAAAACCTCTAAAACATTAAATTTATTTAAATCTCATTAAAATAGTATTGTCAGTTACTTAAGACACAAAGGGGCCATACCCATTAATAAGGTCATGGACTAATGTCATAAAGTGCATAGAAACACACGGTGAGATCCTGGATTGGGCGGTGAGTAAAACTGAGTATGTGCAATGGTGTCGCTGCTACTCACAAGACAGTAAGGCTGCACCGATATTTAGATGTTCAGGGGACAGGGCCTGCAATTCCCTAAAATTGCCCCTGCCTGTCAATGGAGGTGTAGTTCACCTTACTGTTTTTAGTGCCCCCGTTCCTCGGCGGCTAGCCCTAAATACGCCCCCACTGCTATACCAAAGATCCAAATTCCACCACCAAGTGCAAAGTGCTGAAAATTGGTCACACAGTCAAATGTCCAACTCAAATGCAAAGAAGATACATGTGGCGAGGACTCCCATATATAAATGAATGTCCTTGGGCCTGTAAAACAAATCCCAGTCACTCATTTGCTCGGATGGTCATTTTATCCCTTTACACATTAACAATTGGGCCTGTAATTTTATCCCTTTAGATTTTAGATGTTTTTTTATTTTTGGTTTTGCCACATTACCACATTACCACAGGGTTCAAAGACAGGCACATTACTACAAGAGAAAAGGATGGGCACATTGCTACAGTGGACAAGGATGGGCACATTACTACAAGAGGACAAGGATGGTCACATTACTACAGGGGCAAGAATGGGCACATTACTACAGGGGACAAGGATGGGCACATTGGTACAGGGGATAAGGTTGGTCACATCGCCACAAGGGACAAGGATGGGCACATTACCACAGGGGACAAGGATGCGCCCATTAGTACAGGGGATAATGATGTGCACATTACCACAGCGGAAAAGGATGGGTACATTACTACAGGGACAAGGATGGGCACATTACTACAGAAGACAAAGAGGCGCATATTACTAAAGAGGACAAGGATAGGCACATTACTACAGGGGACAAGCATGGGCACATTACTACAGAGGACAAAGATGGACACATTACCACAGGGGACAAGGATGCGCACATTATCACAGGGGGCAAGGATGGGCCAATTACTACTGGATGAGAACTAGGATGCAAGCATTTTTACAAGGTGGGAACCAGGATGAGGCACATTACAACAAGATGTTGGTCAAAATTACTATAAGGCGCTAATTGTACAACAATATTCTTACAAGAAGGGAATAAAACGTAAAAAAAACTAAAAAAAAAATCAAACTAAAGCATGAATTATTTTTTACCATTATAAATGATTTTATATATAAACTGAAATAAATGAAAAAAGTGCACATTTGTTATAATAAATGAGCAAGAAATGTTCAAAAAAAGTGATCTAAAGATATATGGAAAAAGAAATATGGTATCACTAAAAATATAACTTTGTGCTGCAAAGAATGCGGCCCCCCAAATATTTTTTTTTTCTATATGCGTCTAGCAGTTCCAAATGTTTTAGACTAAAGGCCGCTTTACACGAGGCGATTTATCATGTGATCGCATGTATGATCGCACCCGCCCCCATCGTTTGTGCAACACGGGCAATTTGTTGCCCGTGTCACACAAAGTCGGTAACCCCCGTCACACTACTTACCTCCTGAACAACCTCGCTGTGGGCGGCGAACATCCTCCTGCTGAAGGGGGAGGGGCATCACAGCGACATCACACAGCGGCCGCCCAATAGAAGCGGAGGGGAGGAGATGAGCGAGACGCAACATCCTGCCCACCTCCTTCCTTCCTCATTGCCAGCGGGACGCAGGTAAGCTGCAGTACATCGTTCCCAGGGTGTCACACAGAGTGATGTGTGCTGCCTCGGGAACAATGAACATCCGGCGCACAGAAGGATGTTCGATTTTTTGAACATTAACGACGTGTCAATGAGCAACGATAAGGTGAGTATTTTTGCTCGTTAAGTCGCTTGTAGCTGTCACACGCTACAATATGTCAAACGATGCCGGATGTGCGTCACTAACGACGTGACCCCGCCGACATATCGTTTGATATATCGTAGCGTGTAACGGGCCCTTAATTCTTCAACTGCGATTTTTTTTTTTTTAAGTCGCTAAATTTGGCACCACTCTACTCCCTCCTTGGTAAATTTTCGAGTACACAAAACATTTGGTGCTTTTTTGTCATTTTTGGTGAAAAAAGTCACAAAACAGTTCAAGACAGGATGAACCCTCATTTTTAATGAATTTCGTGCTACAATTGGCAAGAAACAAAAACAGGAAATTGACTTAAAAAACTAGTGCTGATCAATCGAGGCACTTGTAGTTGTACAATGTATAATGTGCTTTTGCCTCCACCTAGTGGCCTTGCTTCATTATGTTTTGTATGCACATCAGAGCTGGAGTGGCATGTTCCATTGACCTGTAGGCAGGGGCATAACAATTGCTGTTGCAGAGGGTGCGATCATTACCAAGTCCGTGCGGGAGGGGAGGCCTGCTGACACAGGGCCTATTTCCCCAGGATGTGTATCTTCAGCAAATATCTGAAATTTATTACGATGCAGAGACTGGCAATTCCATGCAGTAAAATATATGCTACCAGCCAATCTGTGATTTTTTTTGTGCCATCTATGACGGGCATGACACAGTCAGTTGCCAGCCTCTGTATCGGCTATGAAAGAAGGCTTCGCACATTATGGGAGTGGAGAAAGGGAAGAAGAATTATTTAGTTTTAAGATATGTCGGAGAAGAGCAACTACAT
The DNA here is from genome assembly GCF_048569485.1 of Anomaloglossus baeobatrachus. Taxonomy (NCBI): domain Eukaryota; kingdom Metazoa; phylum Chordata; class Amphibia; order Anura; family Aromobatidae; genus Anomaloglossus; species Anomaloglossus baeobatrachus. Next base: position 276,435,920 of record NC_134354.1, on the reverse strand, counting down.
AGAGCCTTATTACTGGAAGAGACATCATGACAGGAAGGGCCCAGGATGGGGGACATTATTATATGAGGGGGGGAGGACACGTATGTTTTTATAGGACATAAAATGTTGCTAGGGTCCATATATCTGACCAATTTGCAGATGGGTGCCCAAATTTTGCAGCGTGGCCTATCGGATTCTAGTTATGCCACTGCCTCTAGGTACATTTCATAAATTACCTAAAAGCATGTCCATTGTATCACCTCACCGAGTTGTCTACATGCAACTAGTCTAGCTAGAGAAATAAAGATTTAGCGAGTTCACTTCTTACATTGTACAAGACATTATTACTTGCAGCCCTCAAAGACCTTTCCCACATACTGTATATCAGTGGCCAATTACTGTTTATCCGGGGGGGGGGGGTTTAACCAATAGTTTTTATTATTTTATAACATAGCTCGATTTATTCAACATTTACATCTGCACGTCAATTTTGGTTGTACATTTCGGTAAGGTTCCAATTTTTCTTAACTCTACAACTCTACAACAAAATCTCTCAAACTCCCCTTCCTTTCCCCCCATATCACACTATTGTTTCCCTCTCTTTTCTGTGCTAAAGATGAAGACAACCTCCCTTAAGACGCAGTCTGTGACTCTGTCATCTCCTTCGTTTAGATTGGCACTGAAGCCAGTCCGCTTGGCCGTGTGTCTAAGGGTATGTCCGCACGCTGCGTTCTTAATTTGACAAAAAAAATGCACCCTCTGGCAGACTTTCACAACTGGAAACTGCATTTGACAAAAAAAGCATCTAAAACGCATGCATTTTGGATGCATTTTGAATGCATTTTGGATGCGTTTTTGGCATTGCGGTCCCCCAGCACCGTAGAGCATGACTGGCCGCTGACAGCAGACAGAGACAGAGCCGTGCGATGAGAATGAACTCGGGTAAACCTCTGACTTTAGATCCAAAATACAACCAAAACGCAGTGCAAACGCACAGCTAAACATTTTGGTTGCGTTTTGACACACCTCATTCATTTCAGTTTGTGGAAAATGTTCACAAAACGCAATGAAGAAGTGACATGCATTTATGGTTACGTTCCCAGATAATAAGAGATTACCTTGTCGTTGTTCCGGGCACAATTGCATTGATCAATACTTTTGCTAAATATATCTGTTATCTACAGTATATATATAATTGCCTTATTCTGTCTGTCTGTCTGTCTTGCTCCAAAATGACGTCATTACAGTGACAACCGTCGCATTGGTCGCTTGGCTCGGCCGAGCCCCGACCCCCGCACGCATTGGCCGCTCGGCTCGGCCCCGCCCCCGCACACATTGCCCGCTCGGCCCCGCCCCTGCAAACATTGGCCTCTTGGCCCCGCCCCCCACACATATTGGCCACTCGGCCCTGCCCCCCGCCCACATTGGGCACCTATACACCTCCCCCCAGGACTACTCCACCTATTAGACACCTCCCCCCAGGACTACTCCACCTATTATACTCCTCCCCCTAGGACTACTGATCCTATTATACTCCTCTCCCCCCCAGGACTACTGCTCCTATTTTACTCCTCTCCCCCCAGGACTACTCCTCCTATTATACTCCTCTCCCCCCAGGACTACTGCTCCTATTATACTCCTCTCCCCCCAGGACTACTCATCCTATTATACTCCTCTCCCCCAGGACTCCTCCTCCTATTATACCCCTCTCCCCCCAGGACTACTCCTCCTATTATACTCCTCTCTCCCCAGGACTACTCCTCCTATTATACTCCTCCTATTATAGTCCTCTTATTATACTCCTCTCTGAGGGGTGCGCAGCATGGGGGATGGAGCACGATGGGGGGTGCGCAGCATGGGGGGGATGAAGCACGATGGGGGTGCACACCTCACCCCAAAACACACACACACCGCCCCGCACAACACACCACACACACTGGGAAACATAAACACCACCCTACACAGACACCCACACACACAGACAACGCCGCATACACAACACCCAACACACAAATAACACGGCACACACAAATATACGTACACACCGCGCAACACACACACACACACACTGCACAAAACATACCTCCCCCAAAACACACACACCCACACAAACCGCGCAACACACCTAGCACCACACACACACAATTCTGCAGATACACAGCGCTCCACAAACAACGCAACACATACAACACAGCACACAAACAACACCGCTCTCACACCCCCCCGCACACCCAGAACATTTACAGCGCCCTACACAAACACTTGGCAACTACACACAACAACATCTATATATATATATATATATATATATATATATGTATATATCTATATATATATATATATATATGTGGCGCCCTGGACAAGCCAGGTCGTCACAGGTACTGCAACAACACACCCCACACCCTGAGATAGGTACATCAGTCACACACAAATCCTTGTTGCCTCCCTCCAGGGGCTGATGTCCATACCAGGTGGGGTGGAGCCAGGCGGTTGGCCCCACCCACCGAGGAGTTCACAGTCCTGGAGGCGGGAAAGGAAGTCAGTTAAGCTCGGGCAGAGCTAGAGTTCAGTTAAGGAGAGTGAAAGTGAAGGAGCAAGAAGTGGTAGTTGAGGAGAAAGAGCAGACTGACCGTGTCCGGGTATGTGGCCCGGGCACCAAGAGCAAGGTTGGCAGATGGTGGTGGCCGTCTGCAGGAGAGGCCGATCGACGTAGGAACGGGGACGGGCGGTGGCCCGCCGGTACCGATCCGGGGAGCGAAGAAAAGCGAGCACAAACCGGCAGGGCCTACGGACCCCGAACAGGCTTGGAGTCGCCGTTAAACCGGTCAAATCCGTTAGCGACTGGGTTTCCTAGCAGCAAAGACCTGATAGAAGGCAACCGTCCAAATCGAGAAAGGGAAATACAGCTACGGCCACTGCTAGAATTCCCAGGGCCAGAGCCTGCGGGCAAAAGGGGCTCCTCCGGCACACATCCAAGCTGGGGAGCGGGTTACCGGTGGAAAGCCATCGGGACCGAAGACACACAACAGGTGCAGGGAAAGGCAGCCACCACCACCCGTCCGGGAGTAACCACCGCAGCCGGCTGCGGAACCCATCCATCCAGCCGTTTGTTTTACCAGAGACTCTGTATTCATCATTGGCTGAGTGAGTACCACCGTGCCGTCAGGCACCGCGCTGCCCCCGCGACTCTGCACCTCGCCAACCCTGCCTCCCCCGACACCTCACCGGGCCCCGGGACCACCAAATCCCCCTACCCACGGAGGGGAGAGAAACATCTCGGCTGCTCCCTGTCATCGCTCCCGGGATCCCCGTCCAGAGCAGCGGTGGTGTACCAACCTCACCACAAACCGTGGGTGGCGTCACGGACCATACCCTCCAACCCCAAACCACCACTTTCACGGGCGAGGAGCGCCGCTCGAGTCCCCGGATCCGGCCCACCGCTCGAGCCACCGAGCAGCGGCGAGCAAGCAGCAGCCCAGAGCCGGACCCGAGCGCGGTGAGCGCAGCGGCCACCCTCCCCGCCCGCGATATATATATATATATATATATATAAATAAAACAAAAATCCTACATTAACTACACAATAAATTCTAGAATACCCAATGCGTTAGAATCGGGCCACCATCTAGTTTCAAATATTCTCAGCAGTTATGCAATTTCCATTTTTCATGTTTTCCATTTTTACAGTTAGTCAAAAGTATTTTTCATTGTTCTTATATTCGTCGTATAGCAGTAATGCTTTTCCTATAATTCCTTATAACATAGTGTTTAGTGTGCAGCTTTTTCACTTTATTATAGTTATGTGTTTTTTTAAGCTAGCACCTAATTCACACATATTGGTGTTCCAGACAGTCTTTTCTTATTAAAAAATGTTCACAAAACACAATGAAGAAGTGACATGCTGCTTTTTTAGGCAATGATTTTGACAATATTTGTCAAACAAAACGCTGCCTAAAAAAAGCAACGTGCGCATGGAATTTCTGATTTATCATAGACTTGCTGGGGGAGCACAACGCATGCATTTTGTCAATGACACAGTGCAGTTTAAAACGCAACCAAAACGCAAGAAAACCTCAACATGCGCACATGGCCTAATACTTTTAGTTCCCCTAGTGTGCCGCTGATGTCTTCTAATAGGTACCACGCTGTTGATATAACGGGTTTTATGAATTTGGCTGTTTAAGCATCCGAGTAATAGTGTAGCAAGAATGCTTTCCACTTTACAATGAATGGCTTTATTACCTTTTCCTTGTTATGTTTTGCTTCCAGCCAATGCTGAATAAAGTAGAGTTTAGGTTTGGTCTATTATCTCACCGAGGCTTGGTGCCGAATCTTGCAACCATTGCCTCAGCAGGCACCTTTTGACTATTAAGCAAATGGAGTGGAACAAAACCGGAAGACACAGTTAACCCTTTGTCTACTTCCCATCAACCAGCTCCTCCATTATCCGTTATTTTCAAGTATTCATATTACTGCTTTTTACATCTTGTATAATATTTTGCGATATGTTTTTACACATTTTGTCTGTGATTAAATTGTGTTTTTTCAAACAGATTATACTGTGGGTACTTTTTTTATTCTTTAATCTGCCTTGTCCTCTTAAGGAGTAGCCATTGTTTTAAATGTATATTTCATAAATCAGTAGTACACGTAACAATACGCAATTTTGTATTATAACTAGGGATGATCGAATATCACAAATATTCGGCAATATCCGGCTTTGCGAATATTTGACGAATAGGTCGCCGCTATGTGAATATTCGATGCACAATGTAAGTCTATGGGAAGCCCGAATAGTTGCTATTCGGCAACTATTCGGGTTTCCCATAGACTTACATTTCGCATCGAATATTCGCAAATAGTCGAATAGCGGCGACCTATTCGTTGAATATGGGCGTAGCCGAATATTTGCGGTATTCGATCATCCCTAATTATAACTTATAGCAGAAATCCGCTTCCTTCTCCTCCTGGACTGATCATTCAGTCTCAAAATTCTCAATTTCTGGGTACGTTATTGGGTCATATCACTGCCAACATGTTTCGTCCATTCATTTAGCTCATGGTATTCATTATTATGGACTAATCTGTTGGCTAGGCCTTTTCTACACAGAGGTTACTGTACTGGTATATAAAAATATTTTAGGAACTTTGGGTTGACTAACAACTTTGATCATGTGGATTTTAAGATTGATTTTGTAGTTCTAAGTGCAAAATGAAGTCTGATAAAATGTTTAATCAATTGAAATGCAAGAGTCTAATGTAGATGAGAACCAGTGGGTTGTAGGTCCTTTGGAATTAAGGGTCATCCATAATTTAAGCACGAGGAAACATAAAGGAGCCACTTTACTCAAAAGGTTCACACATGGTAGACAATCACAATGATCTGTATACCGTAATAAAGTAGAAAGGAATGAATTGTCATGGGGCTTGAAATAAGATTATACACTCGCAATACTGTCAGAGAGAGTTCTTGATATGTTTTCATCTCAGGTTTTGAGGGATATACAACCTAGGCATCCTCCAATCTCAGGAAAGGAGAACAAGCATGTTGCAAAAATAAAAAAGTTTGAACAATGTGAACGTGAAAATTCTCAAAGGAGGAAATTTGGTTCTCATATTGTTGAATCTGATAGGCAACATACTGACTATACTTACTGTATGTACCGTTGCCTGGAGACCCAACCCCAAAATATCAGCAGTATGTTCTTAGAAAGGGCATAGATTTTGGGGTATAAAAACAAAACAGTGGAAAAAGTTTCTTCCTTCCATCTTCAGTGATGGTATATTTTCTCTAAGGCGGGCTTTGCACACTACGACATCGCAGGTGCGATGTCGGTGGGGTCAAATTGAAAGTGACGCACATCCGGCATCGCATGCGATATCGTACTGTGTAAAGCCTAGATGATACGATTAACGAGCGCAAAATCATCGTAATCGTATCATCGGTGCAGCGTCAGCGTAATCCATAATTACGCTGACGCGACGGTCCGATGTTGTTCCTCGTTCCTGCGGCAGCACACATCGCTGTGTGTGAAGCCGCAGGAGCGAGGAACATCTCCTACCGGCATCACTGAGGCTTCCGTAGGATATGCGGAAGGAAGGAGGTGGGCAGGATGTTTACATCCTGCTCATCTCCGCCCCTCCGTCGCTATTGGCCTCCTGCCGTGTGACGTCGCTATGACGCCGCACAACCAGCCCCCTAAGGAAGGAGGCGGGTCGCCGGCCAGAGCGACGGTCGCAGGACAGGTGAGTGCATGTGAAGCTGGCGTAGCGATAATTTTTGCTACACCAGCTATCACACGATATCGCACCTGCGACGGGGGCGGGGACTATAGCGTGCGACATCGCAGCATCGGCTTGCGATGTCGCAACGTGCAAAGCCCGCCTAAGGCCCGTTTCACACGTCAGTGAAAAACACAGACGTTTTTCACTGGCGTGTAAAACACGCACATGTCCCTGCGTGTGCCGTGAATCACGGCACACGTGGGTTGTATAAGTGCAATCCGGGCTCCGTTCTCCGTGGCCCGTGATTGCACTTAGAAATCAACTCACCTGTGCCCGCTCCCGCTCTCCGTGGTGCTGAATCCTCCCGCGGTGCAGCATCCGGCCGGCGCTGACCCCTGCAGCAGCTGCTTCCGGGTCGGCTGTGTCGTGCATCATTAAGATGCGCGACAGTAATCAGCCGGCTTAGAAGCAGCAGGGAGAACAGGCTGCAGAGAGCGCGGCTGAAGCCGGGTGAGTTAAAATGTTTATTATTTTAAATGCACGTTTTTTTCTGGCACGTGTTTCACGGACCACACCACTGCGTGGTCCGTGGGACATTAGTGATGCCAGAAAAAAATGGACATGTCTCCGTACGGCAATCACGCACACGCGGGTACGCCGCACGGAGACACGTGCAGTAAAAAATCACTGACGTGTAAGCAGACCCATTCATTATAATGGGTCTGCGTATGTCAGTGATTCTGGTACTTTTAAAAAAAAGCACAAACGTACCAGAATCACTGACATGTGAAAGGGGCCTAAGGCAGGGGTCTCAATCTTGGCTGGGTGTATGGGCTGCACATAGAAAAAGATAATTTGGAGGGGTCACATTCTTTGCAGGACAAAGAGACATATTTTTTTTTCTCTACACCTTTGAATCACTGTTTTTAAATGTTATTTTTTTGTTTAAATAGAAAAAAACAAAAACAAATATTTTTTGATGGTAAAAAAGGATAAAGCTTTAATTTGATTTTTTTTTTACATTTTATCTCTTTCTTGTAAATAATTTATTTTTACAATTATCTAGTAATGTCCCCCATCCTGTTCCCCTTCTTGTAGTAATGTGCACCCTCCTGGTCCCCATACTGTAGTAATGTCCCAATCTTTGTCCCCTTGTACAGTAGTAATGTGCCCATCCGTGTCCTCATCCTATAGTAATGTGACATCTTTGTACCCTTGTAGTAATGAGCTCATCTTTGTCCCCATCTTGTAGTAATGTCCCATTCTGGTCCCCTTCTTGTAGTAATGTACACCATCCTGGTCCCCATTCTGTAGTAATGTCCCAATCCTTGACCCCTTGTTGTAATGTGCCCCATGCTTGTCCTCATCCTGTAGTAATGAGCCCATCTGTGTCCCCATCTTGTAGTTATGTCCCATCCTGGTCCCCTATTGTGCCGTTCTTCACATACACACACATAAACAAAAAAAACCAAATCATTCTTCTCACCTGTCCTCCGTTCCCTCAGTGTCCTCTTCCCTGCTTCTTGCAGGACGCAGGCACGTGCTCCCCTTGACGATCGTGGCTTGCAGCCGCCACTGTGAGCACTTCATCTGAAATTCACATGAAAGTTTTGCCGCCACTGTGCAGAGTCAAGTTATCTCTGTCTGCACAACTATTCCAATGGCCGCTGACGGCCAATTAGAGGCAAGCAGCTGATTTCATACGTGTCAGGTGTTTCTCCCTCATTGGCCAGCGGCTGCCATTAGATAATTGTGCAGAGAGAGCTTGACTCTGCGCAGTGTCGACAAAAACGTCATCTTAAATAACTTACATAACGTGTTGATGGCTGTGGCCCCTGCACGGGCGGCATGTGCCTGCAGACTGTAGGAAGCAGCCTAAGGAGCAGACTGTGGCCCACAGGCTGCGTTTTTAAAACTCCTGCTCTAAGGTATACAAGTCAGTAACATTTCACCCAGAATGCCCCACTGTAGCCAATGTAAGCTCTTTTCAAATATGTGGATTGGCTATAGAAACCCCTTCTAGAAACCTAAGAATTCGGTTGGAAGGGGAACTGAAATTAGCATTGAAAGACATAAAAAGCCTTAAGGATCACATGACTGAATTTTGATTCTGAGAGCAAACAGACAAAACATTGGATCAAACTTTGATCAATAAAATTCTATGGGGGGCTGTGCACATGTCTGATTTTTTTCCTAGGGCCGAGTCAGTTTGTGGAAAAAATCGCAGCATGTGTGATTTGCATCTGTAAATTGGATGGCACTTGACCATACAAGTCAATGGGTGCTTGAAAAAATTTGACCGCACTCGGGTAACATCTGAAAGTGGTTTGATTTTCACAGACTGACAGGATGGAGAAGATGGACAAATGTTTTTTTCCATCTTGTCCATATCCAATAAAAAGTGGATCACACTCTGATAAAACTATGGTCAGAGTCTGATCAGAGAATAATTAGCATAATCGGATCAATTTTCTCAGATGAGAGAAAAGATGGTTGCGTGACCCAAGCCTTAAGCTGGTGTCACACTAAACGACAGCGACAACGACGTCGCTGTTACGTCACCATTTTCGGTGACGTAACAGCGACCTTGTAAGTCGCTGTTATGATCGCTGCTTAGCTGTCAAACACAGCAGAAGCAGCGATCATAAGGTCGCTGTGCTACATGTTCAGAGAGCAGGGAGCCGCGCTTAGCGCTGGCTCCTTGCTCTCCTGCAGCACACATCGGGTTAATTAACTCGATGTGTGCTGCAGCTACATGTCACAGTTCAGAGAGCAGGGAGCCGCGCTTAGCGCTGGCTCCTTGCTCTCCTGCAGCACACATCGGGTTAATTAACCCGATGTGTGCTGCAGCTACATGTCACAGTGCAGAGAGCAGGGAGCCGTGCGCACTGCTTAGCGCTGGCTCCTTGCTCTCCTTGCTACAGTATACATCGGGTTAATTACCCGATGCATACTGCAGCCACATGTCACAGTGCAGGAGCCGGCGCTGGCAGCAAGAGCGGAGGCTGGTAACCAGCGTAAACATCGGGTAACCAGGGAAAGGTCTTCCCTTGGTTACCCGATGTTTACGCTGGTTACAGCTTACCGCAGCTGCCAGTGCCGGCTCCTGATCGCTTCATTTCGTCGCTCTCTCGCTGTCACACACAGCGATGTGTGTGTCACAGCGGGAGAGTGACGACCAAAAAATTAAGCTGGACATTCAGCAACGACCGGCGACCTCACAGCAGGGGCCAGGTCGTTGCTGGATGTCACACACAGCGACAGCGACGGGACGTCGCTGCAACGTCACAGAAAATGGTGACGTAGCAGCGACGTCGTTGTCGTCGTCGTTATGTGTGACACCAGCTTTAAACTTGAATTTTTCAAGAAGAGGGCATTTCTTCCATTTGTTGAATTCTAAATGATACAGATAAGGCTAGGATCACACGAGCGTGTTTTCCTTAATCTCAGATAATCGGACAAATTATGCTAATCACACTCTGATCAGACTCTCTGATTAAAAAAAATTTCACGGATTAATTGACTTGGATGGCCGAGTACGATCCGATTTACGGATGCCAATTGTGCATGCTGGGGTGTTTTTTCCTCGGACACGATTGGTCCGGAAAAAAAAATCAGATTTGTGCACGGCTTCATAGAATGACATTAGTCAGCATGCAATCCAATGTTGTGTCAGATCACACTCAGACTCAAAATACGGTTGTGTGCATCTTGTATTAGAGTAGATTATATGTCAATTTTGTATATGAAGCCATAAGTTTTATCTTGACACACAGTGCATTTAAATTCATGGATAGATTATTCTATCTAAAATCGAAGGCCGCAAAACGTTAACCTGTAGCATGCACATTTGATAATTTATATCTACACATTTAGGAAGAATTATATATTCATACTGATCGGTATCCTTATAACCATTATATCAAATTGTGTCTCTCTTACGTGGACATTTTCAGAGTCTGGCCTAACTCAGAAGAGCAACTTGACAATGTTATTACTAGGGATGATTGAATACCTCAAATATTGGGCTTCGCAAATATCTGACGAATAGGTCGCCGCTATGCAAATATTCGATGCGCAATGTAAGTCTATGGGAAGCCCGAATAGTTGCTATTCGGGTTTAACATAGACTTACATTGCGCATCGAATATTCGCGAATAGTCGAATAGCGGCGACCTATTCGGCAAATATTCACGAAGCCGAATATTTGAGGTATTCGATCATCCCTAGTTATTACCTATTTCAATCAGACCAACACTATGGATATGAGTCTCACGCATTGTTTTGATGGCCAAAATTTGGTATTATAAGATATACTAGTGCAAGTGCTAGAAGGCAGAGATCAAAGCTTTGAGAAAACTGACTGCAACAAATGCGTTATTGCATTACAATAGATCATATACCCAGCATGTGAAAAGCTCCGTTCCATACAGTCAATTTCTCTGTTTGAGGAAAATCATTAATAATGAAAAGACATTTTGCAAAAGGGCCTTGAACTTAAGGAAAGGTTTCCGGAGAGGGGTTATCCTGATAGATTACTAGAGAGCTTACCCAGCAGGACATGTTGTGTAGAAGAATAGCTAAGAATGCTAAAAGGAATAAAACCAGGCAGTTTGTTTTCAGATTGAGTGTAGTTCAATGGCCACAATTATTAGGTCAGCAATCATGAGAAATTGGACCTTAATTGAGAGTGACCCAGATTTAAAATAAGTGGCTCAGTTAAAACTGCTTATATCTTCCAAATATTAGCAAAATCTTACAGACATACTAGTGAGAAATAGATTGAATTATCCTAAGAATAACTAGACAGGCATAGTCCCTTAGAAAAGTTTAAGAGTGGCCATTACTCTTTCTGCACTTGTAAATTGGGGACAAGGCATTTGCAGATGGGGAACATAACCCACAAAGTCAAACATTTCATGTCCTACAGGACTCGTTTTGTTGTATAGATTGTTTTTTTATCCAAGTAAATTTTATTATAGTGGTAAATCAGTAAAGTGTATGTATGACAGGCTTAGAGGAACCTTTTTCTTCCATCAGCACAGGAATAGTTTATACCATTCTAATTACTCACATACAGAGAGAGTCGTTAGGTAGGTTTTCTGGAATATGTTTTGTTCCAAAGTTACCGCATGAGGGTGAGGCATTATTACACAGGTAAGCCAGGTGAATCTTTTGCACAGAGGAAGAAGGTCCAATTGGAAGTCCAAAGAGAGTGAGGTGCATACATCACTGATTATTTATTAGTAGAGATGAGCGGACCTGTTGACGTTTGGGTCTGAGTGATCAGCCGGTCTTTAGATTAAGTTCAGTTCTGGACCTGGACTTGACACAAACTTCATTGGAAGTCAATGATTGGGCGATTCAGCTCTCCACCCACATACAGGAAGCCATAAACAGAGCATTTCCAGGGCAAGGAGGGTTTTTTTTTTTTTGTTTTTTTTTCGGGGAGTAACTCTACATCTGATAACGTTGTTTTTACCCTCATTGAGAGCCATTCAGAGACCGCAAGCTACTTGTACAGGGCCAAGCACTTAGTGCATCTAAGCACAGTGATGCTTGCTTGACCTCCGAACTCAAACACTGAGTTTTTGTAAAGGCTATGTTCGGTGCGAACACTGACCTTTACTGTACGGGTTTGCTCATCTCTACTTACTATATGATCTTTCTAGATGTGGGAATTAATGGTAAAACATTGGAGAAGTGGACAAAGATCATTATAGATATTTAGACTTCCCGGACCCAATGCTTGCAGCCAGGGCAGGATTATAGGCGGGGATTGCAGGGCTCGAGCCCCGGTACCCCCACCACAGGAGCCTCTAAGGGGGCCCCCACCACCAGGGCTCCATTAGGGCATTACAACCATGACTGGTGTACTGGACCTGGTGAAGAGGTACAACGGCACATTCGCCTTCGTCAGTTCTGTGGCCCCCGGGCCAAGTTCCGGGGACCGCAGTGCTCAGCAGTAAAGTGCGGCTGTCGTTGCTTTAATCCACATTGGCACGCTGTCCTCAGCGTTCGCTGTGTGCACCTGGATTGAAGTTCATCTGTGGGCAGAGCTACTGCGCAGTGTGCTCCAGCCCCACAAATGAAGAGGAGCCGCAGAGCCGTTCAGCATCCCCCAACACAGAGTTGCCTTCCGGCGCTATATGGGCCCCCTCTCCATTGTGACCTGAGCGGTATGTTCCTCCACCCCTCCGACATTTATGGGTCCCAGTGAGCTTTATGGACTATTCTTCCCCCATCCCTGGAGCTGTATGTGGTGGCCTCCAGAGCTGTATGTACTGTCCCACGGAGATGTTTGTGGCGCCCCAGAGCCATGTGTGCACATATTTCAGCTGCCCCCCACCATATGCTACAACCCTTGTATAAAAAAGAGATAACTAAAACATTGTGTGTGTGTGTGTGTGTGTGTGTGGGCAGCAGAGCTGCGTGTGTGTTCAGCAGAGCTATATGTATGTGTGTAGCAGAGCTGTATGTATGTGTGTAGCAGAGCTGTGTATATGTATGAAGCAGAGCTGTGCGTATTTATACTCTTTGGGCAGCAGAGATGTGTGTATGAGTGCAGTAGAGCTGTGTGTGTATATATACTCTTTGGACAGTAGTGATGTGTGTATGTGAGCAGTAGTGCTGTGTGTATATATACTCTTTGGGCAGCAAAGCTGTGTGGGCAGCAGAGCTGTGTACATATACTCTTTGGGCAGCAGAGATATGTGTATGTGTGCAGTAGAGCTGTGTGTATATATACTCTTTGGGCAGCAGAGCTGTGTGTGTATATATACTCTTTGGGCAGCAGAGCTGTGTGGGCAGCAGAGCTGCGTGAATACGTACTCTTTGGGCAGCAGAGTTGTGTGTGTACACAGCAGTACTTTGTGTACTGTAGTGTTGTGTGCATGAAAGCAGCAGAGCTGTGTGTTTTTCTGTGTCTGTACATAGGCAGCAGAGCTGTGTGTATACAGGATGTACTCTTTGGGCAGCAGAGTTCTGTGTGTGTATACAGCAGTGCTTTGTGTGTAGTTTTGCAGTGTGCATGAAGGCAGCAGATCTGTGTGTGCTGCTGTGTCTGTAACTATGCAACAGAGATGTGTGCAACAGTGCTATCAGGATCTATGTGAAGCAGAGCTGTGTTAGTGTGTATGTATGTATCAGAGCTGTGTGTACGGACCCCCAAAGCCACACGTGTGCCTTCCCAGGACTGTATGGGCCCCCCAGAGCGCTACCAGCAATGTGTATGCCCCAGAGCTGTTTGCCACTCCAGTAACATCTATGCCCCCCTCAATAATGTTTATGCTCCCTGCCCCTCCTCTAATGTATATATTGTAGGCCCCAGCCCCTCCTGGGATGTATATACAGCAGTGCATTGTCAGTGTGCACGGTGTGCGGCCATGTCTGTTAGTGATGGCCATCATACAGCATAGCCACGTGCCCTGGAGTTGCTGGACGGAAACAAGCGGGAGAGGTGAGTGAGGCTGGAGGCGACTTCCCCATATTAATACCTCTAATGTGTCTGTGTGTACATGTATGATATGTGTTTCTATGTATGACAGTGTATATGACTGCGCATATATTTATGTCTGTTTATATGTATTTTTGTGAATTTGTCTTCAAATATGTATATGTACGTATGCCTGTATGTGTACGTATCTGTATATGTGCATGTCTGTGTGTGGATGGGGCCCACTGAGACTCTTTCGCCCGGGGGCCACAAATACCTAAAGCTGGGCCTGGCTGTCTTAACGTTGGGATCAATAAAAAAAAAATGTGAGTAACTCTACTTTCTGTGTATAAGGCTGTGGCCACGCGGGGATTACTGCGAGTGGTCACATGACACTCAGCTCACGCTCACAGCACAGTGGGAGCCGAGTGTCATGCGACTGTGGTCCGATCGTGCGATGAGACCACAGTTGCAGAGGGGAGGACCATTACTGCGGAGGAGAGGGCCAGTGCTGCGGAGGGGAGGGAGGGATTTACCATCCTATCTCCTCCGCTACCGGCTGATGCGAGAATCGCACTGCTCTCATGTTACACCGGTGTAATGACAGAGCAATGCGATGAATCTTTCGCCCCATAAACTTGAATGGGTGTGAGTGGAACAAGATCGCATTGCACCTGCAGCAAACTGCGACGGTTTTCTTGGTCCGATTAGCGCTGAGAAAATAATCGCTCATGAGAGCTTTCCCATAGAGTAACATTGGTCTGGGTGGAATGCGATTTTTTATCGCATTCCACTCGCACCGTTTTTTTCGCCATGTGTCCTAGGCCTAAGTGGACTGCCTGGAGTTATCCTGGACTGTATCTGTATTGTAATACTGTAAATATGAATGTGGCAGAACAGGATAAGACACATGCTCATTGGATATATATCTAAATGCTACAGTTCGTGCTCTACTGTTATGGCTAAATGTTAATGTTATTGGGCCCCCACCAGATTTTTCGCCCAGGGGCCCCCACCAACCTTAATCTGGCCCTGCTTGCAGCCATAAGTTTAGTTTAATAATAAATTATGTACCTGATTCGTTTTTGCATTTGCACCTTTTTCTATTTAGTTTTTAGTGTTTTAGTGTTATTCGTGCCAAATTCTTCTTTTAATTACATTATTTTAAGTCTATTTTATATGTGTCTTTTTTAAGTTCACCATTATGAACAGAGTTTGGGGTTTGCCCAATGTTTTAATTCTTTAATTATATTCTTATAAGGAGAAGGGTATTTTGGTACCGCGCCAACGACCACTCATGCAGGAGATGAGATTAACGTAACTTTATTCCATACTCAGGTCTACGCGTTTCAGGAGCATCTGCTCCCTTCCTCAGGACAATACAGACACAAGCAACATCAAAATCAATTTTGATGTTGCTTGTGTCTGTATTGTCCTGAGGAAGGGAGCAGATGCTCCTGAAACGCGTAGACCTGAGTATGGAATAAAGTTACGTTAATCTCATCTCCTGCATGAGTGGTCGTTGGCGCGGTACCAAAATACCCTTCTCCTTATAAGAATATATTTTCATCCAAGGGGTGACTGCTGCCGCTGACCCAGTTATATGCCTTTACAGTGGTTGTGACTTTCACAACTCCACTTGGTGAGTAGCCTCTGTGTATTACACCCTATTTGTTTGTAGGGTAAGACCCTATTGCGCTCTCTTTCCACAGTGTTTTCACGATTTTCTTAATTCTTTAATTGCAAGTTTTTAAAAGTTGTAAAATTTGAATGATTTCATGCAACTATGAAATTTTGTACAAATTTGCTGACATTTTAGCAGAACATGTACTTTTTTTTTCTAACTAGGTGCAAAAAGGTAAAAGACAAAAATAAAACGTTTTTCTGGACTTTGCGCAAAACTCAGGAACCACGTACACCATTTTGAAGTATTTGAGACAAAAAAACTTCAACAAATACCACAAGACAAAAAAAAACTTAACAGTGAATAAAAAAAATTCTCTAATCGGGCCCTCTGTTTATTGCCCCCACTACTCTGTGTTGCTATTTGTCACAAACCTAAAAAGCGCATGTTGTGCAGATCATTTTCATGAATATCATGTATATGTTGTATCAATCTAGTAGAACTCTTCCTTGTCTGGAACAATTTACATGTTCACTAAAACGATAATACATCAGTAGAATAGTTTAGACCCGCCCACCGGTGGCTGTGACTGGTTGCAGTGAGACAGCTGTCACTCAGCGAGGGGGAGCGTCTGACTGCAACCAATCATAGGCGCCAATGGGCGGGGGGGAAGCAGTGAATACGAGATGGAATAACGAGCGGCCAGCATTTTCAAAAGCAGGAGAAGCCGCCAGAGCAGTGTGACAGCTGTGCAGCACCGTGCCGGTGATCGGGGAGTATGAGAAAGGGGGTAAGAGGGAGAGACCGACAGACAGACAGAGAGAGAGACCTACATCGACAGAGAAGGAGACTGACCAGCCGACAGACAGAGAGAGAGAGACCGACAGACAGAGACAGATATTTGCTAACCAGAAAGGAGACATCTGAGCATGCTCTGTTGCTAAAAGACGGACTTGTGTAGCACCCCTATGGTACCAGGTGCCACAAATTTAACAGTGGAAACCCAAACCCCGGAATATCCATGCCAGTCAACACACCAGCATCTTCAGGCCACACACATAACCCCAAACACCAAACTGGGAGACTGCCTAGTAATTATTATTATTTTTTTTTTATTATTATTATTATAGAGCCATCAATTCCATGGTGCTTTACATGTGAAAGGGGTATACATAATAGGGACAAGTACAATAATCATAAACAATACAAGGCACAGACTGGTACAGGAGGATAGAGATCCCTGCCTGCGAGGGTTCAAAGTCTACAAGGGATAGGTGAGGATACAGTAGGTGAGGGTAGAGCTGATTGTGTGGCGCTGTATCAGACTGAGGGTTACGGCAGGTTGTAGGCTTGTCGGAAGAGGTGGGTCTTCAGGTTCCTTTTTGAAGCTTGTCAAGGTAAGCGAGAGTCTGATGTGTTGTGGCAGAGCATTCCAGAGTATGGTAGAGGCACGGGAGAAATCTTGGATGCGATGGTGGGAAGAGGAGATGAGAGGGGAGCAGAGAAGGAGATCTTGTGAGGATCGAAGGTCAAATGCAGGTAAGTACCGGGAGACTAGGTCAGAGATGTAGGGAGGAGACAGGTTGTGGATAGCTTTGTCGGGGAGTAGTGGGGGGACAGGTAAATTAGCCGGGCAGCACAATTTAGAATAGATTGTAGTGGTGCGAGACTGTTAGATGGGAGGCCACAGAGCAGGAGGTTGCAATAATCCAGGCGGGAGATAATAAGGGCATGCACTAGGTTTTTTGCAGCTTCTTGGGAAAGGAATGTTCGGATCCGTGAAATATTTTTGAGTTTGAGGTGGCAGGAGGTGAAGGGGGCTTGGATGTGTGGCTTGAAAGAGAGATCAGAGTCTAGGAATACTCCCAGGCAGCGAGCACGTGGGACCGGGGAGAGTGGGCAGCCATTGACATTGATGGATATGTCAGGTGAGGGAGTTGAGTGATGGGGGGGAGATGATGAATTCTGTTTTGACCATATTCAATTTTAAGAATTTTAAGAATCGAGCAGAGAAAAAGGATGAAATAGCAGACATTGTGGGATACTGGTTAGTAGGGAGGTGATGTCAGGTCCAGAGTGGTAGATCTGCGTATCATCAGCGTAGAGATGATACTGAAAGCCGTGGGACTCTATGAGCTGTCCCAGGCCAAGGGTGTAAATGGAGAACAGCAGGGGTCCAAGAACTGAACCTTGGGGGACACCCACAGATAGGGGGCGAGATGAGGAAGTGGTGTGGGAGTGGGAGACGCTGAAAGTTCGGTTGGTTAAGTATGAGGAGATTCAAGATAGCGCCAAGTCTGTGATGCCCAGAGATGGCAGAATTTGTAGTAGAAGGGAGTGGTCTACTGTGTCAAAGGCAGAGGACAGGTCCAGAAGGAGGAGGACAGAGTAGTGTCGCTTGGATTTTGCGGTTAGTAGGTCGTTAGTGACTTTGGTTAGGGCAGTTTCAGTGGAATGATGGGGTCGGAAGCCAGATTGTAATCGGTCAAAGAGGGAGCAGGAAGAGCGGTATGAGGACAGTTCAAGATGGACATGCTGTTCCAGTAGTTTTGAGGCATAGGGGAGAAGTGATATGGGGCGATAGTTTGAAACAAAGAAAGGATCAAGGGAGGGCTTTTTGAGGATGGGTGTGATGGAGGCATGTTTAAAGCATGAAGGGAATAAACCAGTTGTTAGTGATAGGTTGAAAAGATGGGTTAGGGTCAGGATGAAGACTGTGGTTAGATTGGGGATGAGGTGGGATGGGAGTGGATCAAGCAGGCAGGTTGTGAGATGTGATCTTGAGAGTAGAGTGGAAAGATGATCTTCCGTCATGGTGGAGAAGCTGGATTTAGAGGAAGAAGGCTGTGTAGTTGTGAGGAGTGGCTGTGGTCATTGTGGGCCTAAGCTTGCTCTGATGTTGTCAATCTTCTGCTTGAAGAAAGAAGCAAAGTCTTCAGATGAGATGAGAGGAGAGGGAGGTGGTGCCGGGGGACGGAGGAGAGAGTTGAAAGTGTTGAATAGCTGTTTAGGGTTGTAGGATAGAGAGGATATGAGGGATGAGAAGTAGGTTTGTTTTGCAGCAGTGAGTGCAGACTTGAAAGTGGTGAGAGCCTGTTTGTATGTAATGAAGTGATCAGTGGAATGAGACCTCTTCCATCTGCGCTCAGCAATTCTGGAAGCCCGTCTCAATTCTTTAGTCTGGTTCGTGTGACAGGGTTGCCTGTTGATTGTGCGGGTCTTGGTGCATGTGAGAGAGGCAGCTGATTCGAGAGCTGCAGAGATGGTGGTGTTGTATAAAGTGGCAGCGAGTAGCCCCCAGCCACGGCGGTCGCCTCAGGGACACTGCTCCACCTCCAGGGACGCCGCAGGGACATCTCTTTGGGATCTTCTCTGGCGACAGGTATTTCAGGTTATTTACATCTGAGTCGTGACGCCACTCTTGGTTTGCGGTCGGGGTTATGGGTGACCGCCACTGCAGTTTTAACGAGCGTCTGAGGCTGATGGAATCTGCAGTTGGATGGTGTGGCCTCTGTGAGGTAGCGTGGTCGGCTGCGCAGCAGAAGACACGGGATCCAGGCATTAAGTTTCACAGCACACGGTTTAATGTCCAAACAAAGGTCCACACCAATATACATGTGCCTCTCCAGCAGAGAACTCAAGGAGTTGTGTTCACTCCCCCACACCCGGCACACCTGCCCTTGTTCCTGATTCTATTTAACCCTTCCTTCAGCCTGTAGGGAAACAGCATTAACCCTAGAGTGGATTTACTTTCTATCATGGAGTGAGCACAACCGGGGCGAGACATACCGGCCGTCATAGATAACCCCGGTCACAGTCTCACATACCCCCCCCTCAGTTCAAGCGTGCGGGGCTGAACTCCCGCCATCAAACACGGGCCGCGGGACAAGGCATCGGCGTTGCCCTGCAACCCACCGGCCCTATGTTCAACCGTAAACCGGAAGTTCTGCAGAGAAAGGAACCACCGGGTAACCCGGGCATTCCGTTCCTTGGCGGACCTCATCCAGACCAGTGGAGAGTGATCCGTCACCAAGCGAAACTGCCGTCCCAGCAGGTAATAGCGTAGGGACTCCAAGGCCCACTTGATCGCCAGGCACTCCTTCTCCACTACGCTATAATTCCGCTCGGGAGGGGTGAGCTTCCTACTTAAGAAGGTGATGGGGTGTTCCTCCCCCTGAACCACCTGAGACAACACTGCCCCCAGGCCGACCTCTGAGGCGTCAGTCTGTACTATGAACTCCTTCCGGAAATCAGGGTGTACGAGAACGGGTTGTCCGCACAGGACCCCCTTCAGGGCCCGGAAGGAGTCCTCGGCCTGCGGAGTCCAGCGCACCATGACGGACTTCTTGCCTTTGAGAAGGTCCGTCAAGGGGGCTGATAGTCCCGCAAAATCCTTTACAAACCTCCTGTAGTATCCCACGATACCCAGGAAGGCCCTAACCTGCTTCGTGGTCAGGGGTCTAGGCCACTTCTGGATCGCCTCAACCTTGTTAATTTGGGGCTTAATCACTCCTTGGCCTATTACGTAGCCCAAGTAGCGGGCTTCCGTGAGCCCCAATGCACATTTCTTGGGATTGGCTGTCAATCCGGCTGTTCGAAGCGTGTCCACCACCGCTTGTACCTGTTCCAAGTGGGTCTGCCAATCGGAGCTGTAAATAATGATGTCATCAAGGTACGCTGATGCATACGCCTGGTGGGGTTCCAGCACTAAGTCCATCAACCTCTGGAACGTGGCCGGAGCGCCATGTAACCCAAAAGGCAAGACAACATAGTGGAAGAGACCCTCCGGCGTAACAAAAGCGGTTTTCTCCTTGGCGGACTCCGTCAGTGGCACCTGCCAGTACCCCTTGGTCAGGTCGAGCGTGGTAAAATACCGCGCCTGTCCCAGCCTATCAATCAGCTCATCCACCCTGGGCATGGGGTAGAGATCGAACTTGGATATTTCGTTCAATCTCCTAAAGTCATTGCAGAACCTTAAGGAGCCATCGGGTTTTGGTATTAGGACAATCGGACTAGCCCATTCACTCCGGGATTTTTCGATGACCCCCAGGCGTAACATTGTCTTTACTTCCTCCGATATGGCTTGTCGTCGAGCCTCCGGTACCCGGTATGACTTCAGGCGTACCTTCAGGTGGGGCTCGGTGACAATATCATGTCGTATCAGACTGGTCCTACCGGGCAGCTCGGAGAAGACATCGGGGTTCTGCTGAACCAACCGTCTGGCCTCTCGCCTCTGAGTCTTGGTGAGGGCTTCTCCAATCCTTACTTCCGGTTCGTCCTCTCCGGAGGTCGCTGGAGCCGGAGGTGAACGACCCGAAGAGGAGGGAGATGGGGAAAAAACAGCCATCAGGCTTTCCCGTTCCTGCCAAGGTTTTAATAGGTTGACATGGTATATTTGTTCAGGTTTCCGCCTACCGGGCTGCAATACTTTATAGTTAACCACCCCGACTCTTTCCTTTATCTCGTAGGGGCCTTGCCACTGAGCCAGGAATTTACTCTCCGCCGTGGGGATTAATACCAACACCCGATCCCCGGGTTTAAAGGTCCGCACGGTGGCTTGTCTATTGTAGCGGCCGCTTTGCGCGGCCTGAGCCTCCTGTAAATGCTCCTTCACAATTGGCATGACCGCGCTTATGCGGTTCTGCATACCCAAAATGTGTTCAATCACACTTTTATGGGGGGTGGGCTCTTGCTCCCATGTTTCCTTTGCCAGGTCCAACAATCCCCGGGGATGTCGCCCGTATAACAATTCAAAAGGCGAAAACCCCGTGGATGCCTGTGGCACCTCTCGTATGGCAAACATCAAATAGGGAAGCATCATATCCCAGTCTTTCCCGTCTTTTGAAATCACCCTTTTGAGCATGGTTTTCAGGGTTTTATTGAAACGCTCGACTAAACCGTCCGTTTGAGGATGATACACAGACGTACGCAACTGCTTGATCTGGAGTAGCCGGCATAGCTCTTTGGTCACTTTAGACATGAATGGGGTCCCCTGATCCGTAAGGATCTCCTTGGGCAACCCCACCCGGCAGAACACAGCAAACAACTCCCGAGCTATAAGCTTTGCTGCAGTATGTCTGAGAGGTATCGGCTCGGGATACCGGGTGGCATAGTCAACGATCACTAGGATGTGTTGGTGCCCTCGAGCGGACTTTACGAGGGGCCCCACCAGATCCATCCCTATCCGTTCAAAAGGGACTTCTATAATGGGTAACGGTACCAACGGACTGCGAAAATGGGTCAGGGGTGCGGTAAGCTGACACTCCGGGCAGGTTTCGCAGAACCGTTTTACCTCCCCAAAGACTCCGGGCCAATAGAACCTTTGCAATATTCGCTCCTGCGTTTTCTTGACCCCTAGGTGGCCACTCATCAGGTGTTTATGAGCCAAGTCGAGGACCCGCCGACGATGCGGCTGGGGCACCACCAACTGCTCTACCCCCACGCCCCGTATTTCATCTACCCGGTAGAGTAAATCCTGCTTAAGAGCGAAATGGGGGTACCTTACCTGGGCACCGGGCAGCTGTGCCACCCCGTCAATTACTGTCACCCGACTCCGGGCATGTATTTGTTGAGGATAAAGAATTGAGTATCCAAAAATACTTAATTCAGCCATTTCATAGACTCAGTTATATAGTTCAGTAGATGTGAACTAACACACATATTTGTGAATGCTTTTGTTTCTTACTAACATGAATGTATGTATATTGCATATTCAGTGTATTTTCCTTAGACACAGTATATACCAGCATATGTAATTGTAAAGATGGCCACCATTTCCTGTTCTCCACCCAAGACAGATCGACAAAGAAATTCCTGAAGCCTGGACTGTCCAATCCAAGAAGGATATGCAGATCTCTCTACGTCATGAAGCCCTGACCTACGATACTTGATTGGACTAAAACTTTTGTTTACACCCCTTTTACTTCGTGGTCTAATTGTCCGAGAATAAAGATTTTCAGTCTTGCCTCAGCCTTGGTCGTGAGAGGAAGAGTTTTAATTGATTTCCAATTAATTATCATTCTTTTTCGCCGTGCACAAACGACATTTTAATTCGGAACAACGATCAGATCGGGAAAAAGGGATCACTTGTATCCCATCCTCAACAACTGGAGGCACCGCTGAGATACCGTAAGAAAGATTGGCCGAACTTCTATCTCGGATCCGAGGGATCGTTTCCTAGTACCCACAGGCCGCCGAAACAGGAGCTGATCACTCAAAATCGCAGGTAAGTGTCATATATAATGTATATGAGAACTGCCTGCGGTTTCGGCGATTTGTGGCGAGCGGTCTGATCCCTGAACTGAGGAAGGGGTTGACGCTATTGACCCTTAGCGGGCTTGAATCTTTCGCCGGTAGTCTAAGAACAAAGAGACGGACCCAGACCCCATAGCGTCATAGGGTCCGTGGGTCATACGATCTGATCGTTTGTTTTCTTTATTGCTAATTGTGAACGGTGTTTTTAGCTTCATAGATAGCTTGTAGATTCTACGCTCTGATCTAGTTTTCAAAGAGTTAATTGCCTGTAGTTTTTTTCTTCTTCGCTGTGACCAAAGGAAGAAGGGAGGTAGTCACAGACTGAGCGCGGGAATTGTATTACACGCTGTGTCTGCAGTGTCTTAGACAAAGAAAGCAGGGGGGTTGATAGTTAATCCCCCCTTGCCCCTGCATTTCTTCACTAAGAGGAAAGTTTGTGTGTGTTAGAAAGCGGGGGGGGGGTTGTAATAGAGCCCACATGGACGCAGCTGTTGTCTTTGTTCTGTGCAGGAGAAGGGGGGTGGAGGGTGAAGAGGCAGACGCTGGGTGTTAAAACAGCGCAGCTCTTTGGAGCGAGGAGAGAGGAGGGGTCAGTGGGCTGCAGCCTTTGTATCGTAAAGCAAGCAGAGTTGTAATGATTTGAAAGAAAAACAAGTGTTATCTTGGTTTGGATTTGAGAGAAATTAACTAGTTTATGCGTTTTTCAGCATTTTGTAATCGTTGGTTTGTTTTTGGAACAGAGAGATAAGGGAATTGGCGTGTCCCCCAGTGTTTTATTTATATATATATATAAAATACATCGATTCTTGTGTTAATGGCCGGAAATAGGAACACGTGGAGAACGGTATTAGTATCCACGTGTTGGACGCTGAAAAAGTGCGTCCGCTTACACGGGAAAGAGGGGGAGGGATTCCGGTGGTGGAGAAAAGTGTTTTGAACCAGCGTATTCCCCTGAGTATTAACTCATGCACTGCTATG
The DNA here is from genome assembly GCF_048569485.1 of Anomaloglossus baeobatrachus. Lineage (NCBI taxonomy): Eukaryota > Metazoa > Chordata > Amphibia > Anura > Aromobatidae > Anomaloglossus > Anomaloglossus baeobatrachus. The sequence continues at coordinate 276,412,425 of NC_134354.1, read as the reverse complement.
TGAGACGCCGGAAAAATAGGAACGTACGAGGAACGGTATTGTATTCGTACGTTGGACGTCGCAGTATGTCCTTATTGCATAGTAGGGAAGTGGGAAGAGGGTTCAGTTGGATGTGGCCAATCCAGCTAGAGCACTGTATACTCTGTTCAAGAAGAGATTGTTTTTTAGTAGGAGCTGAGAACGCTGTCGCCCTAGTTATAAAAAAAAAACGGAAAAAATATACGAAAAATTGTAAGAAATTGTGTAATATCGTTGGACTACCACTAGATGGCAGGCTGCAACCCATGTATTGAAGTTCAGATTAATCTGTAGTGAGTTTATAATGAAGGACAAAGACCCTATTCACTGTGTGTTGCTGTTTGTAGAATCACTAAATGTTTTTCTCTAGCGGTGCCTTATTGTTCTTCTCTAGAAGTCATTATATCTGGTGCTAATCAAATCTCTCCTTTGTATGCTGAAATGCAAATTTACAGGCACCAAAAGTATCCCTGGTTTACTACGTAGTTCCAGCCACTCCCAGTACACCCAGGGAGTCACAACATGGATGCTGCACCCGGAAGTCAGGTGCCTGGAACTTCCTGTGGCAGCCGTCTTGCTACACCCACTGATGGCAGTACACCTCATAAGCCACACCCCTCGCAATGGCTCTTTGTTCAAAGCTCTCCACCCATCCCCGGTGGGAGGTGTTCTCTGGTATATATGACTAACACATTTGAATAAGCATAAATAGTATATTTGTTTACTCAGTTATCCCATAAGTGCAAGTCAAAGATAAGTAAGTGAAACTTTTACAGAATTTTCTGTTCGCATAAAATTAATTGGTATTTTAGAAGTCCTGCAGCATTATATCATAAAATAAAATAGAGGAAGGTAAATATATATATCTTTATACTATGTTAGTTAATTTAAAACAAAAATCGTAAACGACTTACCCCTACTGATGTCAAAATGTATCAAATCCATTTGTAAAAAGGAATTAGGAAAAATGTATAATTCATTCAATGTACATGGGTAATGGATGTGTTCCCTGCTACGTCTTTGTTATAACAAAGGATGACTTTTTTGTTTTTTTTTCCTTCTTCCTCTCTCACTTTTAAGAAGTAAGAATGGAATGTGTCTCTCTCCAATAGTGACGTAAGTTTGGTTTAACCCTTAGAGTTCAGGATTTCCCATTTTTAGTTTGCTGTTTATACCTGAATAGGGAATATTAAATTTTATGGGATGCGCGATATAATTTGTGTTGTTTTGTTTTTAATGGCGATTTATTTGAACAATATTTTTATTTTGTGACTCTATCACCTTTTCTGTTTTTACGATTATTTCTAAACAATTTATATATTTTTGCAGGTTAGTCGCCTAGTCACAGCTGTCATTTAATCATGTCTCAGTTGTTTCTACTATGAAAGGTTTTTCTTTTCTTTATGGATACAGTGTTTATTGTAAGGTTTTTAAAATTTCCCAGTAATGTATAGTGTTCTGAGATGTACGTTACTTTTAGTGTTTGTTCATTTTAGGTTTTAGTATGTGGCTAATTTATTACCTGCTGTTTTATCTTTTCTTTTAGGGAATACCAGTATAAAAATGCTAAATTTTGCCATATTGGTAAATAAACAATTAAACAAGGGGGGAATAAGGTATTAATTATATTCTCCAGTTTCTTGGAGGGTGCAGTAGGCATATTAGATAGGTTTTGAAGCTGACCTTTTTCCCATAGGTTATGTTTATTAGATTACTATGAGGTATATCTGTTAACTGAAATAGGAAAGTCTTGTCTTATATGTTTATTTGTTTATTTGTTTGTTTATTTATTTAGTATTCTCAGTCATGTGAAGTATAGATGACCACTAACTGTATTATGATCAGAGATAAAGTTATAAGAATGATCTAAAGTATATTTTTTAGTTTTTGTTTTTATAGATGAAACCAGATGTTGGTCGATTCTGCACAGGAGATGCTGCTGTTTACACCACATGAGGTAGTCTAAATTCGACCACTCCCTCCAATCCTATTGATACAGGAGACAGTGATGCATTAATGCCTCTCTTGATGGGTAGAACAGGAGTGGGTAAGAGTCGTTAGAGATGTATGTAGGTTGTAGATTTTTTCCTGTTGTCAAATGAATTAGGTATGCCGAAAAGAAAGTCTAGATCTGAGCTGATGGATTCGGATGGAGATCCTCGCACAGGTGCAGCTGACCAAGAAGCAGTGAACGGGCCTAGAGTTGAGAGTCTTTCACCAATACCGACCATGCCTTGGTGACATTGGTCACGTCAGTGACTTCTGTTACTCCTTGTGTTCTTAAATCCCTACAGGAACAAGCGATACAACAAGGAATGGAGTGTGACATGCAGGGAGCCAGCTGACTGAGGAAGGTCTGTGGATAAAGGGTGGTAAGCTTTCTCTGCCATGAGAGCTCTTCTTAATGATGGCCCAGGTAACATCTGCAAAAGACAATTGTCAGTGTGTGCTTTGGTGACACCGGGTTCAGTACCCAGGTGGGCAGATTCACCCAGTCTTGTGAGACAAGTGCCTAGAACGAAGTGAGAAAAAACTGTAAAGAGTCCGTAGAAACACCCTGCACCTGCTCTACCCATTCTTAGAGACTGCAAACTGATTATAGATGTATATCATGAGCACGTTGTATGCAAGTCTGTGCGTGTTGTGTAAATTTCTCTCCAGGTTTGGTCAGAGGCATTCCAGTGCAGAAAACGACATTATTGTTGAGAAGCACATGAAGGTGGTATGTAACGAAAAATGTGTTTACAAAAAGTGTATATTTTATAGAAAAGTGGAAACTAGTAAATGGTGTATAAAATGTATATGTTCTGTTTTCTTTTTGCAATAAGCAGGTCTTTATGTAAGATGTTTTTTGGTTTAGCATAGGCATGTATATTTTTATATAATTGACTGAATAGTGTGCTAAACAGGTGTATTCTCCAATTCCAGATCTTAAATCAGAGCTATTAGCATATGGTCTCCAGTCAGGAGACTGATTGATCCTAAAGGACAAGCGAGAAAGAGCCATGAGTCAACACTAGAGGAGCTGATCCAACCGCAGAAATATCTATGGATCCACACCTCGCATTGTAGAAGGGTTAATCAACCAGAGCTGCACTGAGCGTTCTGCTCATACTTATCCTTTTCAGAAAACCCTGTACAGTCTTAGACCAGCATTGCCAGAACAGTTAGAAGAGAGGACTTAGAGAACCTTGAGACATGGGAAAGTCCAACTACAAAGGGTGAGGACTCGCCTAGGAGTCCTTGGTCTCAAACCGGTGAAGAAAACCCCTTTCCCCTTTCCGCCCATGTTTCAACGTTCAGTTAGGCAGGTTTTTCAACAGATCTTTCTACCTCTCTTCCTAAGGGAACACAGTACCCTTAGTATTTAGAAATGGCAGAAGTAAGTCTTTAGGGGGGACTGTTGAGGATAAAGAATTGAGTATCCAAAAATACTTAATTCAGCCATTTCATAGACTCAGTTATATAGTTCAGTAGATGTGAACTAACACACATATTTGTGAATGCTTTTGTTTCTTACTAACATGAATGTATGTATATTGCATATTCAGTGTATTTTCCTTAGACACAGTATATACCAGCATATGTAATTGTAAAGATGGCCACCATTTCCTGTTCTCCACCCAAGACAGATCGACAAAGAAATTCCTGAAGCCTGGACTGTCCAATCCAAGAAGGATATGCAGATCTCTCTACGTCATGAAGCCCTGACCTACGATACTTGATTGGACTAAAACTTTTGTTTACACCCCTTTTACTTCGTGGTCTAATTGTCCGAGAATAAAGATTTTCAGTCTTGCCTCAGCCTTGGTCGTGAGAGGAAGAGTTTTAATTGATTTCCAATTAATTATCATTCTTTTTCGCCGTGCACAAACGACATTTTAATTCGGAACAACGATCAGATCGGGAAAAAGGGATCACTTGTATCCCATCCTCAACATATTAATGTAGGGTCCTGGAGTTGGGCAGTCCCAAACGTATCTGGGGACGCCTCCAACTCCGGGATGGGTTCGACCGTCTCAGCCTCTCCTGCCAATACCTCTAGGGGCGACCTATCGGGTTCACATTCTGTCCCTATCATGGGGACCCCTACGGCAGGTGTCCCGGATTCAGGATTGTAGGGCTCAGGTCCTGGACTGACCAATATCTGAGGAGACTTAGGGGGTCCCTTCCATAAAGTCCAAAAATAGGGCAGATCCCTTCCTAGGATCACGTCATAGGGAAGAGTGTTAAGAAGTCCCACCTCATGTTGCACCTGACCGCAAGGTGCTGTGATGGTGACAATCCCTGTGGGATAGTCTCGGCGGTCCCCAGGTATGCAAACCACCCCCACGGTACGTCCTGTGGCCTTTACTTTAGCCCTCAAGGTGGATCGCACAAGGGTCACTAAGCTTCCGGAATCCAACAATCCTGTAACCGGACATCCATTCACCTGTATTTGGCACAAGTGGGGCTCCGTCTCTGGGGAGACCAGGTCAGCGGTACACACCACCTGAGCATACATTGAACCCCGCCGGGTAACCCCACAATCCATGGGCTCCGTGGTGAGTGGACACTGGGCTTCCATATGTCCCACCCGCTGGCACCGCCAACATCTAATGGGGACGGAAACCCCCTTGACGGGTTGTCGTTTAGGGTACAGAACCTTCCGGACCTCAGGATTGGCGGCCGCGGCCTCAGACGGGACGGTAGGGGACTCCTGCACCGTTGTCAGCGGTGGGTCCTTGGCCCTAGGCTTGGAGGGGCCGGACCGACGGGCGGTACGCAAAGTCTCAGTGTCCCGTATCAAGTCCTGCGTAGCCACATGCCGCTCTACCAGGGACACTAATTGGTCCAGGGTACTCGGGTCACCCTGTCCTACCCACCGTTGAACGGTGACGGGTAAAGTGCGCACAAAACGATCCACTACTACCCTTTCCACCATCTGCGCCGGGCTCAGAGTGTCAGGCTGCAACCACTTTTTTACAAGATGCAATAAGTCATAGGCCTGGGAGCGTACGGGTTTGGCTTCCTCATAGAACCACTGATTTACCCGCTGAGCCCGTACATAGGTATTCACCCCCAACCGTGCCAGTATTTCGGCTTTTAGGGTCACATAGTCAATGGCGTCCTCGGTACAGAGGTCCAGGTACGCTTTTTGGGGTTCCCCCGTCAGATAGGGCGACAATACCTCAGCCCACTGGGGGGTCGGCAGCTTTTCCCGCTCGGCCACCCGCTCAAACACCGCCAGGAACGCTTCCACATCATCCCCCGGGGTCATCTTTTGCAACGCTTGTCTCACCGCTTTCCGGACGCTGCCGTCATCACCCGGTCCCGGGGTTGTTGCTGCCGGTCCGGCACGGATCGACTTGGCCAGGAGAACCATCTGTTCTTGATGTCTTTGTTCCTGCAATTGTAAGGCTTGCTGCTGACGTGCATTGGCCTGAACCAGCTGTTCTTGGTGTCTTTGGTCCTGCGATTTCAAGGATTGGAGCAGGTGTGCATTGGTCTGTTGCTGCTGTGCATTAGCCTGAGCCAAATGCTTTAGTATGTCCTCCATGGCGTCGCTGGGTTTGGGCCGTAGTATAGCCGCTTGAATCCAGGACATGTGCTACCGGGTCACCAGAAAAGGAAGCCACACCTCACCGGCTGGGATGCCCGCCGATTCTCCACCATATGTGAGGTAGCGTGGTCGGCTGCGCAGCAGAAGACACGGGATCCAGGCATTAAGTTTCACAGCACACGGTTTAATGTCCAAACAAAGGTCCACACCAATATACATGTGCCTCTCCAGCAGAGAACTCAGGGAGTTGTGTTCACTCCCCCACACCCGGCACACCTGCCCTTGTTCCTGATTCTATTTAACCCTTCCTTCAGCCTGTAGGGAAACAGCATTAACCCTAGAGTGGATTTACTTTCTATCATGGAGTGAGCACAACCGGGGCGAGACATACCGGCCGTCATAGATAACCCCGGTCACAGTCTCACACCTCCCAAGAGTGAGGCTGGCCCCAGGGGCTCGGGTGTATGTGTGTAGAACAATTGGTCGCAGAATGACTCAGTCTCAGTCCAAAGTGTCTTGCAACTGGTTTTTACTCACTTTCAAATGCTTCAAGTGGCACCCGGGCGATGCTGAGATACACCAAGAGAGAACCAGGTATCCTTCAGGCTGGTATAAGGGTAACTGCTAACTCGCCTTCCTAGCACTTATTGTTTCCGACAACCCCTGACTTAAAGTACCATGGGATTCATCCAGGGAAGTCGCAACTGCCTTTTCTCCCCTTTCTGGCCCGTTTGCTGGCAGCGTGGACCAAGGAAGACGGCTCCAGGCTCGATCCTCCTTATGGGCCCCCTCGTTGCTGCTGATGCTCGGACTCTGTTTTGGTTGGTGTGGGACTTGTGTTCCTCCCCACCGGCAGGTTTAGCAGACCACTAAATGGATGTCTGGCTCTAGGGACCTGTTCCCCGTGCGTGCCTAGCCACCAATGGTCTCCGTACACGACCAGCTGACTTCCTCAGCGTCTTTCTGTCCAACTTCTGGTGACCGTTCTCCCCCGCTAATGGCTACTTCACGGGCAGGGTCTGACTAGCGTGTCCGCTCTCCTGCGTCTCCACTAGAAATGAGCGAACCGGTCGCGGTTCGGCTCGAGTTCAGTTCGCCGAACGGAGGTCTCGTTCGAGTTCGGATCGGCGAACCACTCGAACCGCATAGGAAACAATGGGAGGCAATCACAAACACATAAAAACACCTAGAAAACACCCTCAAAGGTGTCCAAAAGGTGACAAACAACTCACAACACAACACAAACACATGGGAAAGTGACAAGGACATATACTCATGCGAAAACAAAAGAGCTAGACAAGAAAAAAAAGGAGGAGACACAGATATAGGCATGGCATGCCCTTCTAAAATCATGTAAAACACCGCAAGTTTACTCCACGCGGAGTCTCCCTTTTTTCCAAAAATTGGGCCACACAGACACCCACCCCTTCAGTGGCAGCACTTGTGCCCCAGTTGTACACTTCACAGCTAGATTTGCATCAAGCACATTCAAAAATACGCCATCCTTAACCGTCCCCAGGATGACACCGGGGTAGGTAGCTAAGTCTTTCCTGATCCCAGCTCTGTTCATCTTGGATCATTTTTAAAAACACTGTAAGCAAGGGTTACTCCAAGCGGAGTCTCCCTTTTTTCCAAAAATTGGGCCCCACACACACCCACCCATTCAGTGGCAGCACTTGTGCCCCAGTTGTACACTTCACCGCTAGATTTGCATCAAGCACATTCAAAAATATGCCATACTTAACCGTTCCCAGGATGACCCCGGGGTAGGTAGCAAAGTCTTTGCTGAACCATGACTTGTTCATCTTGGCTCCTTTTAAAAAACACAGCAAGCAAGGGTTACTCCAAGCGAAGTCTCCCTTTTTTCCAAAAATTGGGCCACACACACACACCCACCCCTTCAGTGGCAGCACTTGTGCCCCAGTTGTACACTTCACAGCTAGATTTGCATCAAGCACATTCAAAAATACGCCATCCTTAACCGTCCCCAGGATGACACCGGGGTAGGTAGCTAAGTCTTTCCTGATCCCAGCTCTGTTCATCTTGGATCATTTTTAAAAACACTGTAAGCAAGGGTTACTCCAAGCGGAGTCTCCCTTTTTTCCAAAATTTGGGCCCCACACACACACACACACATTCAGTGGCAGCACTTGTGCCCCAGTTGTACACTTCACAGCTAGATTTGCATAAAGCACACTCCAAATTCACAAGCATTTACTCTCCCCAGGATGACACAGGGGTAGTAAATTCCTTGTGGATCCATGACTTGTTCATTTTGATGAACGTTAGTCTGGCCACATTGTCACTGGACAGACGCGTGTGCTTATCTGTCAGCACACACCCAGCAGCACTGAAGACACGTTCAGAGACAACGCTGGCAGCTGGACACGACAAGATCTCCAAGGCGTAAGTGGAGAGATCAGGCCATTTTTCAAGATTTGAAGCCCAAAATGAGCAAGGCTCCAGTTGCAAAGTCATGGCATCGATGTTCATTTGGAGATACTCCTATATCATCCTCTCCAGCCGTTGACTATGTGTCAGACTTCTTGTCTCTGGTGGCCTTGCAAAGGATGATCTAATAAAATTATGAAAAGATTCAATAAAATTGCTGTTACCAGCACCAGATACGATGCTGCTGGTACGGGTAGACTGTTGAAGATGACGAGACCGTCCCATGTTTGTCAAGTTACAACTGGGAGATTCACTCCCTGCACCAGGGTTGTTTGGTGGAAAAGCCGAGTTAAGATCGAGTAACAGCTTCTGCTGATACTCCTGCATACGTGCGTCCCTTTCTATGGCTGGATTTATGTCAAAATTTGGACTTGTACCGGGGATCTAATAGTGTGGCAAGCCAGTAGTCATCTTCACTTCTAATTTTGACAATACGAGGGTCATGTTGGAGGTAGTGCAGCAAAAAGGCGCTCATGTGTCTTGCGCAGCCATGCGGACCAAGTCCACGCTGTGTTTGTGGCATACAGGTGCTAACCGTTCTTTCTTCCTCTGACATCTCCCCCAACCTCTTTCAACAGAAATTTGACCAAGGTCTCCCTCATCCGCGGAGTCTTCCATGTCCATGGACAGTTCGTCCTCCATTTCTTCATGTTCTCCTGCACCTTCCTTAACATTTCGCCTGCTACCATGCGCCCTTGTTGATCCCTGTCCCCCATGGTCCCATGCCTGCTGCGTTGGTGATGATGAACGTCTGGACCTTGGTGATGTTGTTGTCTCTTGCGCATATGAATCCTCCTGTAGTTCCTCCCCTTCCTGTTGTCCCACCCCCTGACACCGAATAGTGTTTAGCGTGTGCTCCAGCATGTAAATTACTGGAATTGTCATGCTGATAATGGCATTGTCAGCGCTAAACATATTCGTCGCCATGTGCTGAAGGGTGCATAGGTCCTTGATCTGAGACCACTCCATCAGGGTGATCTACCCCACCTCTGCATCTCGTTGGCCCATGCTACACGTCATGACGTATTGCACCAGGGCTCGGCGGTGCTGCCACAGTCGCTGTAACATGTGGAGAGTCGAATTCCAGCGTGTCGGCACATCGCATTTCAGGCGATGAACCGGCAGGCCGAAAGACTTCTGGAGCGATGCAAGTCGCTCAGCAGCGGTGGTTGAACGGCGGAAGGGAGCAGACAGTTTTCGTGCCCTGTTCAGAAGGCCATCTAGGCCGGGATAGTGTGTTAAAAATTGCTGGACAACAAGGCTCAACACGTGAGCCATACAAGGCACGTGTGTCACCTTGCCCAGGCGAAGGGCCGCACCCAGGTTTGCAGCATTGTCGCACACGGCCTTACCAGGCTGCAGGTTGAGTGGAGACAACCATTTACCAAACTCAGTCTCCAGAGCTGCCCACAACTCTGCCGCTGTGTGACTCTTATTTCCAAGACATTTCAAGCTAAAGACCGCCTGATGCCGTTGCGCTCTGCTGCCAGCATAGTAATGAGGGGTGTGTGATTCATTCTGCGCAGTTAGGCTACATGCACACGCTGCTTTTTTTCCTGCTTTTTTGCTGCTTTTTTGGCTGCAGTTTTGTTGTCAGAACTTTCTGACATTTGACTTCCCAGCAAAGTCTATGAGAAGTCAGATTTGTCATGCGCACGTTGCAGTTTATTTGTCAGCGTTTTATTTGTCAAAGGTTTGTGACAAATAAAATGCAGCATGTTCATTCTTCCTGCGTTTTTGTCAACATTTGTCACAAAAAACGCAGCAAAAATGCAGGGTGTGAAAAACGCACCTAAAATTACATGCGTTTTTTGTGACATTTCCAGGCTCTCTCTGACAAGGTGCAGTTTTGGCTGCATTTTGGCTGCAGTTTTGGCTGCAGTTTGTGAACACAAAAAGATGCAGCGTGCGCATGTAGCCTTACAACGCTGGTGGCCTGACCAGGCAGGCTTGGGGCGGAGGTGGAGGACCCAGACGAGGTGGAGGAGGCAGAAGCAGTGGCGGAACTTGGACAGACTGAGGATTGACACACAAGTTGTGGGGACGGCAAGACTTGTGCAGCAGACCCTTCACCATCTATCACCATAGTTACCCAGTGCCCTGTCAGCAACATGTAACGTCCCTGTCCATGCTTACTGGTCCAAGTATCTGTGGTGAAATGCACCCATTCACACACAGAGTTTCTCAAGGAAGCGGTGATGTTGTGTGCGACCTGCTGGTGTAGCGCAGGCACACCTTTCTTAGAGAAGTAGTGGCGACTGGGCATCTGGTACTGGTTACTCAAGAAGTAGGAGGGCACAAAATCCTGGGATCACCCCTGGCACTGAAAGCTAATAATTAATAGAGAGAAAAGAAGTGCCAAAAAACTGAGGGATCACCATATACATAATTAATCAAAAATGTTTTATTGTATATCAAAGAACATAAAAAGCACATTTGTGTCACACAACACCAAATGGTATCACAACAACCATAGACAAATTTTAAAAACATACAAAAAGGAGACCATGTGATTCCCTATATAAAGTGGACCAAGATTTTAACCAAGCTAGTTGGTATAATAAACAGATCAGAAGTTAGTTAAATTTTCAAAGCACATGATATTGCAGCATAGCAAAACATGTGCTGTAGCGCTTCACAAATAATTATAATACATATTCAACCTAGCAACAGCTTATAATGCAGTCATAATATACCCTGATACTTAGACAAAGCAGCCTTGTGCAGAGAAATTATAAAAACCCCAATATCTCAACTAGCATAACCCCAGGTTGAACCTGAGCACCCCAATTCCCAGAGCTGCAGCCTGATAATCCCCAGACCTGGGCTGAGAAAATGAGTGCAAAAAATAGCCCTCCTCAAGGAGACAGATCTTTGACTTGACTCGTGTGTCTATGCACCAAAGTCCAAAGGGTTAAAGCAGGATAATGTAAAGCACAAAGCTGTTTGAAGGTCCAGGGAATCACCTTTCCCACCTTACGCGTGTCGTCACACTTGGTGACTTTCTCAAGGGCAAAAAAGTAATGAGTAACCTTGTACTCTGGTTGTTTAAATACAGCATATGCAATAGAGTCTACACTCCTCACCTGAGACCGATAACAAACAGCTGTGTTCCTAGCAGGAGATCCGTGGGCAGCGCTCTGTGACCATTTGCATATGGGCACTCCCCCAGCACCCAGTATAATACTACGCAGGTGCATAACGCTACAGCCGTCCATCATAGAACCATTGCTTTGCAAGCGCAGTGGATAGGTGTCTCCACAAAAAAAAAAAGTGTATAGGCAGTGCGTATCTTCTAGTTCATGTTTAGTATGTTCCTGCAGGCTAGACAATCACTAATCACATAGCATTTGCTTAAGACTAAAATACGAAGTCTTTCTTTACACTTGTCAATTTTAGACAGAGAGAATGCAAGAATAGACGCAATAAAGCGCCAACCCCACAATACACACTAAATTATTACCACATCTACTGAAATTGATAATAAAGTGTTATTTTACACATAAGACTGGCAACATAAACCTATCTATTCAAGGGAGGAGCATATCCTGAGTATTATTATAACGACAGGCCCACTTTTCCAGCCTTATACACCCAATGCAAGGGGGAGGTGGTGGGGAAAGGCGAGAGGAAGGGTTTGATTTTAACCAATGCATAACCCAATCTAATCCAGCAGAGATGTTAAACTGCGTCTGTACACATATGAAAGGTTTGCAAAACAAATGAAGTAGAATAAAATAAGTCAGCCTATCACTCAATCTAAGTGTGAAGTCCCATGTTTTTAAACAGGCATGTACATTTATAAGCAGAGAAAAACGCTCACGGAAATATAAACACATAAGCCAAGACAGTGGCCTCAGAGCATAGACACAAATTTCTAAACAATATACCAAGGTGATGTGTGACCCAAATCCATAACAAAATCACATATATCAATAGCACACTTTAATCAGGCAAAAAGTTCTTCTATACAATCTAGAGGGGCGGGTACAGAGGCTGGAAAATCCAGGCATGTCGACCCACAGTACTCAATATGAAGAAAGTCCTTTATTCAAGGGTTACATTATCATGCTTTAACCCTTTGGACTTTGGTGCATAGACACACGAGTCAAGTCAAAGATCTGTCTCCTTGAGGAGGGCTATTTTTTGCACTCATTTTCTCAGCCCAGGTCTGGGGATTATCAGGCTGCAGCTCTGGGAATTGGGGTGCTCAGGTTCAACCTGGGGTTATGCTAGTTGAGATATTGGGGCTTTTATAATTTCTCTGCAAAGGCTGCTTTGTCTAAGTATCAGGGTATATTATGACTGCATTATAAGCTGTTGCTGGGTTGAATATGTATTATAATTATTTGTGAAGCGCTACAGCACATTTTTTGCTATGTTGCAATATCATGTGCTTTGAAAATTTAACTAACTTCTGATCTGTATATTATACCAGCTAGCTTGGTTAGAATCTTGGTCCACTTTATATAGGGAACCACATGGTCTCCTTTTTGTATGGTTTTAAAAGTTTTTAAAATTTGTCTATGGTTGTTGTGATACCATTTGGTGTTGTGTGACACAAATGTGCTTTTTATGTTCTTTGATATACAATAAAACATTTTTGATTAATTATGTATATGGTGATCCCTCAGTTTTTTGGTACTTCTTTTCTCTCTATTAAGCATCTGGTACTGGGGCACAGTGACAGACATAAGGTCTCTAAAATCCTGTGTGTCCACCAAGCGGAAAGGCAGCATTTTGGTAGCCAAGAGCTTACAGAGGGATAAAGTCAACCTCTTAGCTTTGTCATGGGTCGCAGGAAATGGTCTTTTATTTGTCCACATCTGAGGGACAGAGATCTGGCTGCTGTGTGTAGACGGTGTTGAGTAGGGTGTCCCTGGAAAAATGCAGGTTTGTGAGGAAAGTGCAGGCGTAGACATGATGTTGTCTTCATCAAACGTTGGTGCTATCGATGTCTGAGAGAGCTGTACACAGTCACTTGTTTCCCCTTCCAAACCAATTGACGACCTACTAAGCAAACTGCCTGTTGTGGTTACAGTGGTGGAAGTTGGATGGTTCGCTCCTCTAGGCCGCATTGCAGCACATTGAGCTTCCCACTGGGACATATGATATTTATTCATGTGAGAATTCATGGAAGAAGTTGTCAAACTGCTGAGGTTTTGCCCTCTACTAACAGAATCACGACAAATTTTACAGCTCACATAATTTGGGCGATCTTTTGCTATGTCAAAAAAATACCAGGCTAGGCAAGGCTTAGAGGGCATGTGACCTGCTGATCCACCCCGACTAGTGCTCAGAGGCACAGTGGTGGCTGAGGATGCAGTTGTAGACGTGCTACCAGTACTCCGACTCTGTCCAGAAAGGCGCAAGGTAACTTCGTCGTCAGTTGCATCCTCCTCCACCGCCTCTGTTGACCTCCTCGAGTGCCTGACTGTGGGTTGACAGTAGGTGGGATCTAGAACTTCCTCATCAATTGTTGTGTTTGCACTCTCCTCACCCTCAGACCGAGCCTCTTCTTGCCCTGACCGAATATTTAAGTTGTCATCCCAATCTGGTATCTGCGTCTCATCGTCATCAGTATGTCATCCCAATCTGGTATCTGCGTCTCATCGTCATCAGTATGTTCCTCATTGTCTATAACAACAGGTGTTACAGTTTGTGAATAAGGGTCAACATTATGCTCAGAAACTTGGTCCTCACGGCCTGAATCAGAGTCACAAAGATTCTGGGCATCACTGCAGACCATTTCCTGGTCTGTACTCGCTGTAGCTTGGGAGCACACCTCTGATTCCCAGGCTATAGTGTGACTGAACAGCTCTGCAGACTCAGCCATCTCAGTTCCACCATACTGTGCAGGGCGGATGGAGACTTCAGAGCTGGGAGAAAGCAAGTGTTATTGGAATGACAACTCAAAGGACTGGTGTTTTTTGGATACGGTAGTTGAGGTGGCGGAGAGGGCACTTGTTGGACTACTTGAGATCCATTCAAGCATTTTGTTTTTTTGGCCATCATCTACCTTTGTTCCAGTTGTTCGTGTCCGTAAAAAAGGGAGCACATCGGATTGTCCACGGTAAGTAGTAGACATCTTACTTTTGCTGGAAGATGGTCTATCTTCAGCAGATGTTAATGGAGCTTTGCCACCTTCCCCACGGACAAACCCTTTTTTTCCTTTTCCAACACATCACTTCCCCTTTCCACCAGCATCTGTCATTTTGCCACTCATTTTGATTGTGACAAGATTGTGCACTTAAAATGTGGTAGTAAAAATTGAGAGGTGGTGAAGATTGCAGCGGTGGTCTATCTTTATTAACAGAAGAATAAACAACAATAACTATCCCTGACATTGCAACTACGGCCCTTAAACTGGCAGCATAGTTTGCTATTAGAATGGCTTAGTAAGAATGAGTTTGAGTGTGCAATGCAGTGGTGCTGCAAATAGCTTTGCACCAGTGGGACAATAATGGTAGTCCAACAGCCACTTTTAGGATGCCACTAAGTTTACTCAGTGTTTGCTAGTATAATGGCTTAGTAACAATGAGTTTGAGTGTGCAATGCAGTGGTGCTGCAAATAGCTTTTGCACCAGTGGAACAATAATGGAAGTCCAACAGCAACTTTTAGGATGCCACTAAGTTTACTCAGTGTTTGCTAGTATAATGGCTTAGTAAAAATGAGCTTTAGTGTGCAATGCAGTGGTGCTGCAAATAGCTTTGCACCAGTGGGACAGTAATGGAAGTCCAACAGCCACTTTTAGGATGCCACTAAGTTTACTCAGTGTTTGCTAGTATAATGGCTTAGTAACAATGAGCTTTAGTGTGCAATGCAGTGGTGCTGCAAATAGCTTTGCACCAGTGGGACAGTAATGGAAGTCCAACAGCCACTTTTAGGATGCCACTAAGTTTACTCAGTGTTTGCTAGTATAATGGCTTAGTAACAATGAGTTTGAGTGTGCAATGCAGTGGTGCTGCAAATAGCTTTGCACCAGTGGGACAATAATGGTAGTCCAACAGCCACTTTTAGGATGCCACTAAGTTTAATCAGTGTTTGCTAGTATAATGGCTTAGTAACAATGAGTTTGAGTGTGCAATGCAGTGGTGCTGCAAATAGCTTTGCACCAGTGGGACAATAATGGTAGTCCAACAGCCACTTTTAGGATGCCACTAAGTTTACTCAGTGTTTGCTAGTATAATGGCTTAGTAACAATGAGCTTGAGTGTGCAAAG
The DNA here is from genome assembly GCF_048569485.1 of Anomaloglossus baeobatrachus. Lineage (NCBI taxonomy): Eukaryota > Metazoa > Chordata > Amphibia > Anura > Aromobatidae > Anomaloglossus > Anomaloglossus baeobatrachus. The sequence goes on along the minus strand of NC_134354.1, from coordinate 276,397,191 downwards.
GGCAGGAGTGTACAGTGGCAGGGTTGTGGGTCAGTGTACAGGAAAGGAAGCCTCACTTTCCATCCCTCCTAATGGGGAAATGCAGGGAGGAAGTCCCTGAGCTTAGCTACACAGACGCTGTTATCTTCTGTAGCTGTTAAAATCTGTTTCCACGGACCTGACTGTCACCTATGGCTCTGGGCCTGCTGTTATTAGCCCTTACAAGGGCTAATAGAAACTTCTATACCTATTCTGTATAGCGCTGTGTGTAGAGCGTACACAGCAGTATCGGAGACAGGAGCTACGCCAGCGGTGACTGACACCCAGATGCAGAAGAGATAATGGCATCCGGACGGGCAGATACCCGTTTTTATAATGCAGGGACATGTGACATGGACATCCTATCACACATGTCGTTGCTTCTCTGGCTAAAAGTCCACTTAGCTGTGTGTGTGTCTGGGATTGGCTGACATGCTGGCCCGCCCCACTACACGCGCGCGCTTAGGGAAGGAAGACAAGGAAAAAAAAAATGGCGATCGCCATTATCCCAGCAGCAGTGATCTGAATGCGCTGTTCCCGCACACTATACGCTGAAATTTCATAATAGTGTGAGTCACAGAGTGACTTACACTATTACAGCGGAAAGCCAGCTAGTAATTAGTTTGGCCTTTTGCTGCTAGAACCGTTCTCGAACGTAACTAGAACTATCGAGCTTTAGCAAAAAGCTCGAGTTCTAGTTCGATCTAGAACAGCCCCCAAAATCACTCGAACCGCGAACTGGAGAACAACGAACCGCGAACCGCGCTCAACTCTAGTCTCCACTTCAGACCGGCTTGCTCCTCTCCTACTCCTTTTCTGACTGCCACTGCCACCTTATCTTGCAGCCCCTCCCCAGCACCCCTAGCTGAGATGTGGGGGAACACCCCCTCTTGGGTCTGCCCAAGGGTTCCCTCTAGTGTGTGGGAGACCTGGTCAGTACCGTGTTTTTCCAAAAATAAGACACTGTCTTATATTTTTTTTGCCCCCCAAAAAAGCACTAGGGCTTATTTTTGGAGGAGGTCTTATTCTTGGAGAAACACGGTTGGGGGTAAGTTTACCCCCCAAAAAAGCAGACCCCCCCACTTCCCAGGAGACTCATACTCAGCAGACCCGGACGTCTGCGTGGTTCCCAGGTCCTCCTGTGATCTCCGGTCGGTGCTGCACACTGTCCTATACTGCTGCTAGCTGACATGCTGACACTCACAGCAGATCACAGGCACACACAGCAGATCTCACACACACAGCAGATCACAGACACACACAGCAGATCACAGACACACAGCAGATCACAGATACACACAGCAGATCTCACACACACACACACACACACAGCAGATCACAGATATACACAGCAGATCACACACAGCAGATCGCAGGCACACACAGCCGATCACAGATACACACAGCCGATCACAGATACACACAGCCGATCAGATACACACATCCGATCACAGGCACACACACACAGCAGATCGCAGATATACACAGCAGATCACACACAGCAGATCGCAGGCATGCACAGCCATCACAGATACACACATCCACACATCCGATCGCAGGCACACACAGCCGATCACAGATACACACAACCGATCACAGGCACACACAGCCGATCACAGATACATACATCCGATCGCAGGCACACACAGCCGATCACAGATACACACATCCGATCGCAGGCACGCACAGCCATCACAGATACACACATCCGATCGCAGGCACACACAGCCGATCACAGGCACACACACTAGTGATGGGCAGTCCGGCTCTTTTTGGTGATCCGGTTCTCATGGCTCCGTTTATCAAAAAGAGCCGGATCTTTCAGATCGTTCTCGGCTCCTTATTAAATGTGTTCACCCCAGGTGAACACATATTTAAGATTATAGCAATGCCGCCAAAGCCCCGCCCACCCGCGGCTAAACCACGCCCTCTTACAAGCGGCCAATTAGATTGCTGAGTAGGCGGAGTTTAGCCGTGGGTGGGCGGGGTTTATACGGCGAAAAGAGCCATTTAGATATTTTGGCTGCTCACACTGGTGATCCGGCTCCTGTCAGTCACAGCAGGGAGCCGGATCTTTGTGTCGGATCGTTCACGACCGACACATCACTAACACACACAGCAGATCACACACACACACACACACACGCATCACATCACATCCCATCACGTCACGTCACGTCACGTCACATCACATCACATCACATCACATCCAGCACTTACGGCAGCAGGGAATGAGAGCAAGTCACGTGTCCCGCCGCAGGTCCTGTTTGTCGCGCTGCACCACACTGCCTCTCAGGATTCTCCCGGCGAGAAGAGATCGGTGTCACTGGATGGGGTGAGTGTGTATGCGATCCGATGTGTGTGCGATCCGATGTTTGTGTGTGTGTGTGATTTGATGTTTGCGTGTGAGCCAATGTTTGTGTGTGTGATCTGATTATGTGTGCGATCTGACTGTGTGTGCGATCCGATGTGTGTGTGTGTGTGTGTGTGTGTGTGTGCGATCCGATGTGTGTGTGTGTGTGTGTGTGTGAGAGCTGATATGTGCGGGTGTGTGATCACTGCAGATCCTGCCGCTCAGTGTCGGGTGAGTGTGATTGCCGGGTGCCGCTGTGTATAATGAAGTGTCCTGTAGTATCTGTAACTTTTTTAGCTGCACGGACACTTCATTATTGATCCGCGACTAGGGTTTATTTTCGGGGGAGGGCTTATATTTAAGCCTTTCTCCGAAAATGCTGAAAATCCCTGCTAGGGCTTATTTTTGGGGGAGGTCTTATTTTTGGAAAAACACGGTATGTGTCTGTGCGTGCGTACACACCCTATTCCAGCCTTTTGGATTACCTGTTTGCACTCACCCAGCATGGGTGCAGTACTCAGTGGCGCCTGACCAGGTCAGGGGCGCCACATTCCCCTTGGTTATCAACAGCACGTCCTCGGGCTGCAAAGACAATAAAAAATTTGAATACAACTTTTCCCACACAGGGGAAGCATTCACATAAAAACATCATACCAGGTACCATTCTTCACCACCCACCACTCACAAGTCCTGAACCCACCCAAGAACAACCAGAAGGTAGGTCACCAGTCCCTTTGGTGACCAGGTCTGGGCCAGCTCTATCCCAAATCTTTATTCCAATCTTCCTCTCCTGAGGATGGTGGCGTAGGGTAGGCCCCATAAACAGGCGTACCAACTTCTGTGTGTAGGAGAGCCAAGCCCCATAAACAGGTGTACCAACTTCTGTGTGTTGGAGAGCCAAGCCGCATAAACAGGCCTTCTCCCTGGTGGTGCAGAGCCAGGCCCCATAAACAGGCATGCTCTGGGTTTTTGGACAGCAGGCCCCATCAACAGGCGTGCTTCCTGGTGGTGCAGAGCCAGGCCCCATAAACAGGCGTGCTCTGGGTTGGTTCCACTGGGGTAACTTTTTACAATGCGAGAGTTTGTGGCTATAGCCAGTTCATAGCCTGTGGTCCATTTTTTAAAGTGCACGTAACCTGGTGCTAAAAGGAAGGAAATACTTCAACAGTTCACACAAAAGTTCTTGTGGGCAGATTTTCTTAAACATTTAAACGTTGCTTAACTTTAAAACATCTTGAACTTAACTTTTCAAACTACACAGACTTGCTTTTTTCAAGATCAGGGCTCTTGTTTTCAGTGCTCTGACTGAAATAGCAGCATGAGTATCCTCCACTGGTGACAATTCTGAGGACCTGGTAGGAACAGTGGGATTGTAGTGTACCGCACTGAGAGGGGCCCGGCCTCTCTCCAATGCTCGGGCCGAGCCGCTCAATGTCCGGGCTCGGGTTGTCGGTGGCACGAGCGCCTCCGGACCGGGGGCCACGTCGCTCTGTTAAGGGGAGGTAGTGGGGTGGTGGTGTGGGACGAGGTTTGCAGCCGGGGGCCGTGTTGTCGTCGTACGGGTCGTGACGCCATCCACGGGTCGTGGTGACGGGATGCACCACCGCTGCGGCATGAGTGGAGGAGGGGGGCTCGTCCGGGATCGGTGTTGCGGCCGCCGCCTAGATGTTAGCTCCTCCGTGGGTAGGGGCGGTGTGTCCCGGGGCCCGGTGAGGAACTGGCGACGGTGTTGTTGTCGGGGTGCAGGGTGCCGTGCTGCGGTGCAGTGTTGTGCCCGGATGGCACTGGTGTACTCACGATTAATTCACACTTAGAGTCACTGGTAAACCAAAGTTCGGGTCTGGTCGGGTCCCGCAGCCGGCTGCTTGTGTCCCTTGTGAGGCTGATGGTGGCCCCATTCCCTTGCACCTCTTGTTTGACTGTTGGCTCCCCTGCCTGGACAGTGGTAGCCCGCTCCCCGGCGTTTAGCTGGCGGATTAGCCCTCCGTTGCCCGCAGGCACTGGCCCGTCGGATGTTTGGTCCATGGCGGTGGCTCTCACCTGGTATCGGTGGGCTTTTGCCTTCTTTCGGGACTTTGGGTGAGGATGAACCCGTGAGGTCCAGACTGCAATCAGTTAATTTGCCTATACTCAGTGGCTTCTAAGCTAGGACGGGGTCTGAGTACCCGGTTTCTGGTGCTCCGGTAAACGGTTGACTCCCCAGTTCAGGGCCGGCGGGCTCCAACCCTGGCCCGGTCCCTACGGTTCCGCCGGTTGCTGTACCGGTACTCCTGCAGGCGGCCACCACCGTCATCCTGCCTGACGTTAGGGGGATCCCAGGCTCCAACCCGGGTCCCTGACAGCTCTGCTCCTCTAGACCTCCTGTCAACTCTCTGACTAGAACTTAACTGTTTGTATTTCCTGCCTCAGGACAGTAGTCTCCTCAGTGGGCGTGCCTTTCCACCTGACTCCGCCCACCTGATGTACCCTACTGGCCATGAGGAAGACATCAGGTCTCCCTTTCGGGTGACTGATGTGTCCTCACAAGGGATGGGGGTGTGTGTGTAATGTGGTAGGTGTTGTTACCTGTGACCCCTGGGGTCCAGGGCGTCACAGTAGCTTGGACTTGCCACGGCTTCCTTAGGGCACTGTATCACGTCCAAGGCAAACCAGCCTCTTTCACCCATATGCCTGGTGAATTCAACAACATCTCCTGCATAGAGGTCTCGACCTGGGTGTCCTCACTGTAGGTGGGACTGCACATCTCTTTTGGAGACAAAGATGCCCTCCTTTACTCCGGACTCCACTATGAAGCCATTCCCTGTGAGGCAGTTGAATTCCTCCACTACCCCACGGTGGAGGGGACCTCTGGCCTGGAACCCGGTCTGCCTCAGGGACTGCTTTTCCTGCAGGTCCCTTGCCTACACTTGCTCTTTCTCTGGGGTGGGCTTCTCAAGGGGGTGTCTGGATCTCACACGCCGCTGTCCTCTGCGGGCTGGTCTCTGCATCACCATCACCTGTTCATCAGCCGGCTCCCAGGTAACATACATGCCAGGGCTATATGCAACCACGTCATCCTCCTCGGCAGGGGGTGCTGCAATCTCCTCCGGTCGTTGGGGGAACATCAGTGCGGCTTCTGGGCCTCCCTCTCTTTCTAAGGGTGCTGCCACCTCCTCTGGTCGGTTGGGGAATAGCAGCGGTGGTGGCTGAATCTCATCTCCCTCCCTGGCGGAGGGTGCTGCGACCTCTTCCGGTCGTCGGGGGAATGGCAGCGTGACCTCCAGGCCTCCCTCTTTCTTTAAGGGTGCTGTATCCTCCTCCGATCGATTTGGTAGCAGCTCTGGGGACGAGCCTCCAGCAGCCGGGCAGGGTGATGGATCCCTCTCCAGCGGAGAGAGTGTTGGGGCCGCTTCAGGTCAGGATGGCAGCTTAGGAACCAGGTACATGTCTAAAAGGTGTGCGGGGAACCAAGCCTCCAGTCCTTTCTTTAGGCGAGCCATCTCCTTGTCCGCTTCATGCCGGATCACAGGGACGGGACCCCCTGTCAACGACTGGGGCGCTGTGACCACCTCTGGTCGGACAATTGGGACAACAGGCGTTGCGGCCTGGTCTGGTCTGGCCGGGACAAGAGGCGTTGCGGCCTGGTCTGGTCTGGCCGGGACAAGAGGCATTGCGGCCTGGTCTGGTCTGGCCGGGACAAGAGGCGTTGCGGCTTGGTCTGGTCTGGCCGGGACAAGAGGCGTTGCGGCCTGCTCTGGTCTGGCCAGGACAAGAGGCGTTGCGGCCTGGTCTGGTCTGGCCGGGACAAGAGGCGTTGCAGCCTGGTCCTGTCTGGTCGGGACAAGAGGCATTGCGGCCTGGTCTGGTCTGGCCGGGACAAGAGGCGTTGCGGCCTGGTCTGGTCTGGCCGGGACAAGAGGCGTTGCACCAGGCATCTCACCAGACGTCGCATCGGGCATCGCACCAGCACCGGACACCGCATCAGGCATTACACTGGCCTCTGGTGACAACGCCGGTGGGGTCAGCATACCCGGTCGGGCAGGAGCAGTGTGGGATTGGGCCGGAGTTATCCCACAGCAGGGTCGCTATCGCCGGTGATGATTCCAGATGGGCTTGGGCGGCACCTCCACGCAGGCCTCGCTGCACCAACATCTGCAGATTTCTTAATGCCAATATCATCTCCTTTTTCCAAGCGGCTATCTCTCGCCTGCTCCGTTCCTCTCTTCTGTTGGCAATTCTTCCTACTTCTGCCTCCAGCTCAGCAGCAGTCATGGGCCTGGTCCATCCCAGCTCCTCTCGGTCGCTTCCCGCTGATGCCATCTTGCCTCTCTCGCTGCTCAACAGGTTCTGCTCACACTCCTTGTTTTGTTTCTCCCACAGGACTGGGACGTCCCACAGTCCAAGTGCGGATCCGCCCCCGACTTCTTCTCTCGCGGGGCCAGAATGCTCCAGGGGTTCTAAGACAGCCACACCTCTTCGTGGGCGGTACTCTCCTTCTGCGCGGGCTGCAGTCTTCAAATTCGCGCGCTTTTAGCAGAGTCAATATGGCGGAGGTCCAAATTTTCTGATCAGACCTCCAAGGCGCACGGTCACCTGTCTAAACAGTCCTAGTCCTTATCCTGTTCGTGACGCCAGAATGATTCGACCCCAGCCACGGCGGTCGCCTCAGGGACACCACTCCACCTCCAGGGATGCCGCAGGGACTTCTCTTTGGAATTTTCTCTGGTGACAGGTATTTCAGGTTATTTACATCTGAGTCGTGACGCCACTCTTGGTTTGCGGTCGGGGTTATGGGTGACCGCCATTACAGTTTTAACGAGCGTCTGAGGCTGATGGAATCTGCAGTCGGATGGTGTGGCCTCCCGAGAGTCAGGCTGGCCCCAGGGGCTCGGGTGTATGTGTGTAGAACAACAGGTCGCAGAATGGCTCAGTCCAAAGTGTCTTGCAACTGGTTTTTACTAACTTTCAAATGCTTCAAGTGGCACCCGGGCGATGCTGGGATACACCAAGAGAGAACCAGGTATCCTTCAGGCTGGTATAAGGGTAACCGCTAACTCGCCTTCCTAGCACTTCTTGTTTCCGACAACCCCTGACTTAAAGTACCATGGGATTCATCCAGGGAAGTCACAACTGCCTTTTCTCCCCTTTCTGGCCCGTTTGCTGGCAGCGTGGACCAAGGAAGATGGCTCCAGGCTCGATCCTCCTTATGGGGTCTGACTAGCATGTCCGCTCTCCTGCATCTCCACTTCAGACTTGCTCCTCACCTACTCCTTTTCTGACTGTCACTGCCACCTTAGCTTCCAGCCCCTCCCCAGCACCCCTAGCTGAGATGTCGGGGAACGCCCCCTCTTGGGTCTGCCCAATTGTCCCCTCTAGTGTGTGGGAGACCTGGTCACTATGTGTCTGTGCGTACACATCCTATTCCAGCCTTTTGGATTACCTGTTTGCACTCTCCCAGCATGGGTGCAGTACTCAGTGGCGCCTGACCAGGTCAGGGGCGCCACAGCAGCATCTGCATCGGATGAAGAAGCAATGTCTGCAAGAGGGAAAAGAGACTGAGAAAGTGAGTGTAAGTCAAGGTGATTGAGATTTCTCCGGGGGTGTGAAAGTTTTTGGAGGGGGTTTTGTACTTAGAGAAGAGAGGGAAGAGAATGTGAGTAGGTTGTGGTCAGATAGGGGGAGAGGCAAGTTAGAGAGGGTAGATAGGGAACAGAAGCGAGAGAAGATGAGGTCCAGCGTGTGGCCTTCTTTGTGAGTAGCTGCAGAGGACCATTGAGTGAGGCCGAAGGAGGATGCGAGTGTTAGAACGTTAGAGACAGATGAGTGAGAAGTGTCAATGGAGATGTTAAAGTCACCCATGATGATGGTGGGGATGTCAGTGGAAAGGAAATGTAGTAGCCAGGTGGTGAAATGGTCAAAAAAGGCTGTGGCTGGCCCTGGGAATGATAAATGACAGCCAGTTGGAGGTTGGAAGGGGTGTAGAGTCGTACACTCCGTACCTCAAAAGAGGGGAGAGTAACCGAAGGTAGTAGTGGAATTGGTGTAAAGGAGCATTGGTCGGACAGGAGCAAACCAACTCCTCCACCATGCTTGTTACTGGGGTGGGGAGTGGGGGATGTGAGAGAGTTGAAGACCACCATAAGAAAGTGCAGCAGGAAAGGCTGTGTCAGAGGGGGTGAGCCAGGTTTCTGTGATGCCAAGAATGGAAAGTTTATTAGTGATGAAAATATCATGGATGTAGGAAAGTTTATTGCAGAAAGAGCGAGCGTTCCATAGAGCTCCTGTTAGTGGGACTGGGGGAGCGGGGTCTGGGTGAATGGGTATGAGGTTAGAGAGGTTGCGAAAATTAGTGTTAAGCGGGCTTTGCACGTTGCGACATCGCAAGCCGATGCTGCGATGTCACACGCTATAGTCCCCGCCCCCGTCGCAGGTACGATATCGTGTGATAGCTGGCGTAGCAAAAATTATCGCTACGCCAGCTTCACATGCACTTACCTGCCCTGCGACCGTCGCTCTGGCCTTCCTAAGGGGGCGGGTCGTGCAGCGTCATAGCGACATCACACGGCAGGCGGCCAATAGCGGCAGAGGGGCGGAGATGAGCAGGATGTAAACATCCCGCCCACCTCCTTCCTTCCGCATAGCCGCCGGCGGCAGGTAAGGAGATGTTCCTCGCTCCTGCGGCTTCATACACAGCGATGTGTGCTGCCGCAGGAACGAGGAACAACATCGTACCTGTCGCGGCACCGGCATTATGGAAATGTCGGTGAATGCAACGATGATACGATAATGACGTTTTTGCGCTCGTTCATCGTATTATCTAGCATTTACACAGTACGATGTCGAAAGTGACGCCGGATGTGCGTCACTTTCGATTTGACCCCACCGACATCGCACGTGCGATGTCGCAACGTGCAAAGCCGCCCTTAGAGTGTGGATGGCAGTTAGATGTGACAATGGGGATGTGGTGAGGAGGACCAGGATTTAGAGAGATATCAGTGAGGAGAAGCAGTGAGAGTGTTAGGGGTACTTTGCACGCTGCGACATCGCTAGCATCGGCTAGTGATGCCGAGCACGATAGTACCCGCCCCCATCGCACATGCGATATCTTGTGATAGCTGCCGTAGCGAACATTATCGCTACGGCAGCTTCACACGCACTTACCTGCCCTGCGACGTCGCTCTGTCCGGCAACCCGCCTCCTTCCTAAGGGGGCGGGTCGTGCGGCATCACAGCGACGTCACATGGCAGGCGGCCAATAGAAGCGGAGGGGCGGAGATGAGCGGGACGTAAACATCCCGCCCACTCCTTCCTTTCTCCTTGCCAGTGGAGGCAAGTAAGGAGATGTTCCTCGCTTCTGCGGCTTCACACACAGCGATGTGTGCTGCCGCAGGAACGAGGAACAACATCGTATCTCCTATTGGTGCGATATTATGAAAATGACCGACGCTACACAGATCACCGATTTTCCGACGCTTTTGCGATTGTTTATCGGCGCATCTAGGCTTTACACGTTGCGATGTCGTTACCGGCGCCGAATGTGCGTCACTTTCGATTTGACCCCGACGATATCTCAGTAGCGATGTCACAGCATGCAAAGTACCCCTTAGGCTGCTTTCACACATCAGTTTTTTGCAATCAGGCACAATCCGGTTTGTGCCTGATGCAACGGATCCGTCTCCGATTGTGTAAAAACTGATGCGACGGATCTGGTAAAAAACGGATCCGTTTTTTTGGGGTTTTTTTATTCTTATGCTGAGAGAGAGAGACCCCATGATCACCGCACGAACACCGACACTACAGCCCCCATCATCACTGTACACCCCTACACTACCGCACGCATCCTCACCGCACACCCCTGCACTACCGCATGCATCATCTCCGCACACGCAGGCACTACCGCACGCATCATCACCGCACACGCAGGCAGTACTGCACGCATCTGACCCGCCCCAGGGCCGTGGGGTACTCTGTTCCGGGTGTTGGTTAATGGGATTATGTCACGGGGGCCTGTGCCCGGTTCCGTGGCCCTGGTGGTCGCTGAAAGTCAATAAATAATAAAAATTAAAAAAATAAATAAATAAATAAAAGTATTTCGTGACGCCACCTACGGTTCCAGTATGGTTACTGGGGCTGCAGGTCAGACCTCTGGGGTGATGGTTAGGCAGCCAGTTATTTACGCTTCCCGTAGGTGAAGCAGGGTCCCCAGGGCAGTTTTAGTAGTACACAGATATGGCGGCCATTTTTCCTCACAGCCTTTTCAACTGTCACTTTAGTGCAGCAGCCTATGGCTCCTCAGATGAAGAAATAAAGTGTGTCACACTAATTCATTTTCTCTGACCAGATTTTACTTGCAGGTTTTAAAAAGGGGTTCAGTGTCTGATGTTACAGTTTTTGGGTAATCTGGGAACAGTTCAGGATCTCTGCACCAGGTTAGTTGTGTGGCCTCCCTGCTGCGCTATGTTTCTCCTTGGTACTAGGCTGCCTATGGCTATACCTTGTCCCTCTCTCACTGTCTTCACCTGTATGGCAGGCGGCGGGAGCTTCTCTAAGGGGCACTGCTGTACTCACTGCGGTCCCTAATCTCTGTGTAGCGGCTTTGCCTTCAGGTGCTGCTTCGGCCAGGAGATCTGCAGTCTCCCTGGCCCCCGGTCTTTATTGCTGGGCAGATTAGATCCCTCACAATCTCGGACGCCGGTGTCCGATAATCAACGCTGTTCCTTGGGGATGAACCAGTCAGGCTCCACCTCCCCGGTCTCTCCTCTTTTGCCTCACTCTTGATTCCTCAGGCGGTCACACAGTTACTTGTTAAGCACTGCCCTCTCCATTTTGATGTCTTCCCTCACTCTCTGCTCGCACAGTCTCCTTTTCTCCAACTGTCAACTTTCTCTCTGACTCCGCCTCCAAACCTGGATTTAAAGGGGACCTCACCTGAACTCGACTTGTAGAGCTCCCCCTCCAGGCTTGGAGTGGAAATGTTGTATGTGGGATTACCTGATGTGGAGATCCTTCCCTGCCCAGGTACAGGTATATTTGTGGCAACTGAACCCTGGGGTGCCACACATCATCACCGCACACGCAGGCACTCCCGCACGCATCATCTCCGCACACCCCTGCACTACCGCACGCATCATCACCGCACACCCCTGCACTACCGCCACCATCATCACCGTACACCCCTGCACTACCGCACGCATCATCACCGCACACCCCTGCACTACTGCCCCCATCATCACCGCACACCCCTGCACTACCGCATGCATCATCTCCGCACACGCAGGCACTACCGCACACATCATCTCCGCACACCCCTGCACTACCGCATGCATCATCTCCGCATACCCCTGCACTACCGCCCCCATCATTACCGTACACCCCTGCACTACCACACGCATCATCCCCGCACACCCCTGCACTACCGCACGCATCATCACCGACACCTCTGCATTCACGAACGCACATGCAGGCACTCCCGCACGCATTATCTCCGCACACCCCTGCACTACCGCATGCATCATCACCGCACACGCAGGCAGTACCGCACGCATCATCTCCTCACACCCCTGCACTACCGCACGCATCATCTCCGCACACCCCTGCACTACCGCATGCATCATCTCCGCACACGCAGGCACTACCGCACGCATCATCACCGCACACGCAGGCAGTACTGCACGCATCTGACCCGCCCCAGGGCCGTGGGGTACTCTGTTCCGGGTGTTGGTTAATGGGATTATGTCACGGGGGCCTGTACCCGGTTCCGTGGCCCTGGTGGTCGCTGAAAGTCAATAAATAATAAAAATTAAAAAAATAAATAAATAAATAAAAGTATTTCGTGACGCCACCTACGGTTCCAGTATGGTTACTGGGGCTGCAGGTCAGACCTCTGGGGTGATGGTTAGGCAGCCAGTTATTTACGCTTCCCGTAGGTGAAGCAGGGTCCCCAGGGCAGTTTTAGTAGTACACAGATATGGCGGCCGTTTTTCCTCACAGCCTTTTCAACTGTCACTTTAGTGCAGCAGCCTATGGCTCCTCAGATGAAGAAATAAAGTGTGTTACACTAATTCATTTTCTCTGACCAGATTTTACTTGCAGGTTTTAAAAAGGGGTTCAGTGTCTGATGTTACAGTTTTTGGGTAATCTGGGAACAGTTCAGGATCTCTGCACAGGTCAGTTGTGTGGCCTCCCTGCTGCGCTATGTTTCTCCTTGGTACTAGGCTGCCTATGGCTATACCTTGTCCCTCTCTCACTGTCTTCACCTGTATGGCAGGCGGCGGGAGCGTCTCTAAGGGGCACTGCTGTACTCACTGCGGTCCCTAATCTCTGTGTAGCGGCTTTGCCTTCAGGTGCTGCTTCGGCCAGGAGATCTGCAGTCTCCCTGGCCCCCGGTCTTTATTGCTGGGCAGATTAGATCCCTCACAATCTCGGACGCCGGTGTCCGATAATCAACGCTGTTCCTTGGGGATGAACCGGTCAGGCTCCACCTCCCCGGTCTCTCCTCTTTTGCCTCACTCTTGATTCCTCAGGCGGTCACACAGTTACTTGTTAAGCACTGCCCTCTCCATTTTGATGTCTTCCCTCACTCTCTGCTCGCACAGTCTCCTTTTCTCCAACTGTCAACTTTCTCTCTGACTCCGCCTCCAAACCTGCATTTTAAGGGGACCTCACCTGAACTCAACTTGTAGAGCTCCCCCTCCAGGCTTGGAGTGGAAATGTTGTATGTGGGATTACCTGATGTGGAGATCCTTCCCTGCCCAGGTACAGGTATATTTGTGGCAACTGAACCCTGGGGTGCCACACATCATCACCACACACGCAGGCACTCCCGCACGCATCATCTCCGCACACCCCTGCACTACCGCACGCATCATCACCGCACACCCCTGCACTACCGCCCCCATCATCACCGTACACCCCTGCACTACCGCACGCATCATCACCGCACACCCCTGCACTACTGCCCCCATCATCACCGCACACCCCTGCACTACCGCATGCATCATCTCCGCACACGCAGGCACTACCGCACGCATCATCACCGCACACGCAGGCACTACCGCACACATCATCTCCGCACACCCCTGCACTACCGCATGCATCATCTCCGCATACCCCTGCACTACCGCCCCCATCATCACCGTACACCCCTGCACTACCACACGCATCATCCCCGCACACCCCTGCACTACCGCACGCATCATCACCGCACACCTCTGCATTCACGAACGCACACGCAGGCACTCCCGCACGCATTATCTCCGCACACCCCTGCACTACCGCATGCATCATCACCGCACACGCAGGCAGTACCGCATGCATCATCTCCTCACACCCCTGCACTACCGCACGCATCATCTCCGCACACCCCTGCACTACCGCCCCCATCATCACCGTCATCAGTTGCTGCGTGGAGCTCCCAGGAGCGGTGGTGTTCTACTGACGCTCCTGTCAGCTTCATGTAGCAGAGCTGAAAGTGTCGTGGGACCTCTGTGGATTACGTTGGACCTGGAGGGGTATTTGGGGATTTTAATAAAATGGTGAAAGAGGGTGTTTGTTTGTCTTTTATTCCAAATAAATTATTTTTTCGCTGTATGTGTTTATTTACTTTCATTTAACCTAATCATTGGGGGGTGTCTCATAGATGCCTGCCATGATTAACCCCTTATTACCCCGATTGCCACCGCACCAGGGCAATTCAGGATGAGCCGGGTAGAGTCCCGGGACTGTCGCATCTAATGGATGCGGCAATTCCGGGCGGCTGCTGGCTGATATTGTTAGGCTGGGGGGCTCCCCATAACGTGGAGCTCCCCATCCTGAGAATACCAGCCTTCAGCCGTGTGGCTTTATCTTGGCTGGTATTAAATTTGGGGCGGACCGCACGCCTGTTTTTTTTAATTATTTATTTATTTTACTACGCTATATAAACACGCCCACCTGTGGCTGTGATTGGTTGCAGTGAGACAGCTGTCACTCAGCATGGGGGCGTGTCTGACTGCAACCAATCATGGGCGCCGGTGGGCGGGGAAAGTGGTGAGTGAGTGAGAGTGAGTGAATGAGTCAGTGAGTGAGTGAATGAGTGAGAGAGAAAGAGAGAGTGATTGATTTTCTGACAAGCAATGAATTTATATCACTTCTGGGCATGCTCAGAAGTAAAAACCGAATCCGGTACATGCTTCCGGCATTTGATGCATGCCACCGGATTCGGTGTGCATAGACTTTCATTATGCACCATACTGCACAGCGCCGCACCCGGCGCTATGCGTTTGTTTGCCGCTGGCAAAAGACGTTCCTCTCTGCATCCTGGGCAGCCGCCGGAGTGACAATTTTTGCCACAACCGGCAAAAACCGGATCAAACGCGAGTACATGCGGCACAATCCGGCGCTAATAAAAGTCTATAAGGAAAAAACGCACCCGGCCGCAAAAAAAACGGATGCGTTTTTTCTGCAAAGCGCCGGATTGTGCCTGATTGCAAAAATCTAATGTGTGAAAGCAGCCTTAGTAGGTGGGAGCAGGAGAGGCCATGAGGTGGTCGTGTGTGTCTGGGGACAAATGGGTGTAAAATGGAGGAACAGATCTGAGGAGAGGGTGAGATGGGTGAGGAGCATGGAGGGAGACATGAAAAGTTCATTACTAGGTGTAGGGATTAGAGGGGAAAGTAGAAAGTGAAGTATTATAGAGGTGAAAGTGATAAAACACACAAACATTGTTTACTGTGACTATGTTTCCAGTTACCTTCGGGTCCCTTCCGGGCAAATTCGGGCTAATTCAGTTTCTGTACACTTATAGATCCACACTTAAGGCCCTGTCACACATAGAGATAAATCTTTGGCAGATCTGTGGTTGCAATGAAATCCTGCACATATGGTTCCATTTGTACGCAGCCACAAACCTGGCACTGATTGTCCACAATTTCACTGCAACCACAGATCTGCCACAGATCTGCCACAGATCTGCCACAGATCTGCCACAGATCTGCCACAGATCTGCCACAGATCTGCCACAGATCTGCCACAGATTTATCCCTGTGTGTGACAGGTCCTTTAGTGATCCACATGCCGACAATGTCGAGGCCAACAATGTGAGCCACATATGTAACAGTAACAGGTAAAAAGGATGTGCATTGACTGGATAGTCGCCACCCAATCTGTAGGGAAAGACCCAGCAAAGGGAGGGGCGAGTGGTCAGTTGGGAAGTTGGCGGGAGGAAGTGTTTAGTTTTGTGAGGGGTTTAGTCAGAGAAAGGAAGTGAAGGAGAGAGGAGTTGAGAGTAGTAGTCGGAGGAGTGAAAAAGTGAAAGTGCAGAAAGAAAGGAAAAGACTTGAAGTAACAACGGAGTGCTGTAACAGGAGTGAGGGACTGTGGAGTAAGGAACCAGGACTCCAGGGACCATGGGTTACCTGTGGAAGTGGAAAACTCCAGGAACCGTGGAAGTGGAAGTCTGGAACCTAGCCTCACAGGACTCAGCACAAGGCGTTGTGCAAACCCTAGGACAGCGGAACACTTTATGGTCAACTGTTAAATCTGCCAGGCGAGAAGATCTCTAGGATCCATCGCCAACCAAAGAGTCTGAAGCATCAGCAGCAAAGAGGGGACCAGGGATTGAACCCTTTAAATAGTCAAGGTTGCCTGCAATACGACCAAGACAGAAACTGAGGGGTTCCCAGGCAGCTCTAGACCACGGGAACCCATCAACAACAAGTGTGCGTTGAGGACAGCCAACCCAGGTCACAGCTGGCACGGAGAACAAGGGGAGCGGGAACACCTGGAACCGGCAGCAGCAGTTCCAAATACTGAAACCAAGTAAAGGCAAGGCAAGTTAATACTGCAATACTGGTGGGGACTGTTTCCTTATCGCCTCCATACACACACACTGACTGTTCCCCACTACAATCCCTGTCATCCAATGCTGGGGCCTAGCCCTGCTTGCGGAGGGCCTAAAACACCTAAGCTGTACTACTCCACCAGCCCCAGCAGGACCCTGCAGCGGCGGCTTCAATAACCTGGCCGCATACCGCAAGTGGCGTAGTCGAAAAACTCTTTATTTTTATTTCTCCCTTTTCTTTTATTTTCACCCACTTTTTATTCGGACCGACCCCCAGGGTCACAGAAGTGGGCATCAGCCACGACCACGACTGTCCCACACACTGTGCACCACACTCCCGGGACCAAGTACCCCACAGCCCTAGGGTGTCACACCCCAAAACTTGGCGTAGTCGGCAGGATTCTAACTATACCCGTAAAACCGGGTAACAAGCATACCTTACAAACTGAACTGTGACTAAAATTTGCAAAAGTGCCACCATATTGGACTTTGAAAATAACTGCGCCACAAACTACAAAGAGGCACGAAACAAAAGGCTCCACCCATGACGCCAGTGAGGACGGAAGAGGTGCAGCCACCTGACCCAGAAGGTCCCGAAGTGCTCCCGTCCTGCGAGAAAGGTTGGTCAACGTTCACCAAGGGGGAGACAAAATGGAGGCTCAAGGTGACGGGATGCAGCGGGACCTGGACGGCAGAGAGGTTAGAGGCGGAGGTCCAGCGGCAGTGCTGGACGATGCAGGCGCAGCAGCTCCGGCAGGTCGCGGAGTAGCGAGTGGAAATGGAGGGGGTGGTGGTAATGTGGGCCCATGAGTACCGGGCGCCGATGGCAGGAATCGCATCAGGACCCTCCCAGACAACTGCAACCCGAATGCTGGCACCCTTCGTTCACCAGGCTGCACTGGCTTTCCCGGACAGACTAGATCAGGCCGCATCACATTCTCCGGTTGAGAAGGACCAGGATGCATCGCCTTCCCCAGTCGAGACCGACCAAGTGACCCCTCCATCGGGAGCCGCGGAGGAGGACATCGCCTCCGCCGACGATCACCAGGTACTGTTCCAAGCTGCTGTGGGGGACCTGGCAGCGAGCTGCCCATTTGCAGAAGTAGAAATCCCTGAACCGGGCGATGATGGAGCAGCAATCGCCACCTAGGAACGGATCCAGATCTCCTACCCAGTTCCCTGGTAGCTATGACCTGTTGTGCTACCTGAAAAGTTTTCTGATTCCAGTTTAAAGAAGGGAATTTTGTTTACTTACCGTAAATTCCTTTTCTTCTAGCTCCAATTGGGAGACCCAGACAATTGGGTGTATAGCTACTGCCTCCGGAGGCCACACAAAGTACTACACTTAAAAGTGTAAGGCCCCTCCCCTTCTGGCTATACACCCCCCCGTGGGATCACGGGCTCCTCAGTTTTAGTGCAAAAGCAAGAAGGAGGAAAGCCAATAACTGTTTTAAATACAAATTCAACCCGAGAAACAACCTCAGAGAACGAACTGTTCAACATGAACAACATGTGCACCCGAAAAAAAACAAATTTCCGAAGAAAAACAGGGCGGGTGCTGGGTCTCCCAATTGGAGCTAGAAGAAAAGGAATTTACGGTAAGTAAACAAAATTCCCTTCTTCTTTGTCGCTCCTAATTGGGAGACCCAGACAATTGGGACGTCCAAAAGCAGTCCCTGGGTGGGTAAAAGAATACCTCGTGATAGGGCCGTCAAACAGCCCTTTCCTACAGGTGAGCCACCGCCGCCTGAAGGACTTGTCTACCTAGGCCGGCATCCGCCGAAGCGTAGGTATGCACCTGATAATGCTTGGTAAAAGTGTGCAGACTCGACCAGGTAGCCGCCTGGCACACCTGCTGAGCCGTAGCCTGGTGCCGTAATGCCCAGGACGCACCCACGGCTCTGGTAGAATGGGCTTTCAGTCCTGATGGAATCGGAAGCCCAGCAGAACGGTAGGTGTGAAGAATTGGTTCCTTGATCCAACGCGCAAGGGTGGATTTGGAAGCTTGCGACCCTTTACGCTGACCAGCGACAAGGACAAAGAGTGCATCCGAGCGGCGCAGAGGCGCCGTGCGGGAAATGTAGATCCTGAGTGCTCTCACCAGATCCAATAAATGCAAACCTTTTTCAAATTGGTGAACTGGATGCGGACACAAAGACGGTAAAGTGATATCTTGATTGAGATGAAAGGAAGATACCACCTTGGGAAGAAATTCTGGAATTGGACGCAGAACTACCTTGTCCTGGTGAAACACCAGGAATGGAGATCTGCATGATAACGCCGCCAGCTCGGACACTCTCCGAAGAGACGTGACCGCCACTAGAAAGGCCACTTTCTGTGAAAGCCGAGAAAGGGAAACCTCCTTCATAGGCTCGAAAGGCGGCTTTTGGAGAGCAATTAGAACCTTGTTCAGGTCCCAGGGCTCCAATGGCCGCTTGTAAGGGGGGACGATATGACAAACCCCTTGCAGGAACGTGCGTACCTGAGGAAGTCGCGCCAAGCGTTTCTGAAAAAATACGGATAGCGCGGAGACTTGACCCTTAAGGGAGCCAAGCGACAAACCTTTTTCCAACCCAGACTGCAGGAAGGAAAGAAAAGTAGGCAATGCAAAAGGCCAGGGAGAAACTCCCTGAGCCGAGCACCAAGATAGGAATATCCTCCACGTCCTGTGGTAGATCTTGGCGGAGGATGGTTTCCTAGCCTGTCTCATGGTGGCAACCACTTCATGAGATAAACCTGAGGCCGCTAGGATCCAGGACTCAATGGCCACACAGTCAGGTTCAGGGCCGCAGAATTCCGATGGAAAAAACGGCCCTTGAGACAGCAAGTCTGGACGGTCTGGTAGTGCCCACGGATGGCCTACCGTGAGGTGCCACAGATCCGGGTACCACGACCTCCTTGGCCAGTCTGGAGCGACGAGAATGGCGCGGCGGCAGTCGGACCTGATTTTGCGGAGCACTCTGGGCAACAATGCCAGAGGTGGGAACACATACGGTAGCCGGAACTGCGACCAATCTTGAACTAAGGCGTCTGCCGCCAGAGCTCGGTGATCGTGAGACCGTGCCATGAAAACCGGGACCTTGTTGTTGTGCCGTGACGCCATCAGGTCGACGTCCGGCATCCCCCAGCGGCGACAGATCTCCTGAAACACGTCCGGGTGAAGGGACCATTCCCCTGCGTCCATGCCCTGGCGACTGAGAAAGTCTGCTTCCCAGTTTTCTACGCCTGGGATGTGAACGGCGGATATAGTGGATGCCGTGTCTTCCACCCACGTCAGAATCCGCCGGACTTCCTGGAAGGCTTGCCGACTGCGTGTTCCCCCTTGGTGGTTGATGTATGCCACCGCTGTGGAGTTGTCCGACTGAATTCGGATCTGCTTGCCTTCCAGCCACCTCCTTCACACAAAGCATAAAACTGAGGAGCCCGTGATCCCACGGGGGGGTGTATAGCCAGAAGGGGAGGGGCCTTACACTTTTAAGTGTAGTACTTTGTGTGGCCTCCGGAGGCAGTAGCTATACACCCAATTGTCTGGGTCTCCCAATTAGGAGCGACAAAGAAATGTTGATTGACTAGTGCCCACACAAGAGTGCTACCTCACCAAAGGACCCCAATTGACACCGCCACCAAGGAGAGGATAGTTGTCGGAAAGGTCTGGGGTAGAGTAGGCCAAGACCTGGTCACCATTGAGACCGGTGACCTTCCTCCTAGAGGGTTTTGGGACCAGGACCTTTGGGTGGTGGGTGATGGGGGGCGTGCTCAAACGTTTGCAATGGTTCAAGGAATACCTCCCTTGCGTGGGAAGAATGTTGATATATGTAGTGTACTGCTTACAAAATTTTTTAAAAAAATGTACCTTGTTATTTTTGCAGCCCGCGGATGTGCTGGAATTAACCAAGGGGGAATGTAGCACCCCTGCGGCACCAGGTGCAACCAATGTAACAGTGGAAACCCAAACCTTGGAATATCCGTGCCAGTCAACACACCAGCACCTTCAGGCCACACACACAATCCCCAACACCAAACTGGGAGACTGCCTAGCAACAGGTAAAAGGGATCGGCACTGACTGGATAGTCGCCACCCAATCTGTAGGGAGAGACCCAGCGAGGGGAGGGGTCAGTGATCAGTTGGGAAGTTGGTGGGAGGAAGTGTTTAGTAAGTGGAAGGAGTCACTCGAGTGAGGAGAAGTTGAGAGAAGGAAGTTGAGAGTAGGAGTGAAAGAGTGAAAGTGCAGAAAGAAAGGAAAAGACATGAAGTAACAACGGAGTGCTGCGACAGAAGTGAAGGACTGTGGAGTAAGGAACCAAGACTCCAGGGACTGTGGGTTACCTGTGGAAGTGGAAAACACCAGGGACCGTGGGGCGCCTATGGAAGTCTGGAACCTAGGCTCACAGGACTCAGCACGAGATGGGGTGCAGACCCTAGGACAGCGGGACACTTTATAGTCAACTGTTAACTCTGCAAGGCGAGAAGATCTCTAGGGTCTATCACCAATCAAAGAGTCTGAAACATCCGTAGCAAAGAGGGGACCGGGGATTGAACCCAATAAATAGTCCAGGCTGCCTGCAATAGGACCAAGACAGAAACACCTAAGCTGCATTACTCCACCAGCCCCAGCAGAACCCTGCAGCGGCGGCTTTAATAACCTGGCCGTATACCGCAAGTGGCGTAGTCAAAAAACTCTTTATTTTTTGTTTCTTCCTTTTCTTTTATTTTTACCCCTTTTTTATTCGGACCAACCAACCCCCAGGGTCACAGAATCGGGCATCAGCCGCGACCACGACTCCCCTGAGTGTCACACATGCCCGGGACCGAGTACCTCCCAGCCCTGGGGCGTCACACGTCACACTTGTTTAATAGACACTCATTTTATATATATATAAAAATTGGTGGTAAGGTGGCACCTGGAGAGCTAATTGTTAACAGGAGAAATGGGGGGTGCAGATCCCGTGATGTGGGACAGGTCCCGACACGTGTTTCGCTAAATGTTGTGCTTCAGGAGACCATGTGGCCACAGCATTCTTATTCATGGAGGTTCTGGCGCCAACTCCTCCTCTTCGTGGCCTGGCCCTGCCTTTTACATTTAGTAACTGCATCACAGATGTCAACGGACCAAGCATCCCTTCTTAATTTGTCTTCAAAGGAAAAACACAGTCTATTCTTTAGGTCCTGTTTCTGATATTCCCAGCAATGTTTTACTCTTTTCGTCCAGCAGATGGTGATGTTTACTTGCAGACGTTCCTGCATCCCCTTACATTCCCGTCTCTTTAAACTTGCCAGTCCTCGGACGAGAAGAATTTTTACGCCCCTTGGTATTCTTACGCCCTGATGTATTCAGCTGCTGAGCACACCACCCTCAGATCTCAGGTGTGCCCTTCTGCAGGATCTTGTTTGTGTATGTATTGTAGGTGAGCATTAACACACTCAGTTCTTCAAGGCCCCTCTTGAGGTGTCTCAACAGATACACCCAGGAATTCAGGTGCTTCATGCTGGAATTCAGCTTCTGGCTCTTCTCGATGGGACTCTTCAACTCCAAAGCAGCTCAGAACATGGGGTGATACTATTGTACATGCTGTCTACTTCAGTTACGTCATTGCACCTCCTTCAACACCTGATCGTACCTTCGTTGTAAATCCTACCCCCACCTTTTTTCTGGAGCCATCTTCATCTTTCACATCCACGTCACACATTGGCTCTGTCTGGGTCACTTTCAGGCCACACAATGATGCAGACATCTTGCTGCAGACAAATGATGTTCTCTCTCTCATTCCTTGCCATTCTATGTCATGGTTCTGCTGTGCTTTGGGTGAGGTTCTCCTCAGCTCACCTTCCCATCTCTTCCAGGTCTCTACTTTTTCTCTCTACGGTAATGGGCCAACCTTCTCTCTCCATTTTGCTCTGCGGGGGTGAGCATCTCTCACCACAGATTGACTTCTCCAGGTGCGGCACGTCTACTAGGCACAGGCTTTAAAGGACTGAGCAAATCTTCATGCTCTTTTCGACGCCCATGATGGGCAAGGCCTTCTCTTTGCACTGCACTACTGTCCACCAGGAACTGTCTTTGCTATTGACTGCTTTGTGTGTGACAACTCCTTAGCATGTGCCCCACTCCTTCGCAAGTCCTGAACTCAACTCAAAAGCCTGTCGGGAGGGCGTGTAGGTCTGTAGCATGGTTCCCCGGGGGGAGAATACACCCTCTGTGATCACTCTACATACCGATATCCAGGATCCAGTCCCGGGATAGCCGCAAGGGTTTTTCTTATGCTGCGTAGTTCCTCCCTGATATCCTGCATCTCTTGATATATCTCACGAGCCATGTCTGTCTCAACGTTGGGCAATTCATTTTTCATATAAAATTAAATTCTCTGTTTATTTAGTTTATATTTAATTTTAATTTTACTCAAACAATGGGGACTGCCATCTTGGATTTGCAGCATGTAACGACAGTTACACACCACAAATATGGCAGCTCCACTGCATAAGAGACAATAGTCGGCATCCAACCCTATCTTCTGCATTGTAGCTGCTCGCTGCTGTGATCTGGACATGCTCACTGGACTGTCCTATCAAAGCAGAGAGAGGAGAACAGCTCCGTCTCTGTGGGAGCTCACAGCGTATACTGTGTGCTACACTTTCCCCCTGAGCACAGTGGCGAGTGGTGATCTGCAGCCTGAGCCTGGTATTGTACTATAGATGTCATGCTGCGATCACCACTCCCCACTGCATGTACTCACCTCGGAACCCCGCTTCTAGCTGCTTCTCCTATCACTGCTTTTGGGCACAGTAATATTCTGGCAAAGTATTATGGGGCACAGTAATATGGTGGTACAGTAATGTAATATGGGGCACAGTAATATGGTGGCACAATAATTCACAGTAATATGGGACACAGTATTATGGGGCACAGTAATATGGTGGCACAATAATTCACAGTAATATGGTGGCACAGTGCTATGTGGCACAATAATATGGTGGCACAGTAATATGGGGCACAGTAATATTGTGGCACAGTAATATGCTGCACAATAATATGGTGGTAGAAACCAGAGGACAAGGTGGATTATATTGCAAAACAAATTATAAACATTTATTAAGTGAAAAAAACTTTTTTGTGTTAAAAAGACCAAATCATTAATACATAAAGAAATAGTACAGTGACAACAGACTGCTAGCACCAAATTACATAAAGGATTACAGGTAATGGGTGAACACTTCCATATCACAAAGCCAAGATACATAATAGGTAAAGCAGCCAGTAAAGTATACATAACACATGCAAACAGGCTAATATTGTACAAGTCTACAGATGATGTAATAACATACTGAAAAATCTGATATCAAAATGCAGGAAGATAAAGTGCCAGCAGTGCAAAAGAAGGTCTGGGGTCCCCACTAGGAAGGGTAACACGTGTTTCGCATATCAGATAGCTCGCTTCATCAGACCAGTGAGGGAAGGAAACAAATCCTCCGTTTGAGGACCTTTTGGTATGGTACAAAGGAGTAAAAAAGGATTAATTAAAAAGATTAAAAAGGGAGGAGACAGGGAGGACTACAGAAAAGGAGTGAAGCTCAGGGACTCATTCAAACCATAAGGTGTCATAGTACCCAAAATGGTAAATCTACTTGGTTTCTTTTTGGGCTAGAATTTTTTTCATATTCCCACCTCTACTGCCAACATGGACTACATCTATCCCCTTAATTTGTATGGATTTAGCATTGCAATTATGATGGCTGCGAAAGTGTCAAGCTGGGTCTTAAGACAGTAATATGGTGACAGTCATATGGGGCACAGTATTTTGGGGCACTGTAATATGGTGGCACAGTAATATGGGGCACAGTATTTTGGGGCATATTAATATGGGGCACAGTATTTTGGGGCACAGTAATATGGTGCCAGAGTATATGGGGCACAGTATACAGTGGGGCACTATGCCAGCTGTCCTAAGTGACACTTTCCACATATTAGTATCACTTTGCAGACTCCAACAAAATGGCTTTGCACTGTGATTCTAAACATCCCTTATCCTTTTGGAAACACCCAGATTGGGAGGGGGAGCTGTGACATCACACACAGGAGAGCAGATTCCACCCACTTTTACTGCAGTTGTAATGTGAGCTAGTTGTACACTAGGATTTCAGCAGCTGCTCCCCCAAGTGTGAAAAATATCAAACTTTTAAAATTATTTTTTATATTTTGCTCAATTAAAAACAAATGATAATATTTAAACAAAACATTAAATCATTAATACTTCACATTTTTTCAGTTACTGAAACATTTTTTGGGGGATGGCACCTTACCTTTAATGAGATTTGAAGAAGAAGAAGGCAGCAGCTCGCAAAAGCCAAGAATATTAATGAATTAGAAACCATCGCCCATGAGAAAGGGGTTAAGATTCCTCTGGAACACTGCCAGAAGTTGGTGTCTGACTAGTTTTCACATTTTCAGCAGGCCAAAGCCAAAGTGAGTTCTAATAAGTACTAAAAATGCTTGTCATGAAGGGATTAAATAATTCTGAGACTGCAAGAATCATTCAAAGTAGATTTTGTGCTGAATTTGGAGAAACCACTTGATATATTAGCTGTGCTGAGTTATTTTAACTTTTCTTATTTCATTGGCTTAATGCAAACAGCAGGAAAAAATGTCAGTTTTGCTATAATAAACCTAATTTGCAATGGAAGTTTAATCACTTTTACTGAAATTGTAGCGTGACTGCACCATCACTCTTTCCCCATTAGGGAAATTTTACGAGACCCATCTGATAATATACAGTATATAGTATTACAATATAAAAACATTAATAATGGTAAAATGATGATAAATCCAATAATAACAATTTGTATTTATTTTTAGGCTTTAGAGCATTTGTTATTTAGGCGTAAGTCTAAAGCGGGCTTTACACGCTGCGACATCGCTAGCCGATGCTAGCGATGGTGAGTGTGATAGTACCCGCCCCTATCATTATGCCGATATGTGGAGATCGCTGCTGTAGCGAACATTATCGCTACGGCAGCGTCACACGTACTTACCTGCTCGGCGACGTCGCTGTGACCGGCGGACCGCCTCCTTTCTAAGGGGGCGGTTCCCTCGGCGTCACAGCGACGTCACTAAGTGGCCGCCCAATCAAAGCGGAGGGGCGGAGATGAGCGGGACGAACATCCCGCCCACCTTCTTCCTTCCTCATTGCTGGCGTGTGGCAGGTAAGGAGAGGTTCCTCGTTCCTGCGGCATCACACGTAGCGATGTGTGCTGCCGCAAGGACGAGGATCAACTTCGCCCAAGAGACAGTAGCGATAATTGGGAGAGGACCCCCATGTCAACGAGGAGCGATTTTGGACGTTTTTGCAACGATCCAAAATCGCTCCAAGGAGTCACATACAACGAGATCGCTACAGCGGTCGGATGTGCGTCACAAAATCCGTGACCCCAATGAGATCGCTGTAGCGATCTCGTAGCGTGTAAAGCCACCCTAAGCGGTATATCATTCCTATCCATGTAGGTAGAGATCCTGTATGCGACAATTTTCTATTATCCTCGGCCATTAAGGGCAATTGAAGACTGTTCTCAAGGAGCGATGCTGAGGAAATTAACAAGAAACGCATCTAATCCGCACATGACTGTATCAATAAAGTTTTGTCAAAGCCAAATACCGGAAATTATAAGAAACACAATAAACTAAAACTACAGCGTAAAAATAACATTTAAAAAACACAAATAAAAAATGTAACCTAATTTAGCTAGTGGGTACAGAAATATAACAGAAAATCTGCAACATCACTATCTCACCAGATAATTTCTTCTTAGGGGAAATCTGTCACTTGTCCTTTTATACTTAATCTGAGAATAATATAGGTGCTGAAACACTGATTGCAACGATTTATCACTAGTCTGCTTAGTGTAGTTTTTATTTTTAATTTTTTCACTACTAGACTACTTGACCTGCTGCCAGGTAGCCCAACCCCACCTTACCACTGAATGAGAGCTTTCTGCCTATGCGCAGAGTACACACAAATCCAAGATTGGTTTATCACTTTCAGCTCAACATGCCTCTGACAACACAGCCTCCCTTTCCCCCGATGAATCGCTTTTGAGGAAACGCGTCGGGAAGGAGGACGTTGAGTTTCTGGTGTTACCTTAGGGATATTGTGTGGTGCGTTGTGAATCGCCCCCCCCCCTCCCCACTTTCAGTGAGGTAACACCTGTATCAATATAGTGAATAGTGGGATAGACGGTGAGCATAGATCCTACTGCCACCATTGATTGCACTATATGGACTTTTTGAGCACTATTTTCACTTAAGCCGTCTTTTTCCTCCCTGAATATACCTCAGTGTTTTTGTGACCTGCGGTCAAGTACTAATTTGCACATAGCCACTTTTCAAAAGAGTACTACTCATAGGGCCAGAGTGCAATATTGGGAGATTAACGGTTTTGCACAATGTCACTTTAAAGGGGGCTTTACACGCTACGACATCGCTAATGCGAACTCGTTGGGGTCACGGAATTGGTGACGCACATCCGGCCGCATTAGCGATGCCATTGCGCGTGACACCGATGAGCGATTTTGCATCGTTGCAAAAACGTGCAAAATCGCTCATCGGTGACATGGGGGTCCATTCTCAAAAATCGTTACTGCAGCAGTAACGAGGTTGTTCCTCGTTGCTGCGGCAGCACACATCGCTATGTGTGACACCGCAGGAACGAGGAAGCTCTCCTTATCTGCCTCCCGGCCGCTATGCGAAAGGAAGGAGGTGGGCGGGATGTTACGTCCCGCTCATCTCCGCCCCTCCACTTCTATTGGGCGGCCGCTCAGTGATGTCGCTGTGACGCCGCATGGACCTCACCCTTAGAAAGGAGGCGGTTCGCCGGTCACAGCGATGTCGCCGGGCAGGTAAGTATGTGTGACGGGTCTGGGCGTTGTTGTGCGGCACGGCCAGCGATTTGCTCGTGTTGCACAACAGATGGGGGCAGGTACCCACACTAGCCTTTATTCTATCTGGATGGTTATGTATGAACTAGGAGGACTATGAAGGTATATTGAATAACTCCTGTTTTTTCATTTATGTACGTCCAATAGGTACGTTGTGTTCAACTACAGTACCTTGTGATATCACTTGTTTGGGTTTCATAACATTTTTTAATCATAAACTATTAAGGGTTAAATTTTAAATACCAGTGCTACACACACTCCCTGCACTCCTAGCCAGAGTACACATCGGGTTAATTACCCGATGTGTATTCTGGCTATATGTGCAGGGAGCAGGGAGCCGGCACTGACAGCGTGAGAGCAGCGGACGCTGGTAACGAAGGTAAATAGCGGGTAACCAAGGAAAGGGCTTCTTGGTTACCCGATATTTACATTGGTTACCAGCGTCCGCAGAAGCCGGCTCCCTGCTCACTGCACATTCACTTGTTGCTGTCTCGCTGTCACACATAGCGATGTGTGCTTGACAGCGGGAGAGCAACAACTAAAAAATGGTCCAGGACATTTAGTAACAACCAGATGTTGCTTAGTGTGACGGTACCTTAAGTTTGCCAAACAAACCCAGAGTCAAGCCACAATCTTAATTATTCTGACAAGAAAAGCTTTAACTTATTTCCAGCAATATCTTTGCAAAGGTACATGACACTGGCCAGTTAATTTTCCATACCTTTGAGCAGGTTGGCAGTGTTAAGTTAGCTGAGCCAATCAGGCAACTGGAAGTCCTATTTTTGTTGGGAATAGAGTTTTCTTTAGGCAATCTGGAGGGCTGGACATCATGCAGAGTTCCTGTTGCACTGTGGCATCACAGAGCTGTGGTTTTCTTATCCGGGTCATAGAGCTTATCCCTATATGAGGGAAGAATGTGCCAATCGACGTGGTACACCATAACATGCTCCTGCAAGGAAGGAACCGCTATGTGCACAAAACAACCAATCCCTACAGAATTCTAAAAATATTGTCCAGTACAGCAGGTTCGGCAAGAACCAAGTAGTAACGCCTATAGTGTATAAATATGGAACAGCCTCACTTAGAGATCCTCCAATAAAATGATCATGCCTGTATCACCAATATATATATATATATATATATATAGAAGTAATATACATGCAAAGAAAAGGGGTGCTGTGGACAGTTTTTGTTGCCCAGTAGGAACGCAAAGTGGGGTTTTGTTTTGTTTTTTTACTATACCAATATTCAGGGTAATGACCCCAAATTTTTTTTATTTATGGACATTTGAGGGGATCCAGAAATGGGAATGAAAGGATGTGGGGTTTTGAGAAATATATTGAAGGGCTTTATAAGATGCACTTTTTCCCCCCAAATATTTGGGGAAAGTAGGGGGTGCGTCTTATAATCCGAATATACGGGGGGTATATATATATATTTATATATATATATATATATATATACTGCAGGATCCAGAGGAGGTGGGGGCAGCTCTGGAGCGGTGCTGGGGGCCGGTCAAAGCTGCAGGAGGGAGCCTTTGATCTCCTGCTCCCGCTCATATAATATGCACTGCCGCTGTCCATCACCGTGGTGCTGAAACCGCACAACGGCGATGGGCTGGGGCAGCGGCGCATATTATATCTGCCTGCACCCCCCTTTGATGGCACATGATCCTCTCTGTGTTAGATATGGCCCCCATACTGCTGCCCATAGTAAAATAAAAAAAGCTTTACTTACCTCCAGCGCTGATCTCCCGGTGTCTCTGCTGCCGCTGTCATCAGGCACGCATAGATGATATCACTCACATGATCGGCACCGAGAACCAGGAAGTTCAGGAGCAGAAGCACGGAGGGAGGCACGAGGAGGGACAGCGCTGAGAAGGTAAGGAAAGAGTGTTTTATTTTACTATGGACAGCAGTATGGGGGCCATATCTAACACAGGGGAGGTGTGCCATCTATAGTGGCCATGGGCAGCACACATGGGGGCCATATCTAACACAGGGGAGGTGTGCCATCTATAGGGGCCATGGGCAGCACACATGGGGGCCATATCAAACACAGGGGAGGTGTGCCATCTATAGGGGCCATGGGCAGCACAGGGGGACGTGTGCAATCCATAGGGGGCCATGGGCAGCACAGGGGAACATGTGCAATAAATATTGGGCCATGGGCAGCACAGGGGAATATGTGCCATCAATAAGGGGCAATGGGCAGCACAGGGGGGCATGTGCCATCCATAGGAGACCTGTGCCAGCTGTAGGAGATGTGTGCCATCCATAGGAGACCTGTGCCAGCTGTAGAAGGCATGTGCCATCTATAGGAGACCTGTGCCAGCTGTAGGAGACGTGTGCCATCTATAGGAGACCTGTGCCAGCTGTAGGGGACGTATGCCAGCTATAGGGGATGTGTGCCAGCAATAGGAGACTTGTGCCAGGCTGCCAGCAATAGGGGACGCGTGCCAGCACAGGGGGACATGTAACATAACTAGGGGACATGTGCCAGCAATAGGGGATGTGTGTCATCAATGGGGGACATGTGGCATCACTGGGGGATGTGTCCCAGCACAAGGGGGCTATATTAAATATAAGGGGGCCATATCCAGATTAAATGGGGCTAATTTTAGGATGTGGGGCTATGAGGGACATATACCCTATGATTTGTTAGACGGACATTGGCATTATAAGATGGACCCCATTTGACATTAAAAAAAAAATCTATTTTCCTTCACCAAATTTGGGGCTGCGTCTTATAATCAGGTGCGTCTTATAAAGCGAAAAATACGGTAAATTTGTTTAAAGGTCAATAAGCTCTGGGACTTCTTCGGTGACAAAAAATTAGAAAAACTGAAAAGGGGTAAAATTGGTGACTTCTATGTTTATATATAGGGGGTTGCTAAAAATGGGGAAATTTGAGGAGAAAAGGATTGGTTGAGATACCACAGTGGAGGGGGGACTGCAAAACTTGGCCCTGTCTCTGACGTTTCAGCATTGACGACCGACTCTGCTACCATCAGGCCCATGGAGGAAGCCAAGTCTGAAAATAATTCTGCTTTAGTGGCAAATTCTGACCCTAACACTAAGCCTAAGTAAGAAAGAAAAATTATAATATATAATTATCTGACTAGCGGGATGATACGGTAGGGATGATCATGGGGATGATTAGGAGATTGCGGAAGGATTCACTGGAATTGATTTTATTATTATTTGATTATATTGGTCACCAGTAAACCTAAAGTATCAGTAGTAATTTTTTCTTATTTTATATTTTTAAGAAACCACAACTCTAATTTTAAACCTAATTCTAAAAGGATTTTTTTTAAGTGATGGGGAATGACATGGGGATGGATGGGGGGTGAACAAAGGGGTAGTTCAGATATTAAGGAAGGATTTATCACAATTGATAGCTACGAGGGGCTGCTGATAAGTCTTTGTGATCATTTTTTGTTTCTATGATAATGAATGTTACATCACATGAAAGCCTTATGTGTCTAAAGCCGCTTTACACGCTGCGACATCGCTAGCCGATGCTAGCGATGTCAAGCGTGATAGCACCCGCCCCAATCGTACGGCCGATATGTGGTGATCGCTGCCGTAGCGAACATTATCGCAGCATAACATTATTGTTATTATTACACGCACATACCTGCTCTGCGACGTCGCTGTGACCGGCGAACCGCCTCCTTTCTAAGGGGGCGGTTCGTTCAGCGTCACAGCGACGTCACTAAGTGGCCGCCCAATAGAAGCGGAGGGGCGGAGATGAGTGGGCCGAAAATCCCGCCCACCTCCTTCCTTCCTCATTGCGGGCAGCTGCAGGTAAGGTGAGGTTCCTCGTTCCAGCGGTGTCACACATAGCAATGTATGCTGCCGCAGGAACGAGGAACATCGTACATGCTGCAGCAACGATAATTGGGAAGAGGGGGGCATGTCACCGATTAGCGATTTTGAACGTTTTTGCAACGATTCAAAATCGCTAATAGGTGTCACACACAACGACATCGCTAAAGCGGCCGGATGTGCGTCACAAATTCCGTGACCCCAACGAGATCGCTTTGGCGATCCCATAGCGTGTAAAGCCACCTTAAGGCTAAGAACACACATCAGGCTTTTCTGCCGTTTGTCAGATCCGGCGCGCTCCCGTACAGTCTATACAGTACAGTGGCTGCACTGCAACTTCCTGGTCACATGCTCCGGTCACATGACAGCACGTGACCGGAGCTTGTCGCGCAGCCCCTGTACTGTATAGACCAGACCTGGGCAAGGGGTGGCCCGCGGGCCGGATGTGACCCACCTACTGTCTGTGACCAGCCCACCCGTCTTGCTGAGAATTGGAGGCGTGGCCTTATCTACGATTTTATGCCTCAGCCCTGCTCTCACTGCCGGGAGCTATGTAGCCCGCAGTGCAGTGATAAGCAGCTGCCACACCCCCCACTGTGTCGGTCATGTCCCCTCTTGCTACCAGTTATGCCCCTCTGGATGCTGGTCACAGTCTCTGGATGCCTTCCATGGTGTTTATGCTGCTAGGCACGCCCCTTTTGCTGTCGTCCACGCCCCCTCTGAATGCTGGACACACAGACTCCTCGGATGCCTTCCTTGTCCCCTCCTGCTGCTGTTGATGCTGGCCACGACCCCTTTGCCTGCCCCTTCTACCCAGGATCCTCACGTGACCGATTCATCTGCACAGCGGCCACTTCAAAAACGTCTGTTCTGCAAACTGAGGTAAGTGCACCAGTAGCAGCAGGGAGAGTGCAAAGTGGCTGCAGGAGGGGGGAGCGGGGGAGCAGCCCTTGTGTCTTATCAGGTCCCCCCTGTGCCTGCAATAGAAGAAGCAGACACACTCAGAGAAGGCAGCCAGAGAAGCCCTCAGGCTCTGCTGCTGTAGTGCTGCCTGCCTGTGCCCTCAGCGCCCCCAGGGCCAGTATGTATGCCCCAATGGCCACCAGGGCCAGTATGTATGCTCCCCACTGGCCACCAGGGCCAGTATGTATGCTCCCCACTGGCCACCAGGGCCAATATGTATGCTCCCCACTGGCCACCAGGGCCAGTATGTATGCTCCCCACTGGCCACCAGGGCCAGTATGTATGCTCCCCACTGGCCACCAGGGCCAGTATGTATGCTCTCCACTGGCCACCAGGGCCAGTATGTATGCTTTCCACTGGCCACCAGGGCCAGTATGCATGCTCCCCACTCGCCACCAGGGCTAGTATGTATGCTCTCCACTGGCCACCAGGGCCAATATGTATGCTCTCCATTGGCCACCAGGACCAATATGTATGCTCTCCACTGGCCACCAGCCAGTATGTATGCTCCCCACTGGCCACCAGGGCCAGTATGTATGCTCCCCACTGGCCACCAGGGCCAGTATGTATGCTCTTCACTGGCCACCAGGGCCAGTATGTATGCTCCCCACTGGCCACCAGGGCCAGTATGTATACTCCCCACTGGGCACCAGGGTCAGTATGTATGCTCCCCACTGGCCACCAGGGCCAGTATGTATGCTCCCACTCACCTCTATATTTTCATTGAATCATTGAATTGTTTAACTTACTGTTTGTTTATGGAGGGTTAGTGTATATACTTTATACAGTATTGGGTAGAACGGAGTTAATTATATTAGTCCGGCCCTCTAAAACCATCCCAAGTTCTCATGCGGCTCTTCGGGAAAATTGATTGCCCACCCCTGGTATAGACTGTATGGGAGCACGCCGTATCCGACAAATGGCAGAAAAGCAAAAATAGCTAACTACCGAGTTTTTCCAAAAATTAGACACTGTCTTATACTTTTTTGTGCCCCCAAAAAAGCCCTAGGGCTTATTTTTGGAGGAGGTCTTATTCTTGGAGAAATGTGGTTGGGGGTACGTTTACCCCCCCCAAAAAAACAGACCTCCCCTTCCCAGGAGACTCATACTTACCAGACCCCGGACGGCTGAGTGACTCCGAAGTCCCCCCTGTGATCTCCGGCAGCCGCTGCCAGCAAGTATGCTGCACGCTGCCTCCTGCTGCTGGACAGAAACACACACATACTCATAACACAGACACTCATACACACACATCAGATATCACACACACACACACACACACTCCATCCATCCAGCGGTACAGAGTGCGTCCGTTGGGTTATACCTCTCAGGAGCCTGTACATTCTAGCATCTACCCCGGCCGCAGGGATGGGAGAAAGTCACGTGTCCCAGTTACTTGCGCTCCACCGCACGGCTTCTCAGGATCAGTATCGCTGGATGTGGTAAATGTGTGTGAGCAATCTGAAGGGTGATTGTGTGTGTGATGTGTGATTGTGTGTGTGATGTGTGATTGTGTGTGTGATGTGATGTGCGCGGGGGTGTGATCGCTACAGGTCCTGCCGCTCAGCGTCTGGTAAGTGTCATTGCAGGGTGTCTGCTTTCTATAATGAAGTGTCCTGCAGTATCTGTAACTTTTTTAGCTGCATGGACACTTCATTATTGATCCATGACTAGGGCTTATTTTGGGGGGAGGGCTTATATTTAAGCCTTGCTCCGAAAAAAGCTTAAAATCCCTGCTAGGGCTTATTTTTGGGGAGGTCTTATTTTAGGAAAAACACGGTATGTGTTTTGAAAACTTTGTGTTTGTTGCTTATGGCAACAGTGTTCTACGCTTGCAGGGAAACAAAATTGCGGAGTCTAATGCGATATTCACAGCAACTGAGAGCAGAGGAGTGATAATATTCTTGTTTCTGCAAGAAAATGTCTGCAAAGGTTATTCATGGTGATATGTCGCAGACATTGGGGGATCA
The DNA here is from genome assembly GCF_048569485.1 of Anomaloglossus baeobatrachus. Taxonomy (NCBI): domain Eukaryota; kingdom Metazoa; phylum Chordata; class Amphibia; order Anura; family Aromobatidae; genus Anomaloglossus; species Anomaloglossus baeobatrachus. The sequence continues at coordinate 276,363,333 of NC_134354.1, read as the reverse complement.
ATGCCCTTCATATTCCACAGTTAAGAAATGGGTTTCCAAATTTAAAACGGGCCACTTCAGCACCAATGATGAGGAACGTCCTTGGCGACCGAGAGTGGTTGTTGTGATCATCGATGGTGTGCATAACCTCATACTGGAGAATCAACAAATTTCATCTAAAGCAATAGCAGACATCATGGGGATTTCCTGTGAACGTGTTTGTGTCATTATCCATGAACATTTGGACATGAGGAAGCTATCTGCAAAGTGGGTCCCCAAATGTTTGACAACAGATCAGAGGAGCATGCCAGTGAAAATGTCCATTTGTCAGCGTTTACGGACTGATAAGAACTTCCTGGATCGACTGGTCACTATGATTGACACTTGGATGAATTTGTATGACCCTGAAAACAAGGAGCAGTCAAAAGAGTGGAGGCACAGTGGTTATCCTCGTCCAAAGAAGTTAAGGGTGCAAAAATCAGCCACTAAGGTGACAGTGTCTGTGATCTGAGATAAGTAGGGTGTGCTGCTAGTGGACTACCTTCAAAAGGGTTCCACCATCAACTCAAGGTATTGCATTGAACTTTTGGACCAATTAACGGCAGCTCTGAAGGCCAAAAGGTGCAGCAAGCTGTCCAAAGGAATCTTGTTCCTGCAAGACAACGCCACTGCTCACACTGCACAAGCGACCATGGCAAAACTGACAGAGCTGGGCTTCCAGCTGGTTGACCACGCACCTTATTCACCAGATCTAGCTCCCTCCGACTATCATCTGTTTCCAAACCTGAAGATACACCTCAAGGGAACCAAATTTCACACCATTTCTGATGCCATGGCTGCTACGGATGCCTGGTTTGATGCACAACTGAAATCCTTCTTTATGCTAGGCTTACAGAACTTGGAATACCGATGTAAGAATTGTGTTGACATCAGTGGAGAGTATGTGGAATAAATGTAAAGTTTCATCATCCTATCTTGTTTCTTTCTGGGTAAAGCCAAAGCCTTATCAGCAGCCCCTCGTATGTTTGATTTTTTTTCTTCACTAACAGTACTTGTAGTGTACCTTTCTTGTTTCCAGAACAACTACAAGGTGTAGAGCAGAGAGGCACACCCAAGTACTACCAATATTTTCTACATATTAGTGTTTTGAACACTGTGATAGAGTGGCACAGGCAGGCAGAGCTTGAGGGGCACAGTGCGCATGCGCCTCGTAATAATTACTTTGGATACAATTGCTCCATGAGCATTAATAAGAATTGAGTTTCACCCCTATTCAAATCAAATCTTTACTCTGTAAGTTTCCTCATTACTCCAGTTTCTTTTACTCATGTGTGTTTAATTTTCTTTTTTCCTTTCAGTAGTGATATATTTCATGACATATCTGGGATAGATATGATCGCATTCATCTTCACCAGCCTACGGCTGTTTAATTTATCTGCACTCATCAGTTTGATTCTTCTGCAGTCAGCACCTTTCCTTGGATGTCTTGTTCATCTGTATTCCTCTTGTGGCTTTATATATTGAATGGATCACATATATAGTCATATGTAAAAGTTTGGCCACCCCTATTAATGTTAACCTTTTTTCTTTATAACAATTTGGGGTTTTGCAACAGCTAGTTCAGTTTCATATATCTAATAACTGATGGACTGAGTAATATTTCTGGATTGAAATGAGGTTTATTGTACTAACAGAAAATGTTCAATCCGCATTTAAAAAAAATTTGACCGATGCAAAAGTATGGGCACCCTTATCAATTTCTTGATTTGAACACTACTAACTACTTTTTACTGACTTACTAAAGCACTAAATTGGTTTTGTAACCTCATTGAGCTTTGAACTTCATGGGCAGGTGTATCCAATCATGAGAAAAGGTATTTAAGGTGGCCACTTGCAAGTTGTTCTCCTATGAAGAGTGGCATCATGGGCTCCTCAAAACAACTCTCAAATGATCTGAAAACAAAGATTATTCAACATAGTTGTTCAGGGAAAGGATCCAAAAATTTGTCTCAGAGATTTAAACTGTCAGTTTCCACTGTGAGGAACATAGTAAGGAAATGGAAGAACACAGGTACAGTTCTTGTTAAGCCCAGAAGTGGCAGGCCAAGAAAAATATAAGAAAGGCAGAGAAGACGAATGGTGAGAACAGTCAAGGACAATCCACAGACCACCTCCAAAGACCCGCAGCTTCATCTTGCTGCAGATGGTGTCAATGTGCATTGGTCAACAATACAGCGCACGTTGCACAAGGAGAAGCTGTATGGGAGAGTGATGCGAAAGAAGCCATTTCTGCAAGCATGCCACAAACAGAGTCGCCTGAGGTATGCAAAAGCACATTTGGACAAGCCAGTTACATTTTGGAAGAAGGTCCTGTGGACTGATGAAACAAAGATTGAGTTGTTTGGTCATACAAAAAGACGTTATGCATGGAGGCAAAAAAACACGGCATTCCAAGAAAAGCACTTGCTACCCACAGTAAAATTGGGGGAGGTTCCATCATGTTTTGGGGCTGTGTGGCCAATGCCGGCACCGGGAATCTTGTTAAAGTTGAAGGTCGCATGGATTAAACTCAGTATCAGCAGATTCTTGACAATAATGTGCAAGAATCAGTGACAAAGTTGAAGTTACGCAGGGGATGGATATTTCAGCAAGACAAGCGTGCTGTCCATGCTCGGCGACCATCAAACTTAACTGAACTGGAATTGTTTTGTAAACAGGAATGGCCAAATATACCTTCATCCAGGATCCAGGAACTCATTAAAAGCTACAGGAAGTGACTAGAGGCTGTGATTTTTGCAAAAGGAGGATCTACAAAATATTAATGTCACTTTTATGTTGAGGTGCCTATACTTTTGCACCGGTCACATTTTGTTTAAATGCGGATTGCACATTTTCTGTTAGTACAATAAACCTCATTTCAATCCAGAAATATTACTGAGTCCATCAGTTATTAGATATATGAAACTGAAATAGCTGTTGCAAAAACCCAAATTGTTATAAAGAAAAAAGGTTAACATTAATAGGGGTGCCCAAACGTTTTCATATGACTGTATGTAACTACTCATGTATTACGCTTTGTTGTTTTTGCTCACATTGTATATTTATTCTGCATACTATTTTTAATTAATATATGCTTAGTGTACTAATATTTTTATCATTATTAATTTATTTTTTTATTGCTATCCCTATTACTTCTTAAGCGGGCTTTACACACTGCGATATCGGTCCCGGTATCGCTAGTGTGGGTACCCGCCCCCATCTGTTGCGCGACACGGGCAAATCGCTGCCCGTGCCGCACAACATCGCCCAGACCCGTCACGCAGACTTACCTGCCCGGCGACGTCACTGAGCAGCCGCCCAATAGCAGCGGAGGGGCGGAGCTGAGCGGGACGTAACATCCCGCCCACCTCCTTCCTTCCGCATAGCGGCCGGGAGGCAGGTAAGGAGAGCTTGCTCGTTCCTGCGGTGTCACACGGAGCGATGTGTGCTGCTGCAGGAGCGAGGAACAACCTCGTTACTGCTGCAGTAACGATTTTTGAGAATGGACCCCCATGTCACCGATGAGCGATTTTGCACGTTTTTGCAACGATGCAAAATCGCTCATCAGTGTCACACGCAACGGCATCGCTAATGCGGCCGGATGTGCGTCACCAATTCCGTGACCCCAACGAGTTCGCATTAGCGATGTCGTAGCGTGTAAAGCCCCCTTTAGGTCCATCTCTCTTACATTTTTTTTATCACATTTTGTTATCTCTTTTTCTTATTACATTTCCTTTATAAGGATTTTGCTCATATGTTGTCCTCATACAAAATGGACACTGAGTGGCGCGTAAGCACGGTGGGTTCTACTGTGTGCAGGTGTCTCTCAAGACAGCCACACAGTGCAGTGCAGGTCTCTTGACATAACAGGAAGTGTTTTCCAGACTCGCGCTGTCGCCGGAATGGCTGGATGCGACACGCTCACCACCGGGGACCCACCTCCCATGCACCTTATCATGCGGTGATTAATTACATCTTATACCTTATAACACATGCAGGCATACAACCCCTGGCAAAAATTATGGAATCATCTGGCTCTGAGGATGTTCATTCAGTTGCTTACTTTTGTTTAAAAAAAGCAGATCACAGACATGGCCCAATACTAAAGTCGTTTCAACTTTCTGGCTTTATGAAACACTAAAAAAAAATCATGAAAACATAATGTGCTAGCCAGTAACGGTTAATTTTCAAGACCAAACGGGGAAAAATTATGGAGTCACTCAATTGTGAGGAAAAAATTATGGAATCACCCTGTAAATTTTCATTCCCAAAACTAACATCTGCATCAAATAAGATCTGCTCGTTAGTCTGCATTTAAAAAGGAGTGATCACACCTTGGAGAGCTGTTGCACCAAGTGGACTGACATGAATCATGGCTCCAACATGAGAGATGTCAATTGAAACAAAGGAGAGGATGATCAAACTCTTAAAAGAGGGTAAATCATCACGCAATGTTGTAAAAGATGTTGGTTGTTCACAATCAGCTGTGTCTAAAATCTGGACCAAATACAAACAACAAGGGAAAGTTGTTAAAGGCAAACATACTGGTAGAGCAAGGAAGACATCAAAGCATCAAGACAGCAAACTTATAGCAATATGTCTACAAAACAGGAAATGCACAACAAAACAAATGAGGAACAAATTGGAGGAAACTGGAGTCAATGTCTGTAACCGAACTGTAAGAAACTGCCTAAAGGAAATGGGATTTACATACAGAAAAGCTAAACAATAAAAAGATGACTGCCTGAAGAGAACATGTAAATTTCCACAGTCATTGATGATATGTCACGTAAAGGCACTGGGAGATGGCTGTCATTACATCTTCAATAAATGCCAAGTTTATATAGAAATTTTGGATACTTTTCTTATCCCATCAATTTAACCACTTAACGACTGCGGGCAGTAATATTACATCCTAGCGGTCATAATGTTACTGCCCGCAGCATGCCGCGATCGGCGCACATCTCAGCTGATTTTCACAGCAGAGATGTATGCCTGCTAGGCACGAGCATAATCGTTATCTGCTCGTGCCGTTAAACCCCTTAAATGGAGCTGTCAATTATGTGACAGTGCCATTATAATCGCGATTGCAGTAAACTCATGTGATGACTCCTGTACTACACATGAATTACTTTCAGTTTCACTCAGCCCGGAGCCCAGTGAAACAGAAAGTGAGTGTTTCTGCTGTTTACAGTTGTATAGCTGTGATCAGCAGATAGGGCAGAGTGATCGGATTGCTGATCGCTATAGCCCCCTAGGGGGACTAGTAAAATAAAAAAAAAGTAAAAAAACCCTAAAAGTTCAAACCACACCCCTTTCGCCCCATTGAAAATTAAAGGGTTAAAAAAATAAAAAAAAAACACATATTTGGTATCGCCGCGTTCAGAAACGCCCGATCTATCAAAATATAAAATCAATTAATCTGATCGGTAAACGATGCAGCGGTAAAAAAATTCCAAACGCCAAAATGACATTTTTTTTTGTCTACACAACTTTTGTGCAAAATGCAATAACAGACGATCAAAACATGGCATCTGCACAAAAATGGTACAGTTAAAAGCGTCAGCTCGAGACGCAAAAAATAAGCCGTCACTGAGCCATAGATCCCAAAAAATAAGAACGCTATGGGTCACGGAATATGGCGTAAAACGTGCGCCACTTTTTTTGGACAAACTTACGATTTTTTGAACCCCTTATATAAAAGTAAACCTATACATGTTTGGTGTCTACGAACTCGCACTGACCTGAGGCATCACACACACACACACACACACACACACACATCAGTTTTACCATATAGTGAACACAGTAAATAAAATATCTCAAAAACAATAGTGCTATCACACTTTTTTTGCAATTTTTCTGCATTTGGAATTTTTTTGCCATTTTCCAGTAAACTATATGCTGAAACGTATGGTTTCATTTAAAAGTGCAGCTCGTTCTGCAAAAAATGAGCCCTCACATGACCATATTGACTGAAAAAAAAGTTACGTCTCTCAGAAGAAGAATGGCGAGAAAAAAAACGGAAAGCGAAAAATCGGCCGGTCGTGAAGGGGTTAAAGGATGTTTGGGAATGATGAAATCATTTATCAAGATGATAATGCATCCTGCCATAGAGCAAAAACTGTGAAAACATTCCTTGAAAGAAGACACATAAGGTCAATGACATGGCCTGCGAATAGTCCGGATCTTAATCCAATTGAAAATCTTTGGCGGAAGTTGAAGAAAATGGTCCATGACAAGGCTCCAACCTGCATAGATGATCTGGCAACAGCAATCAGAGAAAGTCGGAGCCAGATTAATGAAGAGTACTGTTTGTCACTCATTAAATCCATGCCTAAGAGACTGCAAGCTGTTATTGAAGCCAGTGGTGGTGCAACAGAATACTAGTGATGTATTGGAGTGTCCTTTTGTTTGTTTTTCATGATTCCATTATTTTTGCCTTATAATTGAGTGATTCCACAATTTTGGTTTTGAAAAGTAACCGTTACTGGATAGCACATTATGTTTTCATTTTTTTAATGTTTCTTAACCCCTTAACGACCCTTGACGTACTGGGTACGTCATGGTGACATGGTGCTAAACGACCCATGACGTACCCAGTACGTCATGGTGAAATCGCGGTCCCGGAGCCCCGGGGAGTGAAATTTGTTTAATTAAACAGTAGATTCGGGAAGGAGGGGACCTCTGCCTGACCTCAGGAGGGGTGGTGCTGATAAGGCCGTAATTTAGGTTGATGCAATCTAATCATGCATCCCTCTTAAACTGTCTGCAGTCCAAATTATGAGTCACTCGTGGTAGCATGCATTACCCTCTCTTTCGCTCACACCAGAGAGACGTACTCAGATATGAATAGAAAGTAAGACTGATTTATTTCCGGAAGTGTTACAAATATATATAACCTTATTGGCTAGGTGCCAAGAATACGTAACACGTCTCCTATTGGATAAAGTAGAACAGCTTATTCTGTGATATACAATTTACTGTAATGTGCTTGGTTCCTCATTTATATTAAGCAATGTCAGCATTATTCACTGGTCACAAGAATAGCCCAGACTGTCTGTCTGAGTCTTATGCCAAGAGATATGTGGGGTACAGTTCAAACAACATCTTAAATCTTGTTCTTTATGGATATCTCCATGTAACTCCTATATACTCATAATAATGATAATCACATCCCTAACAGTCCCCCCTTTGGAGATAGCCAAAAAGTCTTTCCTTACGTTTCCAGGTCTATTGATCTGTCCTAATGCTGATGGTTACCTCACTCACATACGAGATACCCCATCCCTTGTGGATGAATCTCCCCACCCAACAGACTATGCATAGGAAGCCAGATCCTGACCGTGTTCTCTAGACTGTCCTCATGGCTATGTTCCCCTGGCCCACGTTATTCAGGAAGGGGGAACGTGGCACTAGTCCTTTAATTGGCTAATATTTATCAGGGTTGGGTTCACTCAGAGTCTCATGCTCCTCAGTCCTCAGGCGGTAATGGTGGGACATCAAAGGTGGGATGTAGAGTCGTCTTCCAGTCCACATGCTTAGATATCATCATCCTGGCACAAAGTATCGGGTAGAAGAGGGAAGACAGCCATCTCCTGGTCTCAGGCAGGTCCGACATCTCTTTGTAGTGGAATGCATGGATCTTCGTCCGAAAGAAAAAGAGTGAGGGAAGAGAGAGAGAAAGAGAGAGAGAAAGATTGAGAAGAGAGGGAGAGAGAGAGAGAGGAAAAGAGAAAAGAGAGAGGAAAAGAGAGAGGAAAAGAGGAGAGAGAAAAAGAAAAGAGAGAGAAATCTAGATCTGGTTGGATCTGGAGGAGAAAACTTCAAAAACGTGTATTAGGCAAATGTTTAAACAAACAACAAGCTTAGTTGAAGTATCTGGCGCTACTTCTAAACAGGATTTCATAGGGTCTCAAGCTAGTGATCCCTGCTGAGGTGTGTCTGACACTGAACAATTCAAGGGGAAGACTCTCATGCCCTTGCCTTCTACACTGCCCCATCCTCCCAACCTTCCCTCTATTCTGTGGCTGGTATGGGGTGTGTAGAGTCAGTTCTGTGTCTAAGGCCTGCCATATCTCTTTGGCTGGCAGTGAAAGCAGGTCACTAGCCACTTTCCATGGTCTCCGGGAGCCCACAGCTGCACCCTATCTCAGTCCTCTTCTTCTGGGACTTGCTCTTGTAGGGTCAGGACAACGTCTTCTCAAGACTTTCCATCCTTCCTTTCTTCTTCACATCTGGGTCATTCGAAAAGCACAGATTGACTGACTGTTTCTCTCGTAAGTGGTCTTGGGGCTTCTTTGGATGTTCTGTCAGTGAGGGCACTTCTTACTGCTTCCCTTGACTCCTCCAATGTAGGCCTCAACCCTGCTCACCGCGACTCTGTCTGGCAATAGCAAAGCTTCCATCCGTTCTTCTATGGCCTCATGGCGACGTACAGTTCCATTGTCAGTGATCAAGTCTCTTATCCTCCACAGAGTAGATGCTGGCTGCCATCTTGCAGGCTGCAGCGAGAGCACATACATCTGCTTCTTCACAGACAGGCATGCGGGTAGCGACTGCTCTATCAGCACAGCGTCTTCTGCTACCAGCACCATACCCATGTGGAACCGTCTTCTTGATGCACATCTTGATCCATCCACAAAGATGTTAAGTCAGGGTCCAAAGGTGTATCCGTCACGGTATCGAATCCAGAGTTTCAGCTATGCCAGAGTCGACTACCTCTTCCACCAAGGTGTCAGAGGTGGGACACTCCCCCCTTGGAAGAGGGAGAAGTTCAGCAGGATTAAGGACCGCACACCGGGAGTTGGTGACTTTGTCAGGGAGCAGTGATGTCATACGGGCACTGATCTTCAACTGGTGCTTTAGGTAGGTGTTCAATCTGGCTGAGTAGTGTTCAAAGGACTGCTATCTTCCTCCATTGCAAACATGTAGAATGACTTCTGGGCTGGAGATGACGTGATGATACTCTTCAGGTGACTGTAACTGTAACTCAGGTGACTGTGACTGTAGCTCAGATGACTGACTGTAACTCAGGTGTTACCAGCTGTAGTTGTTTGCATATGGGCTCTCGGAGACCTGATACAAAGGACTATACCCAGGTTTGTAAGAAAGAGCAATGGGTGTAACTTTGGGGTCAGGAGAACATTGAAATTCTAAAAACTAAAATCCCCTAAAATCCCGGGGAAAGAGAAAAGAGCACAAGAGGGTTTGGAAACTACCAAGCAGCACCCCCTGACTACATCTACACAACTAGGAAAAAGCAGTGGAGTGTATCTACTCTACCTCTCCTGTGCTGACCCTGTAACTCGGGGCCCTGCACTCTCCCTCATCCCGACGGTAGACCTGATGGTGGTCAGGGCCGAGCCTCCAGCGTATCCCTATCTCCTGTCAGACCCTGCAAACTAAGACACAAAGGATTACTGGGTGCTGCCAACGAAAACTTTAATATATGTCAACTCCTGATGATCAATGTCCCCTTGGGACCACATGAACCTCCACCCTCTCTATCAGGGAACTCTTGTGCAAGATATCAGGCAGGATAACATACAAGTGAGAATATCTCAAAACTAGGCTAAGTAACAACTGCCATATGCAGAAAAATATCACTGTCCACCAGGACTAATAGTGAGCAGTCTATATGGTCTACTAAATTGTATAACATACAGAAAAAAACAAATATGCAAAAGTGAAGGGAAAAGGTCCACAGGACTATCAGCAATAACCTCTGCTAAGGTTCATTAGTGGAAAAATGGAGTGTGTGTGTTCCAGGTCCCTGTCTCCCCCCTCTGCAGTCCCTGCTATGTCGGCAATAAACAGAGCAGTGACTTTGGCTGCTAAAACAAAAAATGGGGAACTGGGTGTCGGCTGGACTAAAAATGGCGTCTAAAGATGAACTATGTAGTGTCTGAGTTAAAACGTCCACTAAAGATAATTACCGATAAGAAACAGCCGCTAAAAGAGGAAGTAGGTGTTGGCCAAAAATGGCGTCTGAAGAGTCCTGGGAGGGAGTGAAAAGAAAAGATGTCATGTATTGTGACATCTACATTCAGGAGGTATTCAATCTGTCACCGGGAATATGGAGAATATGGATTATATAGGGACCCCTGGGCTGACCCTGTAACTAGGGACCCTGTACTCGCCCTCATCTCGACGGTAGACCTGATGGTGGTCAGGGCCGAGCCTCCAGCGTATCCCTATCTCCTGTCAGCCCCTGCAATAACTATCCCCATACCATACCCCACCCAGGGCTGAGTGACTGAAAGAAATCTACATTCAGAACAGGAAATAATGGGGTGGGCTTACGTGGACACAAGTCCACCCTATATATCAGCTTATATTTCTTATTTTCACAGACAGGTAAAATACACATAGTGCAGTTGCTAGATTCAGAATTACTCATCAGTTCTCATCTAGAATTCTCCATTTCAACATACGTGTGTCATTTACAACTAAACTTCACAGAATTTCATTCACAGGACTGAAATGGAAACTAACACTTCCCTGTTTTTTTTTTTTCTTTCTTTTCAACTCTCCTACGGTGTTTCACACCAAAAACTGCGTACATTATACATAAAACATCTTCCAGTGTCACTTGGGTGATAAGGTACACGCACCCTCACTGCAAACCTGGCTCCATTACTGGCCAGAAAGAATCCCCAGCTTTAATCTGGGTGAAAACATCTTTCAGGGAAAACTATATATGAGATATTATGTCAGAGAGAGAATTCACGATATACATACACCTCCATGAGAACGGTCTATCGAATACTCAATAATTCCGATTAAGACCAAAGTTTAGGGGTCTTCCCCAATGTATTCAATTCTAGGTAAGAATACATTGACATCCACTAAAACAAGACCAGTGAGTACGCATACAACGTTCAACTCACTGCTTAGCATGAAAACCGTACCAGGTAACAGTCAGGGCTTTTTCACCCACTTTTTCCTTAACACTGCACCGGTACATCAGGTCCAAGGTATCAAACATCAATTATTGATGACACGTCACTCATAGGTGTATATATCTCAGTGTTCCTTCACAAGGACTGCAGCCTCTTGGGGCTTCCATGTCACATATTTAGGGCGTTCTTGTCTGGGACTATCGGAATAATGGTGCGATGCCATGTGTGGCCTGACGTCCTCAAATAGGACAGCACCTGTGGTTTACCTCTACTAGGGACAGTGTTGGTGGTGGATCATTGTTAAATCATTGTCATCTTCCTGACACCCCTCGGTGTCTTCTGCTGCTCCAGCAACAAATAGGCCAGTGGCCTTGGGACTTAAGATGGCCGGAAAAGGGAACTAGGTGCGGCCCAACCTGAAATGACGTCTGGGCAGGCTAGGGAGGGCGTTTGGTGGGCAGGGGGACAAACTACACAAGTCCAACCCTCTGGGGACGACTTATGAGGAGGGGGGCGTTGTTTCCTAATGGGCTTGGCCACTTCCTGAGGTGCCATTTTCTTGAGCTGATGCAATATAGAAATATCTACCATCTCTATCCCATTCCTCTTTCCATGTCAATTTCCTAACATCTTTTGACGTTCTATACCATGCCTCAGCATCCATAAGGAGATCTTTATCTTTCAAGATCCCTCGCTTGTTTAACAAAACATCTTTCCATTCCTTCTCGTTCGCTTACTAATTCTTCTGCCGTTAACTTGACAGGTGTGGACTGATTAGACCCCATATTAAAAAGGGTACACGACCTAAACTAACACGTCAATCTGGATGTCTGCTATGCCGTAATCCACTTCTTCTTCTGGACCAGAGACTATACACATCCACAGAATACATAGAATTTCTACCTCAGTCCACAAACCATAACTTGACAGGTTGTCCTACCAGGAAGTGGTGTCACGTGGGTGATAGATACTAAATTCACCCTCACTATCTCTTACTTCATGTACCAGTAACCTCTGTTCACACTATATACACCTTCTTTGAACGGTCCGTCCAGAACATCAATAATCAATGATTAAGCCTGACATCAAGGGTTTTCCCCAGTATATTCAATTCCTAGGTAAGAATACACTGACATCCACTAAAACAAGACCAATGAGTACAACTTAAACTCACTGCTTAGCAGGAACACCATACCAAGTAACAGTCAGGGTCAGTCCCCCACTTTTGTAACTTTATACAAGACTGCACATGTACATAGAAAACCCTTCCAAATCTTCTATCCCCGAAGATCAGGTCCGTCCAAGGCCTTATCAAACATCAACTATCGACCGGGCTTGTTAACACACCAGTGTATCTCCTCTTATACACAACAGTTAATTTTATTTTTTTTTCCAGTTTCTCCTTCACTCATAGAAGAAACCAGCTTCAATATACTTCAATATATCAAAGTATATTCCCGTGACACAACTTCCTCTTTTCGCGTAACCTGCAAGTACGAACGAACAAAGCACATAGAACTTCCTCTTTTTGCAGCCCACCTCGCTGCAAACAAACACAGTGATTAGAGCGATACCAGCAAGTACTCCACCTGCTGCAAATAGACAGACATTTTTACACAGGTAGACACAGGTCAATACAATGACATAACAATAAGGACACTATATACACCATCCAGGTGGCTGATCTCACCTGCAGATATAACCATATATATCCATATATATGTATCCAGCGTATATCACAACTTCCTCATTTTCCTCTACTTTCAACTCAGAGAAAAACGAAACTATAGAACTTCTGCTTTTCTCAAAGAGCAGACAAAAACCACATTACATAAATTACAGACAGCTTAAGGTGAACCTGACCACCTTGGTGTGAGATCTCTTAGGACGGCTTATTTCATGCGAGATGGCGGTCATTAGGTGTCTAGACTGGGACAGCCCAACCCCCCCTTCGAAATGCAAGTACACGCAAGAGGTTTGCAAGGTGAGATTATACAAATGATCTCACCTGCAGCTGGAGTTGCACAATTCTCCACCTCTCGTGTAGTTGCCTTCCGACTGAAGGTGTCAGCATGGCTGTCCGCCATCCAGAGCTCCGTCCTAAGGTTCGTTGGGCGCCAAATGATAAGGCCGTAATTTAGGTTGATGCAATCTAATCATGCATCCCTCTTAAACTGTCTGCAGTCCAAATTATGAGTCACTCGTGGTAGCATGCATTACCCTCTCTTTCGCTCACACCAGAGAGACGTACTCAGATATGAATAGAAAGTAAGACTGATTTATTTCCGGAAGTGTTACAAATATATATAACCTTATTGGCTAGGTGCCAAGAATACGTAACACGTCTCCTATTGGATAAAGTAGAACAGCTTATTCTGTGATATACAATTTACTGTAATGTGCTTGGTTCCTCATTTATATTAAGCAATGTCAGCATTATTCACTGGTCACAAGAATAGCCCAGACTGTCTGTCTGAGTCTTATGCCAAGAGATATGTGGGGTACAGTTCAAACAACATCTTAAATCTTGTTCTTTATGGATATCTCCATGTAACTCCTATATACTCATAATAATGATAATCACATCCCTAACAGTGCCTCCTCCCCGAACCTACAGAGGCTGTGATTGGCTGACGAACGCCGCTCAGCCAATTACAGTCACTGTAATGTTCCAGCCATTGAAAATGGCTGGAACATTGAAATCCAGCCCTCATCAGTGCTGCTGTAGCACTGGCCATTGGCTGGAGCTGGGTGATCGGTGCTTCACCCGCCCCCAGCTCTGATTGGAGAGACCGGTCTTGTGACCGATCTCTCCAATCACCGTGGATCTGGTGCCGGTGACCTGTGTCCGTCCCTGAAAGCCGAGGAGAGTGGTCTCTGCGGGTGTCCATCGGTAAGTTGCTGCCCCCGCCGCCCGCCGCTGTCCCCGATCGCCCTGCCAGCACCGCCGCTGTCTCCTATCGCCCCGCCCGCCACCGCCAGCCCCGCCGCTGTCTCCGATCGCCCCGCCAGCCCCGCCGCTGTCTCCGATCGCCCCGCCCACCAGCGCCAGCCCCGCCGCGGCTCCGATCGCCACCGCCAGCCCCGCCGCTGTCTCCGATCGCCCCGCCCGCCACCGCCAGCCCCGCCGCTGTCTCCGATCGCCCCGCCTGCCAGCGCCAGCCCCGCCGCTGTCTCCGATCGCCCCGCCAGCCCCAGCCCCGCCGCTGTCTCTGATCGCCCCGCCTGCCACCGCCAGCCCCGCCGCGGCTCCGATCACCACCGCAAGCCCTGTCGCTGTCTCCGATCGCCCCGCCCGCCATCGCCAGCCCCAACACTGTCTCCGATAGCCCCGCCCACCACCGCCAGCCCCACCGCGGCTCCGATCGCCACCACCAGCCCCGCCGCTGTCTCCGATCGCCCCGCCCACCGCCGCCAGCCCCGCTGCTGTCTCCGATCGCCCCGCCCGCCAGCGCCAGCCCCGCCGCTGTCTCTGATCGCCCCGCCCGCCAGCCCCAGCCCCGCCGCTGTCTCTGATCGCCCCGCCTGCCACCGCCAGCCCCGCCGCGGCTCCGATCGCCACCGCAAGCCCTGTTGCTGTCTCCGATCGCCCCGCCTGCCACCGCCAGCCCCGCCGCTGTCTCCGATCGCCCCACCCGCCACCGCCAGCCCCGCCGCTGTCTCCGATCGCCCCGCCCGCCAGCGCCAGCCCCGCCACTGTCTCCGATCGCCCCGCACGCCAGCCCCAGCCCCGCCGCTGTCTCCGATCGCCCCGCCCGCCACCGCCAGCCCCGCCGCTATCTCCGATCGCCCCGCCGCCGCTCCCTATCCACCGCTGTCCCCGATCGCCCGGCCCGCCACTGTCTCCGCCGCCACGTTCGCCACTGTCCCCGCCGCCACGCTTGCCACTGTCCCCGCCGCCGTCACACCCACCTTTTTCAGCCGCTGCTGCCCCCGAATTGGCCCCCACTGTTCCTGATCGGCCGCCGCCGCCTCCTTCATCGGCTGCCCCTTCTCCATCGCCACTACACCTCCTCCCACTCCATGTGCTGCAAGCCACCCTCCCCCCCATGTGCTGCAAGCCACCCTTCCCCCACATGTGCTGCAAGCCACCCTCCCCCCTCCATGTTCTGGGGGCCACCCTCCCCCCAGGGGAGATAAGGTATGCACACCAGTGACTATGGAAGGGGAATACATGTAATAGCAGAAACTGCTGTGTGAATACTGACATGAAAAATTCAATAGCTATATGTAAGAATGAAATGTGAAAAATGGAACCTGCATTACTGCCATGAAAATATGAATAAAGAGAAATTTAGCTACTGAATTGATCAATGCAATAGAGCCCCAACACTACGCCAAAGTATTTCTCTACGTTGGGGTCCCTAGCTTGTGTGTGTCCTCTCATGCAGTTAAAAAACTTACCGTGTATGGGAAGCTGAGACCCAGGCTATATATACGATGTGGATTGGCAATAGGTGTGTATGGGGAGGGTTCACAAACGAACCCTCCCCCCAGGGCCCCCCCTCCTCCATGTGCAAACTCTCTCTCCCATCAGACTCTGCCCCCCTCCTCGATCTGCTGCCTGCTCTCTCCCATCCTCTTCATCTACTGCCCCCTCTCACACTCCTCAATCTGTTGTCTCCTTCATCTGCTGCCTCTTCTGTCTGCTGTGATCCTGCTGCCTAGATCCATCCTGTAAGGTAGGTATCCCCATCTCACCTTCCTCCCCCCATCCTCCGCCGCTCCTCCATCCGCTGCGCCATTTCCCATCATCCATCCGCTGCACCCTTTCCCATCCTCTGCCGCTCCTCCATCCGATGCGCCCTTTCCCATCTTCCATCCGCTGCGCCCTTTCTCATCTGCCGCCCTGCCCTCTCACATCGCATTATCCAGCGCAGTTGCTCGCTTCCAAACTGGAGTGGATGATGCGATGCGAGACTCGTGCATTGCTCTCTCGTTTGGCACTGGTCTTAGTGGCAGGCGCTCATATTTTTTTTTTTTATTCATTTTTTTTTTACTGATGTCTGTATTTTTTATTTCGCCAAACTAATTTTTTGTATGGTGGGGGGTCTAGTTTCCAAAATGGGATCACATGTGGGGGAGCTCCATTGTTTAGGCACCTCAGGGGGTCTCCAAATGCAACATGGTGTCTGCTAATAATTCCAATCAATTTTACTGTGAAATGGCGCTCCTTCTCTTCTGAGCCCCGCCGTACGCCCAAACAATTGATTTCCACCACATATGAGGTACCTGTGTACTCAGGAGAAATTGCACAATACATTTTATGGTGCATTTTTTCCTGATACCCTTGTGAAAAAAAAGCTACCTGTTTGAAAAAACAATTTTGTGGTAAAATAAAGAATAAAATATTTTCACGGCTGAACATTACAAACGTTTGTGAAGCCTCCAGGGGTTCAAAGTGCTCATTAAACAGCTAGATAAATTCCATGAGGGGTCTAGTTTCCAAAATGGGGTCAATTGTGGGGGACCTCCATTGTTTAGGCACTTCAGGGGGTCTCCAAACGCAACATGGCGTCCGCTAATAATTCCAACCAATTTTGCTGTGAAATGGCGCTCCTTGCCTTCCGAGTCCTGCCGTGTGCCCAAACATTTGATTTCCACCACATATGAGGTATCTGCGTACTCAGGAGAAAATGCACAATACATTGTATGGTGCATTTTTTCCTGATACCCTTGTGATAAAAAAAGCTACCTGGTTGAAGCAACAGTTTTGTGGTAAAAAATTTTTTTTTTCTTTTCACGGCTCAACATTATAAACTTCTGTGAAGCCCCCAGGGGTTCAAAGTGCACATCAAAAATCTAGAAAAATTATTTGAGGGCTCTAGTTTCCAAAATGGGGTCAATTGTGGGGAAGCTCCATTGTTTAGGCACCTCAGGGGGATCTCCAAACGCAACATGGCGTCCACTAACAATTCCAACCAATTTTGCTGTGAAATGGCGCTCCTTGCCTTCCGAGTCCTGCCGTGTACCCAAACATTTGATTTCCACCACATATGAGGTATCTGCGTACTCAGGAGAAAATGCACAATACATCGTATGGTGCATTTTTTCCTGATACCCTTGTGATAAAAAAAGCTACCTGGTTGAAGCAACAGTTTTGTGGTAAAAAAAATTTTTTTTCTTTTCACGGCTCAACGTTATAAACTTCTGTGAAGCTCCCAGGGGTTCAAAGTGCACATCAAACATCTAGAAAAATTATTTGAGGGCTCTAGTTTCCAAAATGGGTTCACTTATGGGGGAGCTCCATTGTTTAGGCACCTCAGGGAGTCTTCAAACCCGACATGGCGTCCGTTAATGAGTGCAGCTAATTTTGCACTCAAAAATTCAAATGGCGCTCCTTGCCTTCCGAGTCCTGCCGTGTGCCCAAACATTTGATTTCCACCACATATGAGGTATCTGCGTACTCAGGAGAAAATGCACGATACATTTTATGATGCATTTTTCTGATACCCTTGTGAAAATACTAATTTTTATGGCTAAAGTAACATTTTTGTGTTAAAAAAGTAAAATTTTCATTTTTTCTTCTACATTGCTTTGGTTGCTGTGAAGTTCCTAAAGGGTTCATAAACTTCTTGGATGTGGTTTTGAGCAGAGGGAGGGGTGCAGATTTCAGAATGGGGTCACTTTTGGGTATTTTCTTTCTCCTAGGTTTCTCAAATCACTCCAAATGTGATGTGGTACCTAAAAATTTTTTTTTGGAAATTTTGTTGGAAAAATGAGAAATTGCTGAAGAATTTTGAACCCTTCTAACTTCCTAACGGAAATTTTTTTTTTTTCAAAAATTGCGCTGGTGTAAAGCAGACAAGTGGGAAATGTTATTTAGTAACTATTTTGTGTGACATATCTCTCAGATTTATGGGCATAAAATTTCAAATTTTGAAAATTGCGAATTTTTCACAAATAAACGCAAAACATATCGGCCTAAATTTACCACTGACATGAAGTACAATATGTCACGAAAAAACAATGTCAGAATCGCCCGGATCCGTTGAAGTGTTCCAGAGTTATAACCTGTCAAAGTGACACTGGTCAAAATTGCAAAAAATGGCCGGGTCTTTAAGGTGAAAACAGGCTGGGGGCTGAAGGGGTTAAAGCCAGAAAGTTGCCATTTGAAATGACTTTAGTTTTGTGCCATGTCTGTGATCTGCTTTTTTTAAACAAAAGTAAACAACTGAATGAACATCCTCAGAGCCAGGTGATTCCATAATTTTTGCCAGGGGTTGTATATATATACCTCATGAAACCACAGAACCACACAGTCTCCTCCCCCAACGAATCATTTGTGAAACGTGCATCAGGGCTTACGGACTTTTGCGGTGACCAACATCTTATGAGTACCGTATTTTTCGGACCAGAAGACGCACTTTTTTCTCCCAAATGCTGGGAGAAAGTGGGTGGTGCGTCTTATGGTTTGACTATAGGGCTGCGGCCGGGAATGAGGGTGCTGCGGTGGAGTGGGCCATCGAGGACACGAGCAGGCTGTAGCAGCGTCTGCTGTGACCACGTGGATCCCCTCCTTACATATGCACGCCCATCATCCCGCCCATCATCTCTCAGCACAGAAGGGTGGGCGGGACGATGGGTGGAGGGTGCGTGCATAATTAACAGCCGGCCGTGATCACCCCTGGCAACTACAGCCTGGAGTGATCATGTGCGGCTGTAGTCACTGCTCCCCGCGCATTATCATCAGCGCGGGGGGCAGTGAATCGGTATGGCATACTCACTGGCCACCTCCGTGCAGCTTCGCGATCTCCTCCCGTCTGTGCCGGTCAGCTGATCTGTGTAGAGAGCGGTGAGCACAGCGATGATGTCATCGCTGTGCGCGTCTCTAGTCACGCAGGTCAGCCGACCGGCAGACAGGAGGACGAGCGGTGCTGCAGGGAAGTGACCGTGACTGCTCCACACAGATCAGCGGCGCTGCTGCCACCACAGACAGGGGGAGTAGCAATGCTGCATGGAGCGAGGAAAGGTGAGTATAAACGTTTATTTTTTTGTGTGATACAGAATACAGGCTATATAGCAGTATGGGGGTATATAGCAGGATAAGGGCATATACAAAGATGGCAGTATATATCAGGATGGGGGCATATAGCAGGATGCCAGTATATAGCAGGATGCCAGTATATAGCAGGATAAGGGCTTATACCAGGATGGGAGTATATATACAAGGCAGGAGCCACATTTTTTGCTTAAAATTTTATTTTCCCATTTTCCTCCTCTAAAACCAGGGTGCGTCTTATGGTCCGGTGCGTCATATAGTCTGAAAAATACGGTAATTATTTTCATTGTATTGGCCTTTATTTTAGTTGCCAATAAAGAGGTCTTTTTCATTCATGTGATAACACAGCTCGATGTGTTTGAAGTACTTTAGGGCCATCTAGTGGTCATTAGCTCACACTACACTACCATTTTATTAATCTGACCATACAATCTTTAATATACAGCTTTACCCGGACACTGTTCTCTTTTTATATGCATTTGTGTCATGCGTTACTGTCCTTCATCATGTCTCCTCACCTTATATCTACTATAGTTATGTAGTTATTTGCTACTTTTTTTAACATACACTTTTTTGATACGTTAATAAAGACTTGATATTTTAGAAAATTGTTTAAATGACTACTTTTTGATTGTATCCTTGCTCAATTTTTTTTTATACAGCTGTATTGCTATTGTTATTGCTGTTTCTTGTTTTTTCATATGTGATCGTAATGAACTAGTTGCCATCTTTGAACTGACTGTAACTTCTGATTGACCTATTTAAAATACGGAGCCCAAAACTGGATCCCATATTCTAGATGAGGCCTTACAAGTGATTATAGAGGGGTAACAATACTTTTTGATCACGGGATTTTATCTTTCTTTTATACCCCCTAAATTCTTATTTGCTTTTGCAGCTGCTGCTTGACATTGAGAGATGCTGCTCAGCTTACTTGTAACCAGAATTTCTAAATTATCCTCCTGTTCTATAGTTCCGAATACATGTCCATTTAAACCTTCCAGACATTGGATGTACTGGTTTGTCATATATTGCGATGCATTCCTCCAAATGGATGTATCGGTACCTAGTGATCATGCAGGCACAGAAGCTGTGCCAATGTGATTTTCCCCGGTAGCTTGGCTTACATGACAGCCAAGACCCGGCTCTCACAACCAGGGCTGGTCCCCGCACCACTCCTGGCTGTTTAACCCCCTAAATGCTGTGAACAATAGGGATTACTTAGTTAGGGGGCTGGGAGAGGGAGTGAACTTCCAGAAGAGTGCATTACAAGAGGGGTGTAGTTTCAAAAAAAATGTGGTCACTTGTTTCTACTGCTTTGACACTTAGGGGCTCTGCAAATGGAGTCTGCAAACTATTCTCTTAAAATCTATGCTCCAAAAAATTGCACTTCTTCCCACCCGGCCCCTGCCATGTGGACAAACATTACCGTACAAGTCACATGTAGGGTATTGCCACATTCAGGAGAAATTGTGTAGTACATTATTGGGCATTTTTTAACCTATTCCCTTGTAAAAAATAGAAATTTGGGGCTAAAACTACATTTTAGTGATGGAAATGTAATTATTTTTTCTTAGTATGAAATTCTGTGACACACCTGTAGAGTCAATATGCTCACTGCACACCTAGATGAATTCATGGAGTGATACAGTTTGTAAAATAGGGTCACTTGTGGAGGGTTTCTGCTATTCTGGGCCTCAGGGGCTCTGCCAATCTGACAGGACACCCGCAAACCATTTGAGCAAATGCTGAAATCCAATGTGGTAATCCTTCCCTTCTAAGCTTTGCATTGTACTTCAAAAGTAGTTTTCTACCACATATGGGGTACTAGGGCACTCTGTAGAAATTGTGTAACAAATTCTATGAATTTACCAAAAATGAATAACCCCCTAGTGACACCATGTGCCTATCTTCTTTTTTTGGACTTTGATTACTTGCCTACCCTCCTCATTAGGTTTTTGCACACATGGTGTCACTAGGGGTAATTTTAATTTTTTTGAATAAAGTAGTTTTTAAGGGATTATTCACTTCTGGTAAATTCTTCATTGTGATCCCGCAATTTATCAATTTTTGTTAGTAGTAACATATTGTATTGCACCCTTAACTTCTTTGGATGAGGAGAACCACTGTGCCTCCGCTCTTTTGACTGCACCTTGTTTTCAGGGTCATATAAATAAATCCAGGTCTCATCCATAGTGACCAGTTGATCCAGGAAGTTCTTATCAGTCTGGAAACGCTGGCAAATGGACCGGGAAGTTTTCACTCGCATGCCTATCTGATCTGTTGTCAAACATTTAGGGACCCACTTTGCAGATGGTGTCCTCATGTCTAAATGTTCATGGATAATGACACAAAAACATTCACAGGAAATCTCCATGATGTCTGCTATTGCTTTAGCTGAAATTTGTCGATTCTCTAGTATGAGCTTGTGCACAGCATCAACAATCTCCGGAACAACAACCACTCTCGGTCGTCCAGGACGTTCCTCATCATTGGTGCTGAAGTGGCCAGTTTTAAATTTGGCAACCCAATTCTTAACTGTGGAATATGAAGGGCATTGATCCCCCAATGTCTGCGACATATCACCTTGAATATCCTTTGTGGACTTTCCTTGAAGAAACAAGAATGTTATCACTCCTCTGCTCTCAGTTGCTGTGAATATCGCATTAGACTCAGCCATTTTGTTTTCCCGCGTGCGAAGAACACTGTTGCCATAAGCAACAAACACAAAATTTTTAAAACATATATTAGACACATAAGGCTTTCATGTGATGTAACATTTGTTACCATAGAAACAAAAAAAGATCACAAAGCCAAAGACTTATCAGCAGACCCTCGTATAAAATCTCACTTTCTGGGTGTAAGGTGAAAAATTCTGAATACTTTTTCAAGGCATTGTATGTGAAGATATCTGCATATGTAAAAAGCATCTGACTCAAGCATGCTTTAAAAAGCTAAAGCAGTCAACACAAACAAATTCATTTCATTTTGAGAAATTAACTCCTCATGGACAAAGTGTGGTTTGAACTTGTTTATTGTCTTCCACATTTTTTACTTCTTGTTCCCTTTTAAGTATCATTATATCCACTTATATTTTAGTTTATAACAATAACAAAGAATACATTATTAACTTTGAGATGGACACATTTTAACTGGGAACATTCACAAAAAAAAACAAAAATAAAAATTATTATTGAATATGTGTTTATCAATGGTACAACTTTATAAATACATTGAAAAAACCAACATGCTACAGGTTACCAGAATGATACTGCCCCAAAATATTTTGCGATAAAGACATTTGGGACCTGGAAAAAAAATAAAAAGCAATAGAAGAGCTTGTGTACAAATGGAGAGGGGGGTGTTTTGTAGTTCCCACCCTAAATTAAGGCCTCTGATGTTAGGGTATATTTAAACAGGGCAATAATGCTGCGACAAAACATGGTCACTCTGACGCAACAAAATGCTTCTACTTATTTGCAAATGCAATTTTTTTTTCAGAACTGCCATGTGTGAATATACTCTATGTGATTTTATAAGCACCATTAGAAACCTTGCTTGATCAGAACAAAAAAACAGCAGCAAAATTTTAGGCCTTCTGAGAGGGGAACTGTAAAATAATCCCATTGCTAGCACCTGTGATTCTGTATAAAAGTCAATGCTTCTGAATGGTTTGAAAACAATGATAAAATTGCAAAAACTAGTCTCTCTTCTTCATGGATTTTCCTTCTCCGCTTTCTGATTTTTTAATAAAGGCTCTATACTGACTTTTCAGTAAATACAATATTAACAGAAGTCACTGTTATTCCTATGGGAATGCTACAAAAACTTGCATTTTAGGTCCGCACAAGACAACATCTATTTAAGTAAAACTATTTGTCGTGGGAAACGTTAATGTGGTTTTGTTCTTACAATGGCTCGTGATACAACTGATTGCTTTATATTCGGTTTATTATAAATATTGCTGAAGATTTCACCATTTTTGCTTCAACTCTGCAATTGCTGTAACATTTTCATACCTAGTATCGATATATAGGGATTTATCCATTGCCACTGTCATCTTCTGGTTGTGGCCAAAGTAAAAATGTCCTATCCCAATTGTGGTATTGCCCTTTCCCGCCGTAAACCTTGCTTCTAGACGGCAGCGTTTCATTAAAAAAAATATGTATAGGTGCAGATATATGGTATTGAATAGAATATTACCAGGAAGGTGTGATTTTATCCTTCTAATGGTTATGATTGAAGAATATAGATTATTTCTATATGATTTCAGTATGAAAGATTCATAGAAACACTCAAGAAACATTCAGGATATGTCCAAGATTCAGATGTCCTAATAATATCCAGACTGAGGGGAAACATAGGAGGCACAGGTATTTTTTGCCAGTAGTATACTGTTACTACAATAAGGCTCTAAAGCACCAAATAGCACCAATTCCATATGGCTTTGTGCCGCCCCGTGGACCAGTCATCATGTTCTCACTCATAAGGGTTCATGCTGACAACCGTAAAAAAAATAGTTCATGCTCGGCCAAGAAAAACTATACTCGGCCTGGAAAAAAATTGCACCATGGATGATTTGCCTCCAAGAATTGGATGGCACTTGGTTATTCAAGGAGCACAGGTTCGTGAACAAAATTGGACCGAACTCAGATGTCATCTGAGGGTGGTCTGAATTTCATGGATTAACAGATTGAAGACCATTTTTTATTCTCTGCCTCCAAGAAAAACGGATCCCACTCCAATTAACCCTGATGAGAGACTGATTAGCATAATCGGACCATATTTCTCAGATAAAATACAGTCATGTGAACCCAGCCTGAGACAGAGAGTGATGACTGGTTCTCTAAGTGGATCTGTCAGGTCTGCTCTTCTACTGTGAGGACAGGATATGATAAGAGAGGGCAGAAGAGTCAGGAGAATATATAGTTTTCTATGATTTCAGTCTGTACCGATAGATATACACAGTGGCACCATGTCTGTATGAGTTTGTATACAGGGAGAGCTATCAATCACTGAGTGCAGGGTGACAAACAGGATGTTCAGGCTGAAAGTACCGCTAGCAGTTAGGTTGGGTGCCCATGATGAGCTTTTGATGTTGTAGAATTTCTGTGCCTTTTAAGTAAATTAGGTTACTTGCATTTTTTTAGTGCGTTTTTGTATGTTTTTTTACATGTGTATTTATTCTGTTTTTGATGGTGTGGTTTTGTTGCTTTTTTTTTGACAAAACTTTATTGATACGGTGTTTTGTGGAATTCCATACGTTTTTGATGGTTTTCCACAGCAGAAACACACTTGAAAAACGTATATTTATTTTTTACCTAAGGATTTTCTGCATCTAAGGGCACAGTTCCATTTGCGCATAGCTTCTGATGCAAGAGTATTGGAAGTGATATGCTAATGATCCTCTGCTGCGAGCGTCAGATGAGGGTCATGTGACTGTGATCCAATTTTGCAATCGTAAGCTGCGGAGAAGAGCCAGGGAACACTTTCTCCCCATCTCCTCCCAGGCCTGTCTCTGCGTACATCGCACTGCAGTCGAATGACATGCGAGTGCAGTGTGATGTTTCACACGCTTCCATAGACTTGTATGGGAGTGTGTGAGCCAAACGCAGAATGCTGTGATTCATTACTCAGGCCGCTATGGCATGAGAAATCAATCGTAGATGGACACTGCACCATAATTTTGCACTGGAGTGAGAGCAATTTGATGTTTTATTGGATTGCACTCGTCCGTGCAAAGTGCAAGTGGAACCGTACCCTAATAGAATTCTATGATGTAAATCTGCACATAAAAGTCAGCGTACTCACAAGAGAAACTGACATGTTGCAGATTTGTAACACGCACCGCAGGTTAAAAATTGTTCAATTGGCCTGAGATTTCTATTAATCCCATCCACTTTGCTGGAACTGTAAGGCTATGTGTCCACGGTAGAATGTTGCTGCGGATTTTTCTGCATGAAAATCCGCGACTTTCGCGGCAAATCCGCACCTTTTTTTTGCCGCGGATTTGCAGCGGATTTACCGCGGAATTGCCGCGGATTTTGATGCGGATTTTTTTATTTTTTTCCCCATTCTATAGCCAAAATCCGGATCAAAATCCGCAACAATAATTGACATGCTGCAGATTTTTCCGGATCAAAATCCGCCGCGGAAAAATATGCAGCATGGACACAGCATTTCCAAAATGCCATTGAAATGGCTTGGAAGTGCCGCTGCTGCAGATTTTCGGAAAATCCGCGGCTTTTCCGCGAGAAATCCGCGGCAAACTCCGCGCATTTTCCGCAGCGTGGACACATGGCCTAAGGCTATGTGCGCATGTAGCGTAATTTTTGCATTTATGCTGTGTCTAGCACTGCAGCGTAAATGCATGCGTCCTGCGTCCCCTGCACAATCTATGAAGATTGTGCACAATCCGTGCGCACAATGCTTTTTTGAACGCATCGATTTGAGTGTCAAAAATTTGACAAAATCACTGCTTTTAAAAATGCAACATGTCACTTCTTTCATGAGCTTTGGATGCTGCTCCCACTCTGTCTATGGGAGAGGCAGCATCCAGAGCCCATAAAATCGGCATCTATTCTGCAGACACACTGTATCCATTATGCAATGTTTCTGCAGCGATTTGCAGTGCACATGAGCTGTCAAATCGCTGCAGAAATGTCAGCATGTACGTGCGCACATAGCCTTAGGGGTACTTTGCACACTACGACATCGCAGGTGCGATGTCGGTGGGGTCAAATCGGAAGTGAAGCACATCAGGCGTTGTTGTCGACATCGGAGTATGTGAATCCTTTTTACTACGATTAACGAGCGCAAAAGTGTTAAAATTGTATGATCGGTGTAGTATCGGGCATTTCCATAATGTCGCTGCAGCGACAGTTACGATGTTGTTCCTCGTTCCTGCGGCATCACACATCGCTGTGTATGAAGCCGCAGGAGCGAGGAACATCTCCTTACCTGCGTCCCGGCTGCAATGAGGAAGGAAGAAGATGGGCGGGATGTTTACGTCCCGCTCATCTCCACCCCTCTGCTTCTATTGGCCGCCTGCCGTGTGACGTCGCTGTGACGCCGCACGACCCGCCCCCTTAGGAAGGAGGCAGTTCGCCAGCCAGAGCGACGTCGCAGGGCAGGTAAGTGCATGTGAAGCTGCCGTAGCGATAATTTTCGCTACGGCAGCTATCACAAGATATAGCATGTGTGACGGGGGCGGGGACTATCGCGCTCGGCATTGCTACAATCGGCTTGTGATGTTGTAGTGTGCAAAGTACCCCTTAGGCTGTGTTCACACGCAATATTTTTGCTGCGCTCTTTTTCTGCGCTTTTTTTCTGCAATCAAAATCTGCTCTCTTGACAGTAAAAACACTTTGTTGAAACGCCCATTTTTCAGAGATTTTGATACATTTTTTGGGAGCAGGTTACATGTGTGATTTGTCTACAGTTTAATAAGATTTCACAATAGTGGTTCTCAAATTCTGGCAGGAATTGCTGTTACTATAAAAAGCAGCTTTTAATTTGCATTAAAAAAAGCAGAAAAAAAGTGATGAAATAAAAGCTACGTGTGAACATAGGCTAATGAAGAAGTTTTTTCAGTGTTTTTTTCTACAGCCAAGATCTTCACTCTTGGCAGTAAAAAAGGCCACATATATACGGCATGCTGCACATTTTCAAAAAATTCAGACAGGAAAAACACATCATCTGTGTGAGGATTTATAAAATCTCAGCATTTGTTGGTGCTGTAAAACACGTAGTGAAAAAACAGCACAAAACGCCACATGTGAAGAAGACTCAGATGCTGCGCTTTTAATACTCAGCACCAAAAACTCCTCATGGAAATGTAACTTTATACATCCAACTTCACGGTCAAGTGATAGAATCGATATATCTCCAGCTTGGCATCGCCTCCTTTATCACAAGGTACCCTTAGGGTATGTGCGCACGTTGCTTTTTACCTGCTTTTTACCTGCTTTTTTGCTGCTTTTTCTTCTGCGCTGTTTAATGCCAAAATGGATGTGTTCTTCTATTCAAGCAAAGTCTATGGGAATTTGGGTTTCTTGTTCACACTATGTTGTTCAAAATGCTGCCTTTTTGTGGCAGAACTTTGGTCAAAAACTCAGCTTTTCAAAGAAGCAACATGTCAATTGTTTTTGCCATTTGGGTTTTGCACTGCAAAGCTGAGTTTTTGACCAAAGTTCTGCCACAAAAAGGCAGCATTTTGAACAACATAGTGTGAACAAGAAACCCAAATTCCCATAGACTTTGCTTGAATAGAAGAACACATCCATTTTGGCATTAAACAGCGCAGAAGAAAAAGCAGGTAAAAAGCAGGTAAAAAGCAGGTAAAAAGCAGGTAAAAAGCAACGTGTGCACATACCCTTAGCTGTAGACACACAGAAGACCTGACAGAGCTGCTTTAGATCGATAAGACACTTAAACCCCTAATTCTGCTTACCTGTATAAAACAACAGAAAACATTAAAGTGGAACTGACACTAAAGTGCAATTTAGATAAATTGTAAGTCATTGATTGACATTCAGCACTGATAGTACACCAAATGAAACAGCACAAAATGCCCCTAAAACTAAGATTGCCAATAGCTCCGCACATAAAATATATTCATCCGGAATAAAGCTATTCTAAAAGGTGAAGGTTCAGTTCTATTTACTTAGTGACATTACTGTGGGGAGAAGAGGGGGTCCTAGATCTAAGTACATACACAATGTAAGAATATTTATCATCCTGCTTGAAAAAAGGACAAGATCATTTTACTGAACATTATACATATGTCTCCATCACCAAAATAGCAGTGGTATAGGATAAGATCTGCTATTTGCTGTATAGGTCGAAATAAATCCAAATTTGTTAAGAATGGCTGGGAAGGCAAGTCAAATATTTAGGGTCTGTGCGCACGTTGCGTTTTGACATGCGTTTACGCAGTGTTTTAAACTGCAGCGTACACGCATGCTTTCTGCGTTCCCAGCAAAGTCTATCAGAATTAAGCAAATTCCATGCGCAGGTTGCGTTTTGAAAGGCAGCAATTTGGATGACAATTTTTTTACAAAATCGATGCGTTCTAAAAAGCAACATGTCACTTATTTTGTGCGTTTTGGGTGCTTTTACCACTCTGTCTATGCAGCATCCAGAATGCATGAATTCTGCATTCAAAATACATCCAAAACGCTGCGTTTTATTTGTCACACCAGAATGCAACATGCGCACAGACCATTAGAGTTTCGGATCTATGCTGAGCTCAGTAAGATACATAGAATTTAGTACACATCTCACATTGCTATTTTTCAGCTGTATTAAAGGGAATCTGTCTGCAGGATGTTGCTATGTAATCTGACAGCACCATGAGGTAGGGACAGAGACCCTGATTACAGCAATGTATTACTTTATATAATGGGTGCAGCAGTTATGAAGAGTTCCAGTCTTCTCTGCTGCAGATCTATCAGAGTTTAGTTATTGAACAGAGTATAACCACACTACAGATTTCTGTGTACATTGTATAGTGAAAGAGAGCTGCTAATCAGAGCTGGGGGTGTGGTTGGACTAGGAAGTCAGTTGTCCTGTAGTGATAATCTGCTGCTGATAAAACAGAGGTTGTATTGAAAAATGCAGCTCAGCGGGAATCAGGGACTTTGCTCAAACATTATGGTGCTCTCAGATAACATAGCAAAAACCAAAGGGTATATTCCCTTTACCTAAAACGTAAATTAATTAACTTGGGGTACATTTCAGTATGATCACAATGGCTTCTCTCCATACTGATGCTAAAGTGGCTACTTGTAGATGAAAGGTCTGTCACAACGATATGAACATTTCATTATGTTTCCACCATAATACTGAATTCAGATAATCTCAGGTTGTAATGATTAATGTAGTGATTTGATTTAAGTCACTTGGGTGAGGTTTGTTAAAGAGTTCTGCAGAGCACGCAGAGTTTCAGTAGTTACCAGGTTGAGGATATATTTTTATATATATATATATATATATATATATATATATGAACAACAAATTTGCATAATATGAGGATCATGAAATCTATTTTAGAAATAAGCAGATAATACAATTTTTTCATTTAAAAATCACAATTTAGTGCCCTGAAATGAAGTTTAGGCCTCATTAAGACGCCCGTGCCAATGGGTTCAAGCATAGACCGCTAAAGCAGACTAACCGCACAGGTTCATTTATTTCTATGTGGCTGTCATAATCAGGTGGGGAGACCCACGGGTAAGTCCCTGCATTGCGATCCGATATTGGACCGATATTGGACCGATATCCACGGATGTCTGAATGAGCCCTTATGCTGTATTCCTTTTTGTTTAATGTATTGTTTAGCATTTCATGGAAAACTGCCAAACTGTATTTTGTTCACCTTGGCTTTTTACTGTGCGATTCTCGATATTTATGGACTCCAGAATAAACCCCTACTGTTCTTACGGAAAATTAAAACTATTCACCTGTAGAATAACAACTAGCAGTATATATGTCCCAGACATTATGTCCGGCATGCTCTTGAGAGAATGCAGGGGAGGGGGCTCGCAACTGGCAGCAAGAGAAGTAAGACATAAGAATGGCATGAGGAATATGCTTCACGGAAGAAATTATATCTATGTTCGGTCCACACAGCGCAGTTTGGTGCAGCTTTTGATGTATTTTGATACTTTGCCCTTTCTTATTAGCCATTTCTTGTTTTTTTTTAATGAAAAACATCAAACACTGGATCAAAACTGGACTGCATGAAAGACGACTTACATTATTAAAGATGAGTACTTATCCAAAAGCTCACGATCATACGTCCCAAACATTTCTGAGAGATCTGTCAAAGTTTCATCTAGGAAGTACAGTTATACTAATAACAGTCTTGAAACTGAACAAAACGGTTTCCTATTTTATACTCAAGTATATATAAAAAAAACGATAACTACCTCTTTTGTCCTCGGCAAAAGAAGATGCCATCCATGAAGTTATTAATTAATACTTAGTAGTCAGGCTTGGGAATTATGGTTAAGATATAAGAAAGAAGTGAAGGAAACGCAGCTTCCTCCTAAAACTTGTTTTGTTAATTTTCTGTAGTTATAATAAAAAAAGAAATAATTTAAAAAAATGCTTCAATCTGTAGCAATAATTGATTTCTGAGCCAGGATAGCGTAACTATTAGATAATACAGTTGAAAGAAGGTATAAAATGTTGAATACACAGACTAAATCCTACTAATTCAATCCCTCTCCATTTTGCAACTATAGTATTGTATAGCGGATAAGTTTCCCTATTGAGATTTTAGGCGGCTTTCAGGAGATATCTGAGTCTTCAGATGGTGGAAGATAGGTCACTGTCACACATCGTCTCTCTGTCAGGTGATTCAATATAATTGGCTGCTTCTTGAAGTTTTAAAAGCATCGCCATCTGCAAGACAAGAGAAAAAGATCAATTTAGTAACTGACATGCTTACGCCAACATTGTCTGTGACGAACTTAATGACAAATTGCCCATGAAACAATTCCTTGGTAAATTTCTAGTTAAAAAGCTCTTCTCGCAAGTAAAAAAAAAAAACAACTATAAAGCCATAAACTGTACTCATCTTTCTACTTTACAGTTGTTCCAAAATTCAATTTATCCAATATGGCTGCTACCACTAGCATCACACGTATGAAGGAAGACCACAAGGCCGCTATGGGGCCCATAAGTTGGGGGGGCCCAGTGCTCCACTTCTGCTGACTTGACTTAAACGGTATACGTGTCACGGCAGGGGATAGAAGCCATACTGGCCATATAATAAAATACAAAGGGAAAGGGAAAGGAATGTCCTATTGCTAGGGAAAGGGGGAAGTGGTGACCCCTGACAACAATCTGCAGTTCACCCTCACTGACCTCACCAACCCTATAGAGGTTCAGCACCTGTCGCCAAGCAGGAATACCTCACCCTAGGCAATCCCTGATCTGGGCCCTAAGTAAGAATGGCGGGTAAGAGCGCTAGTCAACACCACTAACGCTAAGGAAGGCAAAAGGAAACAATACAGGGAAATACAAATGCTACCACCTGAGCCCAGGGAGATAGCAAAGTCAAACACTTATCTTAGAAGCAGCTACAACAGAAGTCTCTGGAACAACAATAGAAGACGACTGCTGCAGACCACAGCCAGGGACAATTATAAACCACACCCAAACCATCCAAGGGGGAGGTTTATAAAGGAATTCAGAGGCTGGAAACTGAGATGAAAAACTGACAGTTTCCCAGGGTCATAGAATTTGCAGCTGTCAGATAACAACATACGCTGCCAATCTCTGGGATTTTCTAACACTCGACGCCACTTGATTGTCAGTTGACCATGACACCTACGTGAAAGGCCGTGACTCATCAGTGGCAATATGGTTCCTCAGGTTGTAGATACAGTTGGATAAAGTCTTGCTGTCACCTCAATATTCCATTCCGCCATTCAGCCTGTGCATCTGAGTCTCATAATAGCAGGCCAGATGATATCACTAGATCAAGTCTCAAGTTTGCTGTGTGGCGCATCGAACTGCACATAGAACACATTGGAGTTGCACATCAGGGTAACAGGGCTAGGTGAGTAGTTTTTGTCTTATAAGCCAGTACTTATGGAGGAACTGCAGGGCCTGATACTGTGTGGGGTTAAACTGTGGAAGCATCATACTGTAGTGGTGCTCACCTTGGGCATCAAATTGTAGAAGGAATCACTGTAGGGGCCTCATAATAAACTGTGTGGAGGAGCTGTGGAAGCATCATACAGTGTGGGGGGCTGTGTAGGCAACATACTATGTGATTAACTTCACACTATGTATTGGAGTACATAGGGGCCATTGCACTTTTGTGGGTTAAGTGGTATAGACATAATTCTGTAGGGGGAGCTGTGTGGGCATCAAAATGAGGATTCACTGTGTGTGCATCATACTGGGTTGGGGATCAGTATAGGGCCATTATTCTGTGGAGGACACTGTGGTAATACCATAGTTTGGTAAGCACTGTACGCCCTTCTACTGTAATGGGGGGCTGTGGGTGCATTACACTGTATTGGAGGGCACTGTGTAGACATTACACTGTATTGGGCCACTGTAGCAGTGGTATCATACTGTGTTGTGGGCACTTGTGAGGGCATCATACTGTATGTGTGCTGAGTACTTTGGGAAATTCACTGTGGGGTTATCATACTGTGTGGGATGCTCTGTGGGCGCAAATTGTGTTGGAGAATTCACTGTTCAGGTATACTGTAGGAGGGGCATTTTGGGGGACATTAAAATCATAGGTGGTATCATCATGGGTTAGAACATTAAGAGGCTTCAAAGGGGGCATATTTCTATGAACATGCTACAATACATGTTCCGCTGTTTCTTTAAAATTTGCTAAGTATGCCCTTCTATGACTGCATTCACGTGCTATGAACTGATTGTTTTTTTGGTGGTGACCTCAATTAGAGCTCTCTGCTATGGGGGTTCATTATTTCTATGTAACCCCCTGGCTGCTATTACACATTCCAAGCTATCACTCAGCATTTCCAAGTTAACATAAGTTAAATATGCATAGTTGTTTAGCAATAATGCCTCCTATAACCACATTACTGCAAGACATGCAAATTTGCTGTTTAAAGCTTAAAGAAACCAAAGTAACAAATCCTGTGGGTACTGTAATGGCGTCCATGCTCATCACTAATTGTTCTGAAACTGCTGAAGACAATTTCCAAAAGAAGAGTACTTGATATGATTCCTTGTGTTTTCAGGTGACTTCTAAGGCCTGTACACATACCGATTATTGAAACTTTTCAAACAGTGAAAAGAAATGATAAAAAAATGACTATAGTCCTTGTTATACTATTATACGTTTGGTGAATTGAGTTATTTTTCAGTACCATTATATCTATGGTATATGCAGTAGGAATGGTCCTGGCACATATACCCATACAGTCAAAGAAACCCAGCATATGCCAAAAGAAAGCCATTTTGATGTATGTTCAGGTAGTATAATTGGCATTCCTAAAAACCATAGTAAAGTTTTCTTCAGTAGGTTTATATTCAATGTACATGATGTGGCATTTTCTCTGTGGATTCATTAAATGTAATGTAATGTGAACAAAGAATTAAGTATCAATCCTTAGTCTAATAAGGTATACCAGTGGGTCTGACTCCAAAGAAGCTGGTGGGGATTCCTTCACGATGAGTTCTCTAGGAGGTGATGCTGACAGATTGGTGCCCATACTGGGTTGTGGAAGGTGCAACAGCTTTGACTGATCTTGTTGTGCCAAAGGCCAGGGTAGTGTGTCTCTAACCCACTCCACCGGATCCTCCCAGGCAGCTTTATGTCCATGAACCTATTGTAATAAGAAGAAAATAAAAAGATGAATACACAGTTACTTTCCCAGTAGCAGCGTTTGGCTTTGTGTAATACAGTGCAAAATTGTTTAACTATAATTAATCTTGTATATTGCTATATGTTTGTAACGTTTGTTATGAAGAATTCTTCAATAAAACGAGTTTTAATCTTGTAAGATCTAAGATTAGACATAAAAGATACGATTATTTATTTTGCCTTTTGCCTGATATTCTATCTATAAATGGTTAAACTCCAGCGATTGGAGCAATCTCGTTGCTGCAAATACTGGCAGATGCGGCTATATAACACAGCAGATGGCAGATATAGAGCTAGCTCAGCTCTTGAGCCCGCACCGTACATGAGGACCTGGCTAAGGATGCATTATAATAATTATTGTATACTGTGTCAAAAAGGGGCTAAATAGCCTTTGAACAATGAGTTGATGCTTGAAAAGGCCAGCTTTATTCCCTCTTTCTTGTTCATAATGACTAAGATAAGAAAGTTATCTTAAGAAAAACCAAACATGTTATTATCACCAAGCACAAGCAGTTTAAAGACAAGGCTATCTCCAAAGAACACTGCTTCCTCTTCAATGGTTCACACATTATCAAGAAGATTGTTAATCAAGGAACAAGTAGGGCACTTATGCGTATTCTCTCAAGTTTTGGATCCGTTGGATTTTTTAATACCTAATACATTTTTGATATTTTAATATACTGGATTGTGGTGCTGAGTCCACTCTTCACTTCTTCTCAGTTTCATATCATAGCATTTCTGTATGCAAGGTGTCGATTCGTATTGAAATGATGATGCCCTACAACTTTGTAATTCACTTTGTTCTCTATCTCGTTCTGTTTTCGAGATAAAAATGCTAACTCCGTTGTTTTTCACCAGGTGGCGCTATAAGTGGTTTCATTGCGTAGCACATGGCTACTTTACTATACCTAGACACCACTTCTATGCCTATAGCTGCCGCCGTTCTCAAATTAATGGCGGTGGACAGGATATGGGTGGACACACTGTATATATCCACACAGCGCTTCAGCATGCTCAGTACTTCCCTACTACGTTCTTAAAGGAAACCTGTCAACCATACGTTAAAGAAGTGGTTCACCCATTTTAATTATTTGCTAGATTGATGTAACCTTGAGAAACAATGTTTCTCTTAAATACCATGCGTAGGGCGTGTAAGAGGCGCTATTGCGGACCGCTCTTCCCCATCGCCTGACCCCTGAGTTCCGTTACCTCAGGGATCCGGTGATGTCACGTCAACTTCCTGTTCACCTGACATCACTGCAGTCAGCCCCTGTCTCCATGAGTCACTGGGCTGTTGGCGGAGTTTCATCGCTCGTCACAGTCCAGCTTCCCTCCTACTTGTTGTGCTCTGCAGTGAGGGAGGAGGAAGCAGGGAGATGCTGGGCTGTCACACTGGTCTGTGCTGAGTGGGGAAACTCTGCTCACAGCCCAGAGACTCGGGGAGACTGGGGCCGGCCACAGTGATGTCAGGTGAGTAGGAAGTTGACGTGACATCACCGGATGCTCGAGGTCACGCGATGGGGAAAAGCGGACCGCAATAGCGCCGCTCACAGGACAGGTATTTGAGAGAAACATCGTTTCTCAATATAATATCATTGTGGCCAATAGTGAAAAGGGGTGAACCATATGCTTTAAGCTCCCTAAACTCGCTTTGCAATGCATGTGAACCATAAGGCACTAGCAGTGTTCCACGAACACAATTGACATATACCTTTTCTTCACTTTTTGACCTAACCTTCTTTGCTGACTTTTTAAGGTTATCTGCCTGCCAGTAATTCTGTGATTAATTCTAATATTAAAGGGAACCTGTCAGCAGAAATTTCCCCTAAAACCTAACAGATTCCCCCTCTGCAGCTCGTGGGCTGCATTCTAGAAAGGTCCCTGTTATTATTGGGCCCCCTTTCTGACCAAAAAAAAGAGTTTATAAAGAGGTACCTTTTTGGCTTCGGATTCTATAAATCAGACACGGGGGCGGGCAGCCTGATGGCCGTTATTCTGCCCCCTGGTCCTGTATGCCGCCCCCATCGCTGATTTCCATACTTTTGGACGCCGCCCACTGCTCCAGCCATCCCCGCGCATGCCCAGTGCCAGTCTCACGGGACTGAGCACTGTGACTGCTGGTGACGTGTGCGCAGGCAAGTGATTATGGGCGGGACTGTGACTGTTATCAGCAAGTACCCGCCCATAATCTCGTGAACGCGCAAACCTCTCCAGCATCACACTGTGCTCAGTGTAGATGCTAGACTGTATGGGCTGCTTCCAGGGATGACGTCCCTTTGTCACGTGATAGGGGCGTGTTCAAAATACTATCACGTGACAAAGGGATGTCATACCTGGAAGCAGCCCATACAGTCTAGCATCTACACTGAGCACAGTGTGACGCTGGAGAGGTTTGCGCGCTCACGAGATTATGGGCGGGTACTTGCTGATAACAGTCACAGTCCCGCCCATAATCACTTGCCTGCGCACACGTCACCAGCAGTCACAGTGCTCAGTCCCGTGAGACTGGCACTGGGCATGCGCGGGGATGGCTGGAGCAGTGGGCGGCGTCCAAAAGTATGGAAATCAGCGATGGGGGCGGCATACAGGACCAGGGGGCAGAATAACGGCCATCAGGCTGCCCGCCCCCGTGTCACATTTATAGAATCCGAAGCCAAAAAGGTACCTCGATATAAACTCTTTTTTTTGGTCAGAAAGTGGGCACAATCATAACAGGGACCTTTCTAGAATGCAGCCCACGAGCTGCAGAGGGGGAATCTGTGAGGTTTTAGGGGAAATTTCTGCTGACAGGTTCCCTTTAAAGTTGTGGCATAACCACTCACCGTTGTCTGAACCTCAATGCCCCTAGATTCTATGATGAAATTAAATGATGACAGCAGCAGGGAGGGGCTAGAAGAAGAGGGAGGAGCTAGAGACAAAGCTCCTCCCTCTTCTCCTCCCTCTTTCCTGCTGGAAATACTTCTTTAAGACTGAAAGGATAGCACAATATAGTAGCACACTTGCCTTAAGTCCATCTTTGGCACCTTCTGAAAGGTATGGGATGATAGAGTTATTCCACAGATCGATAAACCATACACGGAAATCCTCAATTCCAATTGGACAGGATAAGAAAAAGCAGGGACCTAGAAAACGAACAAAAAAATTATTCACAAAACTTTGATTGTATGAAAGACCTCTAATACATTTTACAAATATAAGATTTAAGAAAGTTAATAACAAACAGGCTCACAGTGGGAAAGGTTGATTCCATGGTGGGCCTCTGTACAGGAGAGGGAGATCACCCCTTCTTATGAGCAGAAATTGTCAAAAGCACTTGATTTATGATGCACAGACCAAGCCAGCATCTCAGAATTAATTCAACAAACTAGCTAGTTTATTATTATATAGATGCATAGTTATATTTGTGAATGAAGTTAATGTAATAAACAATCATGGCTGAAAATGTTGGCACCCTTGAAATTGTTCCAGAAAATGAAGCACTTCTGCCTGAAAATTATTGCAATTACATGTTTTGTCAAACATATGTTAAAAAAAAAAAACCACAGCGGAAAAAAGGCAAATTGGACATAATTTCACACAAACCCCCCAAAATGGGCAGGACAAAATTGTTGGCACCTTTACAAAATTATGGGTAATTGTCTGAACAATGTGATACTTGTTCAAACTCACCTGTGACAAGTAACAGGTGTGGGCAATATGAAAACCACACCTGAAACCAGATATAAGGGGGAGAAGTTGACTCAATCTTAGTATTGAAAAAAAAGGATTTTCCAGGACTTCATTCCATAAAACTAATCTTTTTATTAAAAATTCATTTAAAAACAGAATGATCCATCTTGAGGATAAAAACTAATGTTTTTCTGGCATACACTATGCCCTTACTCATGGGAATTAAGAAAGATTAATTATATGGATGGAAGTGCCAGAAAATCCTTTTTTCTTCAATGGTTCTAAAGCAACTAAACTTCACCAGCAGGAATTGGCACCCAATAATCAACTTTCTGGTATATCCTGAAAAAAGAGAATTTTGTTACTAACCGTAAATTCTTTTTCTTATAGTTCCGTCATGGGAGACCCAGACCATGGGTGAATAGCTACTGCCCCCGGAGGACACACAAAGTTACTACACTCAAAACGTGTAGCTCCTCCCTCCTAGCATATACACCCCCTGCTAGCCAGTCCTAGCCAGTTTAGTGCAAAAGCTCAAGGAGGACATCCACCCACAAGAAGAGACAGAGTAAAATCCGGAAGAACCGGCACCTCTGTCTACAACAATAACAGCCGGTGAAGACACACGGAACAAGAAACCTGCCAACAGGCAATAGGGAGGGAGCTGGGTCTCCCATGACGGAACTATAAGAAAAAGAATTTACGGTTAGTAACAAAATTCTCTTTTTCTTTAACGTTCCTATGGGAGACCCAGACCATGGGACGTTCAAAAGCAGTCCATGGGTGGGAATAAACAGACAACTGAGAAGCAGGCAAACCTAACTTCACAAATGGGCGACAGACGCCGGACAAATGCGTCTGCCCAAGCCCGCGTCTGCCAAAGCATGAGCATGCCTTGGGTAGTGCTTCGAAAAAGTATGCAGACTAATTCGAGCTGCAGTCTGACAGACCTACTGAGCCGTAACCTGGTGCCTGAAAGCCCAAAAAGGCGCCGACAGGTCTGATCAAATGTGCTCTGATCCCCGGCGGGGAAGGCACTTGAGTACACTTGTAGATCTCGGAAATGGCCGACCTAAGCCAACGAACCAGGGTCGGCTTAGATGCCGAGAGACCGCTACGCTGACTAGCAGTCAGCACCAGAGAGAGGTGCACCGCCTAATAACGGCGGTGCGAGACACATAGATCCGGAGCGCCCGCACCAGATCCAGGATATGCAACACTTCCTCAAGCGATGAACAGGAGCCGGACAAAAGGAAGGCAGGAAAATTGCCCCGGATAAGGTGGAAGCAGTAACCGCCTTAGGGAAAAAAGTCCGGAGTCGGATGAAGACCACCTTGTCTTGATGCAAAAGACCAAAAAAGGGGGTGACTCCGAGAGAGTGCAGCCAGAACTCTCTGGCGGGAAATTATAGCCACTAGAAAGACTACTTTCTGTGAAAGATGAAACAAAGAAACCTCCCCAAGAGGCGCAAAGGGGGGTTTCCGGGAACCGGGAGGACCGGATTAAGGTCCCAGGGCTCCATAGGCCGCCGGAAAGGCGGAATGATGTGAGATGCGCCCTTAAAGGAGCGCACCGGAGCCAGCCGGACGATACGCCGCTGGCACATACTGACAGAGCCGAGACCTGTCCCTTAATGAGGGATAGTCCTAGCTGTAGACCGGACTGTGGAAGGGACAGGAGGGTCGGCAAGGCCAAAAAGGTCAAAGGACACTTTGGAGCTCGAGTCATAGCGGAGATGACTTCAGGAAGGATATCAGAAGTCGCCAAGATCCAGGACTCAAGAGCTACGCCGTCAATCTGAGAATCCAGAATTCTGACGGAAAAAACGGACCTTTTGAGAAAAGGTCTGAACGGTCCGGAAGATGCCATGGCAACCCAACGGACAGAAGGAGCAGGTCAGAGTACCAAGCCTGCCTGGGTCAGTCTGGAGTATGAGAATGACCCGACGGCCCCCTTTACTGATCTTGCCCAGGACTCTGGACAAGAGGTAGAGGGTGAAATACGTAAAGAGACGAAGCTGGGATCAAACATGAACCAGTGTGTCTACCGCAAAACCTGAGGATTGTGGACCACGGTTGGACAGCTGAAATAGTCTGCCTCGCAGTTATCACCTCTAGGATGTGGGCTGCGGATACGGTGGACTAGGAGTCCCTTGTCCACTGAAGAATGTTGAGCTGCCAAGATTGCCAGGCGGATGAGTGTCCCGCCCCGGAAGCTGATGTAGGAAAACGCTGTCACGTTGTCCGACTGGACTCGAATGTGCCTAGCCGCCAACAGATGGTGAAGGCTTAGAGAGCTAGAAATACAGCTCTGATTTCCAGCACATTGATCCAGAGGGCTGATTCGGACAGAGTGCAAGCGCCCTGCGCTCCACGGTGGAGATATACTGCTCCCAAGGCGGATAGGCTTCCATTGACGCCACCGTCTGACCAGCACCTGTATAAGGTGTCTGATAGAACGACGTCGACCGCCAGCGGAGGGACTACTGATCGACTAAGAGCAGCTTCACAAGTGCCGACAGAGTCTCGAATTGCGTCCCTGAGAACCTCTGGTTCGAAGTCAGAGTGGACTTGGACAGAAAGACAAGCCACCCGAATAGGTTAGAGTGGCGAGAGTGAGCGAAGCACTCTACTAAGAGTCAGCCCTGGATGAAGCCCCGACAAGAAGGCCGTCCAGGGCAAAAGATCACTGCCAATCCCTAGGGGTGCAGGACCCTAATCACAGCTGCCCCAATGAGAATACTCGAGGGGCCGTGGCTAACCCAAAGGGAAGAGCCACGAATTGGACCACTCCGATTGTCAAAACGTAGTAAACGCTGGTGTGAAACTGCGATTGACTCCTGCAGATAGGCATCTCTGATGCCGATGGCTGCTAGGGAATCTCCTTGGGTTCTTGATTGATCCGGTGAAAAACACACGGAACAAAACCGAGACTCCATGTGAAAACGCCACACCTGACTATGCTTGAAAAGCTAAAGATCCAGGTCGGAAGGCACCGCCCTCTTCGGGGACTAGGAATAGATTTAAGCAAAAATCTCAGAACCGTTCCCAGTCGGGAACCGGTACAATTACTCCATTGGCCTGCAAGAAATGCCACGGCCTGTGAGAAGGCGGCGGCCTTGGAGCCGGGAGGAGTTGACAGAAAAAATCTGTTTGGCGGGTGGACAGAATTCCATCCTGTAGCCATGGGGGATATAATCCCGCCCCCACTGAATGGAGACGTGTTAGAACCCTACGTCGCCAAGTGGAGAGAGCCTGCCACCGACCAAGGAGGTTGTTGGCGTGGCTAGATAGCTTGGAGGAAGCTGACTCAGTGGCAGCATCTCCTGCGGTCTTCTGAAG
The DNA here is from genome assembly GCF_048569485.1 of Anomaloglossus baeobatrachus. Classification (NCBI taxonomy): domain Eukaryota; kingdom Metazoa; phylum Chordata; class Amphibia; order Anura; family Aromobatidae; genus Anomaloglossus; species Anomaloglossus baeobatrachus. The sequence continues at coordinate 276,323,034 of NC_134354.1, read as the reverse complement.
GCGCAGCTTCGAGCCATTTGGTTCTATGAACCTAGGCCGAGCTAGAGGACGATCAGATGGAGGAACGGAAACCACCGAAACCTCAACTGATTCCTGCCCTGGACAGGTTCCCTGGTTTAGGTTTGTGGCAAGGAAGAACACTCCCCGCCAAGAGCTTCCTTAATTTCATCCAGTTGGTTCCGAGGAAACTGGTCCCTCCGAAGCCACAGGAGCCTGCGGATAGCGAGGAAAGTAGCCAAGACCACCGCCGTGCGGTGTCTAGCATGGCAGACCTGGCAGAGGATGAAAAGACGGAAGTCTGGAAGTTCAGGCAACCGTTTTGGGCATAGAGTCCCTGTGAGGGAATGCATCTCCTCCAGAGAAGCAGAGAAGGTACTAAAAAACCGCACTGCTGTAAAGCTGAGGAGAACGAAGCTCCTGCCGCCCCCATACCGACTTGGACAAAAGGACAACCGGGCGGACCGCAAAACCTTAAGTGAGGAGCCATCAGCCACTGACATAACGGTCCGGGCTGAGCCACCTGAGGTGAATGAGCCCACTTCTTGACCACCATTGGTGGACAGGGGAAACACAGTCCTCAGAATCACGCTTCATGGGAAGCGACTGTCAGAGCGGAACCTGGGCTGGTCACAGGGGCCTGAAAACTGGAGTGGTTAAGGAACACACGTTGTGTTCACCTAGATAAGGTAACTCCGGCGGATTGAGGTCCAGTACAAAATTAATGTACCGTGGGATCCTTATAGAGGTGCCGTCAGCCACTGATACAACTATCCGGGCTGAAAGTCTAGACACCGGAGTGGCCACCCTTGGCGAATGAGTACACTCCTTGACCCCTCTGACGGGAGGGGGAGACAGGCAGCAGAACCCCGCTGTGGGGTCTGCAGGACAGGCTGTGGGCTTGGACGCAGCGGGCTGAAAACTGGAGTGGTTAAGGAACACACTCCTCGGTCCTGTTAAAGGTATACTGATGCCTTTCTGCCAGCGGGGAATACTCCCCTGATACAGGCGGATGGAGGTCCAGTACAAGTATAATGGACGCAATCCAATCATTCGCATCTGCGTCACCTACGGACGGATCAATGTACATAAAGTAGCGTCCGAGCCCCTGGTAGAGACATCCTCCTCGTCCAGTGAGTCAGCTCGTAATCGGAGCTGCGGGACGGGGAGGACAGGGGACCCTGCGTCTCCCTGTCAGGAGGACGGGGTCTGAGCCCAGAAGGAGAGTCCCTTGTGAGCTTTGCTGAGCGAGCTGAAGCAGAAAACGCCCTGAGAAGGGGGCTGCATGCTCAGCAGATGCCGGGACAGCCGACCCCTGGAAATAGGATTCCCCCAGGGGTCAGCCACCGAAACCGGAGCAGCTGGAGGGACCATTAATGAGCCTCCAAGCTGAGGGGCCACAGTGGTTATGAGCTCGGTACAGCCGTACGAGACTACCTGCAGTGGATAATAAAAACAGCCTGCAGCCTCGCTCTGTGAGACATGCTGCAGAGGTGGGGGCTCTGTCTAGAATGTCTAGAATACCCAAGACAGGGGTTCAGCCTGGGGAGACTCCAGGCTGAGGCACCACCACATAAGAACCATTACAGTGTGGGTCTGTGCTGGTTCAGGCAATATAAGCTTACATGCAGAGCATGTAGTGTACAGCCTTGGAGCTTTGCTCCTAGTGAGACATGCTGCTGAGGAGGAGGTTCTATAATAAAGAATTAACTCCTTCAGAATGCCCTGAGAGTGTATAAAAGTGCACAACCAGAGGTTGTGACTTATCAGGCCGCTATTATGAGTGCCCTCCGGATTCCAAGCCTGGACCCCCAGCCAGATATTCACTCCCTCTGCACTGCAGAGCAGCCAGCGCCGACCAGTGTACTAAGAACGCTGAGAAAATGGCGCCAGAGTGAGGGGGGGGGGTTAACCCAGGAGCGGGAATCGGAGGGCTAAGGAGATGTACAGGGGAGGGAATCATCTCCTCAAAAAGGAGTGTCCTCCCCTGTGCAGAGCGGCCGGCGGGCGGCGCTGCAGTGTCCCCCTGCATGACTGACATGCAGGGGAACGAAACGAAACTAGGCCGCGGCTGAAGCCGGGGCCTAGAGTTATGCATGCGGCCGACAATCAGGCATCATCGGCGCGGTTCTCAGTAAAAACCGTGGAACCGGCCGGAAACACAGTAAAAAGCAGCATTATCAAAGTAAATCACTGTCCCCCCCAATAAAAGTGCCCCACATTGCAGAAGGACCCTCTGAATAACGTCTCTATACTTAGCTTTGAGACGCAGGGCCCAGTCCCTGGGTGGGGTGGGGGTTCAGTGCACCGTCCAGCAGGGTCCTGCAAAAGGGCTGCGGATGGAGGCCGGTCTCCTGCAAGGCAGTGAGAACCGTGTTGGCTCTAACTTCAAGCCAGAGCCCCTAAGGGATGGTGAAGGAGCGCGGCATGAAGGGCTCCTGCCCTGAAGTCAACCTTAACAGCACCGCCGCCAGGGGGGTGAGAAGGGACATGCCGGGAGTCCAGTGGACCCGCTTTTCTTCCAAATCTTTAGAAAAAATGAAAAATCAAAAAAGGATGCATGTGTGTGTGTGATCCTCCTGACACAAAGAATGAAACTGGCTAGGACTGGCTAGCAGGGGGTGTATATGCTAGGAGGGAGGAGCTACACGTTTTGAGTGTAGTAACTTTGTGTGTCCTCCGGGGGCAGTAGCTATTCACCCATGGTCTGGGTCTCCCATAGGAACGTTAAAGAAAATATTGGCATGGTGAGCTTCTTTTATCTCTTCTCTCTTCAATCTTTCATTGTGTGTCTGTGCGTACTACACTAAGCACAGAGAACAGAAAAGAGAAGAGAACTCTGATCTCTGAGGACTTGAGAACCAAATTTGTTGAAAAATATCAACAATCTTAAGGTTACAAGTCCATCTCCAGAGATATTGATGTTACTTTAAGCAATATTTGATTAATAGTCAGGGAATATACATAAGTAATTAATTAAGAAGAATCTTTTATTCCCAAAGTGCAAAATTTTTATTAAATGTAATAATAAAATGGTGTACACAGCAAAACAACCCAGAGTGATCTCTTCAAGACTATTACATACAGGATATCCTCCAAATCTGTTAATGAATATCAGGGGCAGACCAAGGAATCCTGAATAAGATCCATAGCGGATAAATTACATCACACAGGAACGGTTTGATACAAACAAAAATACACAGAGCTTAATTAGCCAATACTCAGCAGTATTCCAATAGATAAGTGGTCAAATGACCATTCCACTTCTGTGGATAGGTGGTTTCCTGTTGGCAATGATGCGGCAGTCCTTTAGTGTGTTATATACACCGTTATACATAGATGGTGCGCCTGGTGATTTTGCCTTTTTGCCTTGAGGCACCAGGCGCACCATCTATGTATAACGGTGTATATAACACATTAAAGGACTGCCGCATGATTGCCAACAGCAAATTTCACCTATCCACAGAAGTGGAATGGTCATTTGACCACTTATTATCTATTGGAATACTGCTGAGTATTGGCTAATTAAGCTCTGTGTGTTTTTGTTTGTATCAAACCGTTGCTGTGTAATGTAATTTATCCGCTATGGGTCTTATTCAGGATTCCTTGGTCTGCCCCTGATATTCAGGAACAGATTTGGAGGATATACTGTATGTAATAGTCTTGAAGAGATCACTATGGGTTGTTTTTGCCCTTTGGGAATAAAAGATTATTCTTAATTAATTATTGATGTTACTTTACCCACAGTGTGCAACATAATCAACAAGTTTACAACTCATGGCACTTTAGCTAATCTCCCTGGATGTAGGCAGCAGAGAAAAATTATGAAAGGTTGCTAAGCAAGATAGTCCATATGTGGATAAGCAGCCCCAATCAAGTACCAAAGAAATTCAAGCTGTCCTGGTGCATTAGTGTCAACGCAAACTGTCCATCGACATATGAATGAAACAAAACACTAGGAGACCTAGAAGGACCCCACTGCTGATTCAGAGACATAAAAAAGCCAGACTGCAGTTTACCAAAATGTACGTGAGTTAGCCAAAGTCCTTCTAGAAATGCATCTTGTGGGTAGATGAGACCAAGATAGAACATTTGGTAAAGCAGATCATTCTACTGCTTACCAAAAATGGAATAAGGCCTACAAAGAAAAAAACACAGTACCTACAATCAAATATGGTAGAGGTTCAAAGATGTTTTGGGGTTGTTTTGCTGCCTCTGACACTGGGTGTCTTGACTGTGTGCAAGTCATTATGAAATCTAAAGAATACCAAAGGATTTTGGGTCACAATGTAGTGCTCAGTAACAGAAAGCTGGGATTGCATCCTAGGTCATGGGTCTTCCAGCCGGACAATGATACCAAACATACTTCAAGAAGCACCCAGAAATGGATGGAAACAAAGCACTGGAATGCTTTGAAGTGGCCAGCAATGACTCTGGATCTCAATGCCATTTAACACCTGTGGAGAGATCTTAAAATTTCTGTTGGGAGAATGCGCCCTTCATATATGAGAGACCTGGAGCAGTTTGTAAATGAAGAGTGGTGCAAAATTCCAGTTGAGGAGTAAGAAACTTGTTGATGGCTATAGGAAGAGATTGATTGCAGTTATTTATTCCAAAGGGTGTGCAACCAAATATTAAGTTGAGAAATTCACTTTGGCAGCTCATTTTTGGAGTTTTGTGTGGAATTACTTACAATTTGCCTTTTTTCTCTCAGTTTTTCTCTGTTCCAATAAACACAAAGGAAATAAACATGTGCATAACTAAACATGTGTAACTGCAATTATTTTCTGAGAGAAATATTTTATTTTCTGGAACAATTTAAAGGGTGCCAACACTTTCAGCCATGACTATATGCATCTAGTTGAACATTGGTCCTCCAGAATCAATGTTACTGGTAAGCCATTGGCATGCCACTGATAAATACTTATTATGCAATTAGTATCACTGATCGCCAATTTTAGGTTTCAATGACATTACACAATGATTTTGAGTATGTACAGTATAGTGTAAAGGACAGGTAACATTGTAAATGTGAGTGCATACCTAAAGTGAGTGTATAATTTAAAAGTACCAGGAAATAAGATTAACACTCAAATTTAACATTATTTATGTATTTTCTAGTTTATATTACTGATATATGATATGTCTGACATTATGGAGAGGCAAGTATGAATATAAAGGGATGTCAAAGAAGAAATTAAAATGAAAAATGTAAAAAATATAAAATGAAGTTCAGTTCATATTGAGAAAACCCAATATAAGGTGATTTTCTTTAATATACCTATGAGGAAGTCTGAAGTACTGTGCTTTTCCAGGAAAGTGTGCAAATGGTACCACAGCCGGGGAACCCAGTCAAGAATTCTGAGGAGCTCCCCATGTCCAGTTCCGATGCCGCCTTCAGATTCTAGTAGCTTTCGACGTAAATACCGACCTAAGAACCCATTTGCTGGCTCCACATTGTTAGAGAAAGTGAGCATTCTGTGAAAAACAAAATCATTTCCATTGGTTACACAGATCTACAAGAATAAAACTTTGAAAAGTAAGAGGTGATTTTTATATACTTGCTGAACTCAGTAAAAATATCGAAAAAATGTAATCAAATACTGTTTTTTTCACAAACACTGACTCCATAGAGTTTTTCTTGCACCATATTTTGACCCCTTTGTGGATGATTTTGGTGTTATTAGATTGGTTAGAAATGAATTGGCTGCTTTGAGGACAGAAGATTATCTTTACCCAGCTTCCAAGGAGTATAAAGAGGTACACTTGACTCAGAAGATTCAGAACATAAAGAGCAGGAATCTAACGAAGACTTTCACATTAGTCCCAACAAGTCTCAGCTCTTTTCACAGTTCTAATTAAATGATTTAGTCAGCCCTCCCTAAACATGCTGCAGAACGTTTAGGCTCTACACTAAAGAAAAGATATGACAATTTAAACTTTATTCTCAAGACACTTAACTACGAGGATCAAGGATGGTCAATATGTGGTGATCTGAAAGTTCCCTCTTTGGCCAGCAAGGAGGATAAACAAAGTACCTATATGCTATTTGTGTGACTGGGACAGCCGGGATAGGACTCATCACTGGAGCCAAAAAAGTTGGCCAATGAGAAGATTTTTGCAACCTGGACTTAAGAACATAGTTGTGGAAAGATTAGTTGATCCCACTAAAGTTCTCCTGCCACCACTCCACATTAAGCTTGGACTTATGAAGCAGTTTGTGAAAGCTCTCCCGAAAGAAGGACAGACTTCAGTACCTGTGTACAAAGTTTCAGGGACTGTCAGAAGCAAAACTGAAGGAAGGCATTTTCGTGGGTCCAGATATTCAGAAACTCATGAAGGACAAGGTGTTTGAAACAAAAATGAAAGCTGTTGAAAAAAGGGCTTGGGATTCTTTTAAAGAATCTGTGAAGAAACTTATAGATAACAACAAAGATCAAGTTCATCATGGAAAATATGCTGAAATGAAAATGGGCCAAAAAAAGAGTTAACTGTTAAAAAAGTGAGTAACTGCTTTATTTGCTATTTTCATGCAACACAATCAATTTGACTGTCAATAAAAATGTATTTGTGGAAAACCCTTTGAAAGTGTACTGTAGAAAACATTGTAAATGCTCTCAGACTTCTGCATTGCTTTTATGATTGGTTTCTTAAAATAATAAAATCAGATGTTACTTAGCCTCCCCAAGGCCAGCTCTGCCTCTGCGCCAGTTTACTGGCTGCAGCAGTGACATCACGACTATATTGTACATCATCACTGCAGCCAATCAATGAGCTCAGCAGCTGATGCTGTCTATATTGGCAGAGCTGCTGAGCTCAGCGATTGGCAGCAGTGGATGAAGCTGAAGGTATGAGGCCACCACTGCAGTCAGCAAACACAGACAGTAGTAGTGGCGCTCGAACTGGGGAGAGCGAGTAACATCCAAATTTATTCTATTAATCCAATGCTGCCATTTGAAGTCAGATACCTTTAACCGAAAAACATCAATACACACAAACATGTATACACCCTCCAGTACAGATGTTGTTCAGCAGCTCTGAGACCTGTGGCTTCCATGGCTCCTATGCCCATACACCAGGAGGCAATTATGCTTGTTTATTAATTTAACCCAAAGAACTGGGGCATTTAAAAGTGGATTTACAAGTTAAGTGGTAGTAATTAATATTTGCATTATTCCATTCTAAAAGACATTTGAGGCTCATGCAGATGTGACATAAGGATCCATAGAAGAGGAATAAATAAGTCATATATTCATTCCTCATGAATGGATCCACAGGACACATGTGTATGAGGCCCAAATATCTTTTCATCAGGCCTAAAGTGTGATTCGGGTACAGATTAAGCCTAATTTTGTTCAAGAATCACATTGTGGACTGCAAGAAAAGATATTTGAACATTCAGAATATTTAAATGGAGACTTACCAAGATTTCAGGCAGTCTGGCGGAGTCTTCACTATGTGCTGGTTCAGCAGCAGAGGGGTGCACCCTCTGTGTGCTACAGCGCTAATGTAGGAAGCAGGCGTGCACACTGTAACCAGCACCGACACACAGGCGTATACACACTGGGGAGTATCTTAGCAAGCCAGACATGCAAAGTGTGCAAAGTTACTGTGTGCATCTTATCTGCGTATGTCTGTGGGCCGGACAGGGACAATCAAAGGGTTGGATGTGGTCCGCACTTTGCCCACATCTGCCTTAAGGCCCCGTCACACTAAGCAACATCGCTAGCAACATCGCTGCTAACGAACAACTTTTGTGACGTAGCAGCGATGTTGCTAGTGATGTCGCTGTGTGTGACATCCAGCAACAACCTGGCCCCTGCTGTGAGGTCGTTGGTTGTTGCTGAATGTCCTGGGCCATTTTTTAGTTGTTGCTGTCCCGCTGTGAAGCACAGATCGCTGTGTGTGACAGCGAGACAGCAACAACTAAATGTGCAGGCAGCAGGAACCGGCTTCTGCGGAGGCTGGTAACCACAGTAAACATCGGGTAACCAAGAAGCCCTGTCCTTGGTTACCCGATATTTACCTTTGTTACCAGCCTCCGCCGTTCTCACTGTCAGGGCCGGCTCCTGCTCTGTGCACATGTAGCTGCAGGACACATCGGGTTAATTAACCCAATGTGTGCTGTAGCTAGGAGAGCAGGGAGCCAGCGCTAAGCATTGTGCGCTGCTCCCTGCTCTGTGCACATTTAGCAGCAGCACACATCGGGTAATTAACCCGATGTGTGCTGTAACTAGGAGAGCAGGGAGCCAGCGCTCAGTGTGCGCTGCTCCCTGCACGTGTAGCTGCGTGCACTGGTAACCAAGGTAAATATCGGGTTGGTTACCCGATATTTACCTTACTTACCAAGCGCAGCATCTTCCATGCGGCGCTGGGGGCTGGTCACTGGTTGCTGGTGAGCTCACCAGCAACTCGTGTAGCGACGCTCCAGCGATCCCTGCCAGGTCAGGTTGCTGGTGGGATCGCTGGAGCGTCGCAGTGTGACATCTCACCAGCAACCTCCTAGCAACTTACCAGCGATACCTATCGTTGTTGGGATCGCTGGTAAGTTGTTTAGTGTGACTGGACCTTTAGTGAACCGTAACCTGTGATCGTCTGATTGCTTGTTTTATATACATCAATACCTTTGTACTGCAGTATGTAAGTAAAATCATGGTCTTCTGAGAAACCTGTACTATGGCGATGAGATTCCAATATAGTACTCCAAGTGTCTGTGCGGCTTAAAGTTGTATTCTCAAGTTGTCACTTGAGCAGCTACAACAAATGAGGTCTCCTTACAGTCTCCTTAATTTATAGTTTCTGGCAGGATGGGCACAACTCCTTAAGAGACAGTTCCCATGAACAGCATACCTGTATTATAAGTAGAACTATAAAGCTTAGCAAAGTTCTGCTATAACGCATTCAGCTATCAGCTCTGGAGTCTACACTGCTATAACTATACGTATTTCCAAATAGAGATAACAGAAAATATGAAAAAGCACACAGCTACAGATAGCAAGAGCTGAGAAAGCTGAGAGCTGTGCTTAGCAGACCTCCTCTAAAAGTTACAGGCTGGTGATTTATAACTGTATCTCTTCAGAGGGGATGCCTCTGAGATCTACTTTATTAAAACAGTTTGTGGAAGTCAGGTGAATCCCTAAACATTATCCATTCGTTCCAGGTCTTATAAAATTTGTCTCTAGTGTCGGCGGCGAGCTCCTCCATCCTACAAATGGTTGCCATCTCCATGTACCACTCAGAAATAGGAGGAGTTGTGGGAGTTTTCCAGTATCTAGGAATGACGGAGCGCGCCGCCGCCAGGCAGAAACGTAGGATGTCCCGCTTGTGGTATGTAATTGAGTGAGACAGGACGGAGAGGAGTGTTATCTTGGGACAGTTCTCTACTGTTTTCCCAGTCACGAGTTGATAATTCGTGAGGACTTTCTGCCAGAACTGCTGGATCTTGTCACACTCCCACCAAATGTGTGTCATTGTACCAAACTCCCGTCCACATCTCCAGCACAGCGCAGACACCGAGGGGAATTTCTAAATATTTTATTACAGCTTTTCATGGGACAACAATGAAGATATGACACTTTGATACAATGTAAAGTAGTCAATGTACAGCTTGTATAACAGTGTAAATTTGAGGTGCCCTCTAAATAACCCAACACACAGCCATTAATGTCAAAACCACCGGCAACAAAAGTGAATACAACCGTAAGTGAAAATGACCAAATTGTGCCCAATGAGCCATTTCCCTCCTTGGTGTCATGTGAGTCATTAATGATAGAAGGTCTTAGGTGTGAAAGGGGAGCAGATGTGTTAAATTTGATGTTTTAGCTTTTTCATACAAGGCACCTCATGGCAAAGAAATCTCTGAGGATCTGAAAAAAAGAATTGTTTCACTGCATAAAGATGTCCTAGGCTATTAGAAGATTGCCAACACACTGAAATTGAGCTACAGTACAGTGGCCAAGACCATACAGAGGTTTAACAAGACAGATTCCACTCAGATTGCCTTGCCATGGTCAGCCAAAGAAGTTGAGTGCATGTGCTCAGTGTCATATCCAGAGGATGTCTTTTCAAAATAGACATATGAGTGCTGCCAGCATTGCTGCAGAGGTTAAAGGGTTGGGGGGGTCAGCCTGTCAGTGCTCAGACCATATGCCGAACACTGCATCAAATTGTTCTGCATGGTTGTCGTACTAGAAGGTAGCCTCTTCTAAAGACGATACACATGAAGCCTGAAAACAGAATGCTGAAGAAAAGCTGACTAAGGACATGGATTATTGGAACCATGGCCTGTGGTCTGATGAGACCAAGATAAACTTATTTGGTTTAGATGGTGTCAAGCGTGTGTGGCGGCAACCATGTGAGGAGTACAAAAACAAGTGTGTCTTCCCTACAATCCAACATGGTGGTGGGAGTATCATAGTTTGGGGCTGCATGAGTGCTGCCGACTGTGGGGAGCTACAGTTCATTGAGAGAATCATGAATAAATACATGAACTATGACATTCTGAAGTAGAGCACGATCCACTCCTTTGGAGCTGGGAGGCAAGGCAGTATGCCAATATAACTATTCCAAACACACCTAGAAAATGAGGATAAAGTTGCTGTACTAGCCAAGCATGTCTCCAGACCTAAACAGTTTTGAGCATTTGTGGACCATCCTCGAATGGAAGGTAGAAAAGGTCAAGGTCTCTAAAATCCACCAGGTCATTGATGTCGTCATGGAGGATATAAGGGAATTCCAGTGGCTCCTTTGAAGCTCTAGTGAACTCCATGCCCAAGGGAGTTAAGGCAGTGCTTGAAAATAATAGTGGCCACAAAAAATATTGACACTTTTGGCACAATATGGCCATTTTCTTTTGTTGCCAGTGGTTTAGACATCAATGACCATGTGTTGAGGTATTTAGAGGACACATCAAATTTACACTGCTATACAAGCTGGACACTGACTACTTTACATTTTATCAAAGTGTCATATCTTCAGTAATGTCCCATGAATAGATATACTAAAATATATACAAAAATGTGAGGCGTGTACTCTACTCACTTTTGAGATAAACTGTATGTACTTTTTAATACTTGTTTTACAGCTTGCAGCATAAATATCGTAATATATCACGTTTAAACAGCAGTTGAGAAAGAACACCTCTATTAGTTGACAGTGGATCTACATTTCTGAGACTGCCCCACGTATGCATGCTTTTACCTTCCCCTCTTCTGTATCTGAGTTATTTATGGTTCCTAGGGAGTAGTCACACTGAGGATTCTACCTTTTGAGTAATAAGGCTCCCCAGTACATCTTATTAATCAGCTACAGTGGGTACGGAAAGTTTTCAGATCCCTTTAAATTTTTCACTTTTTGTTTTGTTGCAGACATTTGGTAAATTTAAAAAAAAAAAAAAAAAATTCTCATTAATGTACACTCTGCACCCCATTTTGTCAGCAAAAAAAACAGAAAAGTAGACATTTTTGCAAATTTATTAAACAAGAAAAACTGAAATATTACATGGTCATAAGTATTCAGACCCTTTGCTCAAACACTCATATTTAAGTCACATGGTGTCCATTTCCATGTGATTCTCCTTGAGATGGTTCTACTCCTTCATTGGAGTCCAGCTGTGTTTAATTAAACTGATAGGACTTGATTTGAAAAGGCACACACCTGTCTATATAAGACCCGACAGCTCACAGTGCATGTGAGATCAAATGAGAATCATGAGTCAAAGGAACTGCCCAAGGAGCTCAGAGACAGAATTGAGACAAGGCACAGATCTGGCCAAGGTTACAAAAGAATTTCTGCAGTACTCAAGGTTCCTAAGAGCACAGTGGCCTCCATAATCCTTCAATGCAAGAAGTTTGGGACCACCAGAACTCCTCCTATAGAGGTAAAGAAGAACCCCAAGATCACTGTGGCTGAGCTCCAGAGATGCAGTAGGGAGATAGGAGAAAGTTACACAAAGTCAACTATCACTGCAACCCTCCACCAGTCGGGCCTTTATGGCAGAGTGGCCCGACGGAAGCCTCTCCTCAGTGCAAGGCATATAACAGAGAGAGGTAGAGAGGGGCTTTCAAACACCGCACCAATGATTACCGATGAGAGAAGTCAGATTAATGTATCTTTAATTTGCACAGGTCTACGCGTTTCTGGAGACTCAGCTCCCTTCCTCAGGACCGTAAAGCATAAGAAAACATCAAATCTACCGTGGTAGAAACAGACAAGACATATATACAAGATGACGTCAAAGACCCACCCCCTAAAGAAAAAAAACGGGCGGGAAAAACATACATTTCAACCTGATATGACGCAATACAATGATCTTCATGAATAATAATTAAAGTTAAAACAATTACAACAAATGAGAATAGAGTCGTAACAAAACATGTAATAAAATTTGTGTGATATTAAAAAAGAAAAAAACATCGTGTCTGAATAAATATACAAGCCAAATATATATATATATATATAAGTGTGTAAAATTAACGTATCAGGTGGGTCTAGATCTCACCTAAACCGTAAATACCTCTATTTAAGTGAACCTGAGGGTGGAGGCATAGAACCATCGCACCAACAACACGTGTGGTGATTCACGATGTGAAAAAAGGAACATGAAGAAGAACTCCACAATATTCCAGTGAAAAAAAGGAGGAAGAGAGAAGGGGATCCTGAAAAAATTAGTACAAAAATGTGAGCGCAAAGTATAATCACACGCGCTGAAAAAAGGCTGACAGTTCTATTGCGGTAAGCAAGGTAATAGGAGTTCAAGAGCGTGGGAAAAAAAGTGAATAGCGCCTGCAGGTGGTTCTATGCCTAGACCTGTGCAAAATAAAGATACATTAATCTGACTTCTCTCATCGGTGATCATTGGCGCGGTGTTTGAAAGCCCCTCTCTACCTCTCTCTGTTATCTGACATCTGGGGTACTGCTGCCGTGATCAGGATATCTATGCTTTTACAGTAGTTGTGACTCTCACAACTCTATCTGGTGAGTAGGACTGCTCATTATATTCACCCCGTGTCTATTGGGGTAAGACCCTATTTGCGCTTTTTGTCCACAGCTTTCTATCGTTTCAGTGCAAGACATATGAAAGCCCGCATAGAGTTTGCCAAAAAACACATGAAGGACTCCCAGACTATGAGAAATAAGATTCTCTGGTCTGATGAGATGAAGATAGAACTTTTTGGTGATAATTCTAAGCGGTAAGTGTGGAGAAAACCAAGCAGTGCTCATCACCTCCCCAATACAATCCCAACATTGAAAGATGGTGGTGGCAGCATCATGCTATGGGGGTGTTTTCCAGCTGCAGGGACACGAGCACTGGTTGCAACTGAAGGAAAGATAAATGCAACCAAGTACAGAAATATCCTGGACGAAAACCTCTTCCAGAGTGCTCTGGACCTCATAATGGCCGAAGGTTCTCCTTCCAACAAGACAATGACCCTAAGCACACAGCTAAAATAACAAAGGAGCGGCTTCAGAACAACTCTTTGACCATTCTTGACTTGCCCAGCCAGAGCCCTGACCTAAACCCAATTGAGCATCTCTGGAGAGACCTGAAAATGGCCGTCCACCAATGTTCACCATCAAACCTGTCGGAATTGGAGAAGATCTGCAAGGAAGAATGGCAGAGGATCCCCAAATCCAGGTGTGAAAAACTTGTCGCATCATTCCCAAGAAGACTCATGGCTGTACTAGCTCAAAAGGGTGCTTCTACTCAATAATGGGCAAAGCGTCTGAATACTTCTGACCATGTGAAATTTCAGTTTTTCTTGTTTAATAAATTTGCAAACATTTCTACATTTCTGTTTTTTTTCTGGCAAGATAAGGTGCAGAGTGTACATTAATGAGAAAAATAATGAACTATTTTGGATTTACCAAATGACTGCAATGAAACAAAGAGTGAAAAATGTAAAGGGGTCTGAATACTTTCCGTACCCACTGTACATCCCCTAAACACATGGAGTTCTTTGTGCATGAAATATAACTGTATGCGTGTGTAATAAGTTTACCTGAAACTTATGTGAAGTCCATGGTTTGGGCTCATTTTCACCGGCTGATTGGTAGTTCCAATAACGTAAGGGCTACAAGTGAAGAATTACAAGATTAGTAATGAAAATGAAACAAAATATAAACATTTCACAGTAGAAGACCTTTGTCCTGACAGGTCATCATACATTTTTAAAATTCTCTTATGATTTGTTTGAGTTCTTAAAAGCTAGACATTCAAGAATTCAGAAACATCATACAAAACTTTTTGGAACATTCAAAAATCATTGTGTGATAATCAACACTATCAGCTATCATAACACAATCAATCATACATTTTTTAGGTACATTTTTGAACTTATAAGGAGAAACCATTGACAACTTGAGAACTAAAGCTAAGTTAGAATAACCGTCCATTCAATTTTTTTTCATAAATCAATTATACACTTGAAAATAAGAGACATTATAACATATCTTATCAGAGAAATCCACTTCTTTCTTTTCCTGGGCTGATCTTTCATTCTTAAAATTCTCAATTCATGGGTAAAACCTGTCTTCAGTGAATACAGACTTTCCCATTACTGGGATAGGAGACGACAGTTGGTGCTCCTAAGGGTCTATGAAGTATATTCCTCTAGTTTATTCTTCCTCTTCTGTCTTCATAGAACATAAAGAAGGACCAACTGTTATCTCCTATCTCAGTAATGGGAAGATCTGTCTTCACTGAATATAGATTTTACAAATATTACCAATGTATTGAAAGTATAAAAACAATCCAAAAGGACAAAGAAGATTTGTCTGATAAAATACATTACAAAGTTACTTATTTTTACCTGTACTATTGATTTATGAGATAAAAATGATAGTGATGGTTACTCCATGTGTTAGCAGTGCAGCATGGTAGGGTCTTTCTAAGCAGAAAAAAAGAGGTTCAAGAAGGGAAGAAGCTCTTCCTCATTAGAAACACATAAATACAAGAATGGTCCGGACAAGGGCCACTCACCATAGAAAATAAAAAAACACACTGACATACTACTGAGCATCAGCAACAAACACAAGCTTTTCTCGCGAGGGACTTGGCGCACTCTCAGGCGGGTAGACTTTAGTTCTAAGCATAGCTGAGAGTAACGAGCTTGGGTGCAAGAATGTGCCAAAATTCTGCCTCAAACTGAGATCAAATTCTGGAAAACATCCCATGCAGCATATTTTCCAAGACGTTTAACCCTTTCATATTTTGACCTATTTGGACGTTTGGATGCAGACCAATTTCTCATATCTGAAGTGTCAATTCAAATAGAAATAACTTTGGATTGCCGTAACATATTTTGAGATTTTGTTTTTGTCACATGTATCAATATATAATTTAAGTCAATGTGGTTTGAATTTTTAAAAATATATATTTACACAAAAAATTGCCCTTTTCATAAATGTTCATGTGTCTACACTTAAAATAGGCAGTCGTACCAAAAAAAAATACTTACAGGGTTTCACCTGGAATAGAAAAAACTAAGCAACTAAAGGAAATATCATTATAAATTCCTAAACATATTTAATTAGCAAATCACAATTGTTTTGCTTAAGCCCTTCACGACCTTTGACGGATCTAGCCATCCTGGTGCCCTGGTACTTAAAGACCCATGACGGATACATCCGTTATGGCGAAATCGCGGCCCCGGAGTGCCGGGCACCGCGATCGGCTTTAAAAAACTGTAGATTCGGGAAGGAGAGGACTTGTACCTGACCTCAGGAGGGGTGGTGTCTCCTTCCCGGACCTACGGAGGCTGTGATTGGCTGACGAACGCCGCTCAGCCAATCACAGCCAGTGTTATGTTTCAGCCATTGAAAATGGCTGAAGCATTGAAATCCAGCTATGTCAGTGCAGCTGCAGCACTGGCCATTGGCTGGAGCTCAGTGAGCTTTACTGCACCCGCCCCAAGCTCTGATTGGAGAGATCGGACTTGTGACCGATCTCTCCAAGAACCGTGCATCTGGGACCGGGTGAGCTCGCTGTAGGAGATCGATCTCCTTAGCTTCTCCCTCCGTGGAATCTGAGGAGAGCGATCCCTGCGGGTGCCCATCTGTGAGTCACAGCCCCCAATCCACCGCTGCCCTGCTCCATGTGCTTCGCCCCTGCTCTCCCGCTGCGCCCCTGCATGTGACGCCGCTACTTTCCCGCTGCGCCCCTGCATGTGACGCCGCTACTTTCCCGCTGCGCCCCTGCATGTGACGCCGCTACTTTCCCGCTGCGCCCCTGCATGTTACGCTGCTATTCAGCAGTAAGAGAGCAGCGGCGTCAGATGCAGGTGGTGTCGCAGTGGGAGGAGAGCAGCGGCGTCAGATGCATGGGGGCATCTGACGCTGCTGCTCTACTCACGCTGCGCCCCCCCTGCATCTGACGCCACTGCTTTCTTCCTGCTCCCTCCTTGTATCCGCCGATGCGCCGCCCCTGCATCTGCCGCTCCACCGCCCCTGCATCTGCCGCTGCACTCTCCCCATCAGCCACTGCACTCTCCCCATCAGCCGCTCCAGTGCCCCTGCATCTTCCGCTGCACTCTCCCCATCAGCCACTGCACTCTCCCCATCAGCCGCTCCACCGCCCCTGCATCTGCCGCTGCACTCTCCCCATCAGCCGCTCCACCACCCCTGCATCTGCCGCCGCACTCTCCCCATCAGCCACTGCACTCTCCCCATCAGCCACTGCACTCTCCCCATCAGCCGCTCCACCACCCCTGCATCTGCCGCCGCACTCTCCCCATCAGCCGCCGCACTCTCCCCATCAGCCGCCGCACTCTCCCCATCAGCTGCCGCACTCTCCCCATCAGCCGTCGCACTCTCCCCATCAGCCGCTGCACTCTCCCCATCAGCCGCTCCACCGCCCCTGCATCTGCACTCTCCCCATCAGCCACTGCACTCTCCCCATCAGCCGCCGCACTCTCCCCATCAGCCGCTCCACCGCCCCTGCATCTGCCGCTGCACTCTCCCCATCAGCCACCGCACTCTCCCCATCAGCCGCCGCACTCTCCCCATCAGCCGCCGCACTCTCCCCATCAGCCGCCACACTCTTCCCATCAGCCGCTCCACCGCCCCTGCATCTGCCGCTGCACTCTCCCCATCAGCCGCCGCACTCTCCCCATCTGCCGCTGCGCCCCTGCATCTGCCGCTGCGCCCATGCATCTGCCACCTCACTCCCCCATCAGCCTCTGCCCCCTCCCTGATCTGCTGCCTGCTCTCTCCCATTCCCCTTAATCCTCTGCCCCTCTCCCCCTCCCGGATGCTGCCTAGAACCATTCTGTAAGGTAGCTATCCCCAATCTCACCTCCCACTTCCCTTCCACCCCTCCCCTCGCCCCCCCTTCCTCCGCCACTCCTGCATCCATTGTGCCCTCACCCATACTCCGCTGCTCCTCCATCTGCCACGCCCTCTCCCATCCTCCGCCGCGCCCCCTCTCCCATCCTCCGCCGCGCCCTCACCCATCCTCCGCCGCTCCTGCCTCCGTTGAGCCCTCTTCCATCCTCCATCCATCTTTTTTCCATCTCACCTAGTCCCCCCCTTTTTGCAGCACATCCGTGCGTTCGTCCTAATTTTTTTTATGTAAACTAAGAAAGAAATACAAATAAACTTAGTTTAGGGCCAGTAAAATTATACTGTAGTAATCATCAACTACAGTATTTTTTACTGAATATTGTAAGGGTCAGCCCAGTGCCACACATGAGAGCGATGCACAAGCCTCACACCGCATCTTCCGGCACGGTCGCTCTCTTCCAGACAGGAGTGTGCGGCTGTGTCGGGTGATGCGATGCGAGATTTGTGCATCGCTCTCACATGTGGCACTTGCCTTAGTGTCAGTTGCAGGTACTCATATATATATATATATATATATATATATATATATATATATATATATATTTTTTACTGACGTCTGTATTTTTTATTTTGCCAAACTAATATTTCTTTGTATGGGGGGGGTCTAGTTTCCAACATGGGGTCACATGTGGGGGAGCTCCACTGTTTGGGCACATCAAAGGGATCTCCAAACGCAACATGGTGCGGCTAACGATTCCAGCTAATTTTCCATTTAAAAAGTCAAATGACGCTCCTTCCCTCTGGAGCTCTGCCGTGCGCCCAAACAGTGGTTTTCTGCCACATATAAGGTATCAGCGTACTCAGAACAAATTGCCCAACAAATTTTGCGGTCCATTTTATCCTGTTACCCCTGTACAAATTAAAAAATTGAGCCTAAAATAACATTTTTGTGGAAAACAAGTACTTTTTTGTTTTTATGCCTCAATGTATGAAGCATGTGAGGGTTCAAAGTGGTCATTACACATGTAGATTTATGCCATGGGGGTCTAGTTTCCAAAATGAGGTCACTTGTGGGGGAGCTCCATTGTTTAGGCACCTCAGGGGGTCTCCAAACGCAACATGGCGTACGTTAATAATTCAAACCAATTTTGCTGTGAAATGGCGCTCCTTCTCTTCTGAGCCCCGCCGTGTGCTCAGACAATTACTCTCCACCACATATGAGGTATCTGTGTACTCAGGAGAAATTGCACAATACATTTTATGGTGCATTTTTTCCTGATACCCTTGTGGAAAAAAAACCTACATGGTTGAAGTAACAATTTCATGGTAAAAAAAATGTATATATTTTCACGGCTGAACATTCTAAACTTTTGTGAAGCCTCCAGGGATTCAAAGTGTTCAGTAAACATCTAGATAAATTCAATGAGGGGTCTAGTTTCCAAAATGGGGTCACTTGTGGGGGAGCTCCAGTGTTTAGACACCTCAGGGGGTCTCCAAACACAACATGGCATCCACTAACGATTCCAGACAATTTTGCGTTTGAAAAGTCAAATGTCGCTCCTTGCCTTCCGAGCCCTGCTGTGCACCCAAACATTTGATTTCCACCACATATGAGGTATCTGTGTACTCAGGAGAAAATGCACAATACATTTTATGTTGCAATTTTTCCTAATACCCTTGGGAAAAAAAAGCTACCTGGTTGAAGTAACAATTTTGTGGTAGTTTTTTATTTTTTTTATTTTCATGGCTCAAAGTTATTAACTTTTGTGAAGCCCCCAGAGGTTCAAAGTGCTCAATAAACATCTAGATAAATTCCATGAGGGGTCTAGTTTCCAAAACGGGGTCACTTGTGGGGGAGCTCCATTGTTTAGGCACCTCAGGGGGTCTCCAAACGCAACATCGCATCTGCAAATTATTCCAGACAATTTTGCTTTCAAAAATTCAAATGATGCTCCTTCTCTTCCGAGCCTTGCCGTGCGCCCAAACAATTGATTTCCCCCACATATGAGGTATCTGCGTACTCAGGAGAAATTGCACAATTAATTTTATGGTGCATTTTTCCTGATACCCTTGTGAAAATGCTAAATTTTATGGCTAAAGTAACATTTTTGTGTAAAAAAGTAAAATTTTCATTTTTTCCTTCCACATTGCTTTGGTTGCTGTAAAGCTCCTAAAGGGTTAATACACTTTTTGGATGTAGTTTTGAGCAGTGTGAGGGGTGCAGATTTTAGAATGGGGTCACTTTTGTGTATTTTCTGTCACCCAGGCCTCTCAAAGTCACTCCAAATGTGATGTGGTACCTAAAACATTTTTTTGTAAATTTTGTTGGAAAAATGAAAAATTGCTGATGAACTTTGAACCCTTCTAACTTCCTAACGGAAAAAAAAATTGTTTCGAAAATTGCGCTGGTGTAAAGTAGACAAGTGGGAAATGTTATATAGTAACTATTTTGTGTGACATACCTCACAGATTTATGGGCATAAAATTTAAAACTTTGAAAATTGCAAAATTTTCGCCAAATTTCCAAAATTTTCACACATAAATGCAAAAAATATCGGCCTAAATTTACCACTGACATGAAGTACAATATGTCACGAAAAAACAATCTCAGAATCGCCAGGATCCGTTGAAGCGTTCCAGAGTTATAACCTGTCAAAGTGACACTGGTCAGAAATGTAAAAAATGGCCCGGTCTTTAAGGTGAAAACAGGCTGGGGGCTGAAGGGGTTAAGGAGGTAATCACTATAAAATTAAAATGACCATGCTTTACTGTCAGAAACTTGTCCTAGAATGTTAGGACAGGAGTCGATGAAATTGGGCAGTAGGAAGCTCCAACCTCCTTCATATGTAGGAAGCTATACTCCACTAATACTACTGGAGTACTGGAGTTATCCAAGGTATTCGAATAAAAACAGACTGCTCACACTGCTGGCCACGCTGTTTTTCTGATCCAATATTGGAGATACCAGGGAGGCTGAGGTAAAAAAAGACTGCTCACACCGCTGTCCACCATGCCTTTCTGACCCAAAACTGGAGATACCAGGGGTGCTGAGTAGTGTTGAGCGGACCCGGATCCGCAAAATCCGGATCCGCACAGTTTGAGCGCCCGATCCGAGTCCGACCAGTACCCAGGATTCGGGGTGCACAATCCAGATCCGTCTTTTTTTTTTTTTCTCTCTCTCTCTCGTCCCGGATCCGGCTCCCCATTCATTTACATGGCCGCAGATTCCGTATCGGATCCGGACTTCGCCGGCAACCCGATCCGGATCCAACAGACCCGGATTATGACCGATCCGCTCAACTCTAGTGCTGAGGTAAGAAGACAATGCTCACACTGCTGTTCACCATGTCTTTCTGATCCAATACTGAGGGATGCTGAATCGTGACAGCATCCCTGGTATTTCCGCACTGAGTGAGTGGTCTTGTGCCAACAGGTAAAGTGGGAAAAAAACAAGTATTTGATACACTGCCAAGTTCGCACATTTTCCCACCTACAAAGAATAGAGAGGTCTGTAATTTTTATTATAGGTACATTTCAACTGTGACAGACAGAATCTTCCCAAAGAAAAATTCAAAAAACCACATTGTATGATTTTTAAATAATTAATTTGCATTTTATTGCACAAAAAAGTATTTGATACAACAGAAAAACGTAATATTTGGTACAGAAACCTTTGTTTGCAATTACAGAGGTCAGACGTTTCCTGAAGTTTTTGACCAAGTTTGCACACAATCCATCAGGGATTTTGACCCATTTATCATACAGATCTTCTCCAGATCTTTCAGGTTTCGGGGCTGTTTCAGGGAAACATTAAATTTCAGCTTCCTCCAAAGATTTTCTATTGGGTTCAGGTCTGGATAGTGGCTAGACCACTCCAGGACCTTGAAATGCTTCTCACGGAGCCACTTCTTTATTGCCCTGGCTGTGTGCTTTGGGTCATTTTCATGCTGGAAGACCCAGACAAGACCCTTCTGCAATGTTCCTACTGATGGAAGGAGATGGTTGGCCAAATCTTGTGACACATGACCCCATTCATCCTCCATTCAATATGGTGCAGTTGTCTTGTCCCCTTTGCAGAAAAGCACCCCCAAAGTATGATGTTTCCCCCCCAATGCTTCACGGTTAGGATGGTGTTCTTGAGGTTGTACTCATCCTTCTTCCTCCAAACACAGCGAGTGGATATTTATACCAAAAAGGTCTTTTTTGGTCTCATTTGACCACATGACCTTTTCCCATGCCTCCTCTGAATCATCCACATATTCATTGGCTAACTTCAAACGGGTCTGGACATGATCAGGGGCTGGCATGAGCAGGGCGACCTTGCGTCCCCTGCTGGATTTTAATCTATGACGGCGTAGTGTGTTACAAACTGTAATCTTTGAAACTGTTCTCCAAGCTCTCTTCAGGTCATTGACCAGGTCCTCCCATGAATTTTTGTACTGATTCCTGACCTTTCTCCGAAATTATCCTTACTCCACAAGGTGAGATTTTGCATGGAGCGCCAGACTGAGTAAGATTGAAGGTCATCTTGTGTTTCTTCCATCTTCTAATAATTGTGAAAACAGTTGTTGCCGTCTCACCAAGCTGCTTGCTGTTTGTCTTGTACCCCATCCAAGCTTGTGCAGGTCTACAATTTTGTCCGTGGTGTCCTTAGACAGCTCTTTGGTCTAGGCCATGGTGGGGAGGTTGGCGTGTGATTGAGTGTGTGGACAGCAGTCTTTCATACAAGTAACAAGCTCAAACAGGTGCAATTAATAAAAGTAATACAGGTAAAGTACAGAGTAGGAAGGCTTATTAAAGAAAAAAATAACAGCTCTGTGAAAGCCAGAATTCTTGCTGGTTAGAAGGTGATTAAATAGTTTTTTCTGCAATAAAATGCAAATTAATTATTTAAAACTCATACAATGTGATTTTCTGGCTTTTCTGGATTCTATCTGTCACAGCTGAAGTGCACCTATGCTCAAAATTACAGACCTCTCCATTCTAGTATGAAGACTAGAGTGGTCTGGCTACTGTACTTCATTAGAATTCAATTCTCCAATGAAATCAGCCACAGACTAAGCTTCACAGTACGACTATAATAGCAGCCATGTGAAATCAAGTTATTTAAACGTCAGTGACATATAAATGGTTAAACAGCAGTGATCGGAGATAGGTATGGTCATTGCAATTAGAGGAAGATGCTGGCTGTGTACCGCAACCGTCATCTCCCAGGAATGATGGAGCTCAACTTTTGAGCTGGCTCTATACACTGACACCTGTGTGATGTACTATTACTTCACACTTTGAGAAGCGTCTCAAATAACCCCAATTAAAAAGGTGCACCACATAAAAATTTAAAAATAGTGTTTAGAACATTTTTTAACCCTTCTGGTGCTTTACAGGAATTAAGACAGTGGAATTAAGAAGTGAAAAATCTAATTTTTCTTCCACAATTTTATTTTAACCCTAAATGTTTAATACAAGGAGCGATAGGAGGAAAAGCACACCACTATTTGTTACCCAATTTCTCCATAGTATGGCAATATACTATATACAGTCATACTCTGCTTTTTGGGAATACGGCAGAGGCCAAAAAGGAAGGGGCGCGATTCTGCTTTTGAAGCACACATTTTGCTGGAATGGTTTTCAGTTGCTATCTCGCATTGTCAGAGCCCCTGAGGTAGCAGTACAGTGAAACCTTCCCAGCGTTTACCCTATTTTGGAAACTATACCCAACAAGGTACTTGGACAGTTACTTTTCTTCTGCACTGATAGGCTGTCAATGAAAGTATAAAAGTATAAAGTATAGTGAGTTGATGCGAGCGACCACTGTATTCACTCCCTACATTGCCTCTATGACTGAAAGCCAATGGCTACCAGAAGGAAATAACCTCACGTCTCTCAGTACCTGCACTTTTAGTAAGACGGCCATGAAACATTGTACCTGCAGATTAATCCTATATCTGCAAGTAAATAAAAAACATCACAGAAATACAAAGCAGCCTTACCAGTACTAGCTCACAATGACAATTTACGACGGCCAATACCTAATGTATTTTATACATCTTTTTATTGCACATTTCATCAGCATTTTGCACCTGTGCTGCTCCCGCCTTTGTCATGGGGTCTTCGGCATCCTGTAGTGCACTGGTATTGTGACCCGCTGTTGGTAAGGCTGTTTTCTTTTTCTGTGATTATTTTTACATTTATTTCCTTTTTTCAGTTAGCTGTTTTTGATTTTACTGTATATACTGCAAGACAATGTGTACTCTTGCCGTCAGTTGTAAGCTTGTGTATATTAGATAAAATATCGACCAATACCAATGCTTTGGTTTTGTGACCTTATGTTGATAAGGCTCTTTTCTATTTCTGTAATGATTTTTGAATTTATGTCATTTTTTCAGTGACCTGTGTCTGTAAGTAAATAGTATTGTCCAAGATGATTGGGTCCATTT
The DNA here is from genome assembly GCF_048569485.1 of Anomaloglossus baeobatrachus. Taxonomy (NCBI): domain Eukaryota; kingdom Metazoa; phylum Chordata; class Amphibia; order Anura; family Aromobatidae; genus Anomaloglossus; species Anomaloglossus baeobatrachus. Next base: position 276,299,320 of record NC_134354.1, on the reverse strand, counting down.
AAATCAGGGGACTCAAACACGTGGGTCGCATGCGGGTCCTGAGGATGCTTCATGCGGCTGAAGGCACCGTAGATCCCTTGACAAGCGCAGCAATGTCCAGGGGGCCGCCAAAGTCAGCACTTTATTTCAGATGAATGTGCTTCCTTGGAAATGTAGTGCTGCCCAGAGACTGGTGCTCTGCACTGTAATGCCAATGCCAGCCAATCAGAGGCCAGCAGCTGATGTCGGCCGTTGTACACCACTAAGTTGGCACTCCGATGTCAGCTGCTAGCCCCTGACTGGCCAGTGTCTGGCCTGGGCCGCGATCGTGTATCGTGTCTGCGGGCTGCATGTACAGAAAAGAGGACGTCAAGGGAATAGAGGAAAAGTGAGAAGAATATTTTTTTTTTTTATTTCACTGGTGACAGATATGGCTCGTACATAGTCTGGTCTTTTCTCTAGTAACATACGGATGTGAAACCTGGACGATAAAAGAACAAGACAGAAGAAAAATCAACGCCTTCAAAATGTCTTGTGGAGAAGGATGTTATCAATACCATGGATGGCAAGAAAAAAAAAACAAATCAATTTTAGCAGAAATCGAACCAGACATGTCACTCAAAGCATGGATCACCAAGCTATGACTTGCTTACTTTGGACACATCATAAGAAGATGGCAATCACCGGAGAAGGACATTATGGTCATAAGAATAGAAGGAACTAGAAGAGGAAGACAAGCAATCTGATGGCTTGCTACTATCAAGATAATGGCAGAGAAGACTCTGGTGAATCTATCCATGCTTGCAGAAGATCGATCTTCCTATAGAGCATTCATCATTAAGTCGCCATGACTAGAGTGCTGCACAGACCATTGTTAAACTAGCAAAATGCAGAGTTCTATTTATTTAGCATAGGAAAACAAATACAAAGTACAGTATAATATAGGTTTTCAGTTATCACTTACCACTTGTGATATTTGCAGGTCAAGGCCCCATTCACCAATTCGCTAATGGCTCCACCTTCACTAATATCATCCAGTAAAATGACTAAAGGGACATCACATGGTCCTGTCTCTCTGTCAATCTGGTTTGCCAAGTTGGATAAGTATAACTGCAGATCCTATATAAGAAAGATACACGTTACAAATATAATTTTGTCCTTAATCAGCAAGAAAAAAGATTACCATACACAGTATTGAAGAAATGTCATTTTACCAGTCATCCGATCCATAGTGCGGACCTGCCTCGTACGTGTCATTTGAGTCCTCCAGCTTGCAGCATTTCAGAGTAATAAATACCTGGCTGCAGTAACACATGCTGGTCATGGTTTGGTCACCATGAATGAAAAATGGAACTTTTGGGTACAGCATGGCTTATCTGCATTATAAATGCCATACTTATTACAATAAGCACCTACCTTATCCAGGTTGCTCTCACTTTCAAGGCCCCGATTCATCAAGACTAGCGATCTTCACGCAGCTCTTGATGAAGTGGAGTGGTGGAGAACATGACGTCTGCTTCATGAATAGGCGCAATCCCCTTTCCTAATGAATGGTGAGTTTGAGAAATGACACTCACCTCTGTGGGCCCTCGCCACTAATCTTACTCTAGACCCTGCTGATCATGCTACTGGCCAGAACGCGGATCTCTGACTACAGCGAGGACTTTCGAAGCATCCTCAAAAGAATTGACCATTTGGATATCACTACAAATTCCCTCTCCTTGAGACCACCCAATAGGGCAACTAAAACAGCTTAATAGTAAATGGAATCATCCACTTGCTCAAATAGGAACTATAAGTATTGACCTCATTTACACAAAGGCAAGTGGGCTTTTTTTTATTAAGTGGTCAATATGGATTTTTAAGATTTATGGACCCCAGCGCATGAACTATATAGGTTTACACCTTCAGTGTAAAGGATTTACAGGTTTTCATTTTAATCGGAGTAGTGGATTCACCATGTGCCTAGTGTATTTGCTATTATCACAAAAAAATGAAGGGAATTTTGTTTACTTACCGTAAATTCCTTTTCTTCTAGCTCCAATTGGGAGACCCAGACAATTGGGTGTATAGGCTATGCCTCCGGAGGCCGCACAAAGTATTACACTAAAAGTGTAAAGCCCCTCCCCTTCTGCCTATACACCCCCCGTGCTCCCACGGGCTCCTCAGTTTTGGTGCAAAAGCAAGAAGGAGGAAAGAAATTATAAACTGGTTTAAAGTAAATTCAATCCGAAGGAATATCGGAGAACTGAAACCATTCAACATGAACAACATGTGTACACAAAAAAACAGGGGCGGGTGCTGGGTCTCCCAATTGGAGCTAGAAGAAAAGGAATTTACGGTAAGTAAACAAAATTCCCTTCTTCTTTGTCGCTCCATTGGGAGACCCAGACAATTGGGACGTCCAAAAGCAGTCCCTGGGTGGGTAAATAATACCTCATAATAGAGCCGTAACGGCTCCGTCCTACAGGTGGGCAACCGCCGCCTGAAGGACTCGCCTACCTAGGCTGGCATCCGCCGAAGCATAGGTATGCACCTGATAGTGTTTCGTGAAAGTGTGCAGGCTCGACCAGGTAGCTGCCTGACACACCTGCTGAGCCGTAGCCTGGTGCCGCAAGGCCCAGGACGCTCCCACGGCCCTGGTAGAATGGGCCTTCAGCCCTGAGGGAACCGGAAGCCCCGAGGAACGATAAGCTTCGAGAATTGGTTCCTTGATCCACCGAGCCAGGGTTGATTTGGAAGCTTGTGTCCCTTTACGCTGGCCAGCGACAAGGACAAAGAGTGCATCCGAGCGGCGCAGGGGCGCCGTACGAGAAATGTAGAATCTGAGTGCTCTCACCAGATCTAACAAGTGCAAATCCTTTTCACATTGGTGAACTGGATGAGGACAAAAAGAGGGTAAGGAGATATCCTGATTGAGATGAAAGGGGGATACCACCTTAGGGAGAAATTCCGGAACCGGACGCAGGACCACCTTGTCCTGGTGAAACACCAGGAAAGGGGCTTTGCATGACAACGCTGCTAGCTCAGACACTCTCCGAAGTGAAGTGACTGCAACTAGGAAAACCACTTTCTGCGAAAGGCGTGCGAGAGAAATATCCCTCATTGGCTCGAACGGTGGTTTCTGAAGAACCATCAGCACCCTGTTCAGATCCCAGGGTTCTAACGGACGTTTGTAAGGAGGGACGATGTGACAAACCCCCTGCAGGAACGTGCGTACCTGTGGAAGTCTGGCCAGGCGCTTCTGAAAAAACACAGAGAGCGCAGAGACTTGTCCCTTAAGGGAGCCGAGCGACAAACCCTTTTCCAATCCGGATTGAAGAAAGGACAGAAAAGTGGGCAAGGCAAATGGCCAGGGAGAAAAACCCTGAGCAGAGCACCACGACAGGAATATTTTCCACGTCCTGTGGTAGATCTTGGCGGACGTTGGTTTCCTAGCCTGTCTCATAGTGGCAATGACCTCTTGAGATAATCCTGAAGACGCTAAGATCCAGGACTCAATGGCCACACAGTCAGGTTGAGGGCCGCAGAATTCAGATGGAAAAACGGCCCTTGAGACAGCAAGTCTGGTCGGTCTGGTAGTGCCCACGGTTGGCCGACCGTGAGATGCCACAGATCCGGGTACCACGACCTCCTCGGCCAGTCTGGAGCGACGAGGATGGCGCGGCGGCAGTCGGCCCTGATCTTGCGTAACACTCTGGGCAACAGTGCCAGAGGAGGAAACACGTAAGGGAGTTGAAACTGCGACCAATCCTGAACTAAGGCGTCTGCCGCCAGAGCTCTGTGATCGTGAGATCGTGCCATGAATGCCGTGACCTTGTTGTTGTGCCGGGACGCCATTAGGTCGACGTCCGGCATCCCCCAGCGGCAACAGATCTCCTGAAACACGTCGGGGTGAAGGGACCATTCCCCTGCGTCCATGCCCTGGCGACTGAGAAAGTCTGCTTCCCAGTTTTCCACGCCCGGGATGTGAACTGCGGAGATGGTGGAGGCCGTGGCTTCCACCCACATCAAAATCCGCCTGACTTCCTGGAAGGCTTGCCGACTGCGTGTTCCGCCTTGGTGGTTGATGTAAGCCACCGCTGTGGAGTTGTCCGACTGAATTCGGATCTGCTTGCCTTCCAGCCACTGCTGGAACGCTTTTAGGGCAAGATACACTGCCCTGATCTCCAGAACATTGATCTGAAGTGAGGACTCTTGCTGAGTCCACGTACCCTGAGCCCTGTGGTGGAGAAAGACTGCTCCCCACCCTGACAGACTCGCGTCCGTCGTGACCACCGCCCAGGATGGGGGTAGGAAGGATTTCCCCTTCGATAATGAAGTGGGAAGAAGCCACCACCGAAGGGAAGCTTTGGTTGCCTGAGAGAGGGAGACGTTCCTGTCGAGGGACGTCGGCTTCCTGTCCCATTTGCGTAGGATGTCCCATTGAAGAGGACGCAGGTGAAACTGCGCGAAAGGGACTGCCTCCATTGCTGCCACCATCTTCCCCAGGAAGTGCATGAGGCGCCTCAAGGGGTGTGACTGACCCTGAAGGAGAGATTGCACCCCCGTCTGTAGTGAACGCTGCTTGTTCAGCGGAAGCTTCACTATCGCTGAGAGGGTATGAAACTCCATGCCAAGATATGTCAGCGATTGGGCCGGTGTCAGATTTAACTTTGGAAAATTGATGATCCACCCGAAACTCTGGAGAGTCTCCAGAGTAGCGGTGAGGCTGTGCTGGCATGCCTCTTGAGAGGGAGCCTTGACCAGCAGATCGTCTAAGTAAGGGATCACCGAGTGACCCTGAGAGTGGAGGACCGCCACTACTGCAGCCATGACCTTGGTGAAAACCCGTGGGGCTGTCGCCAGGCCGAACGGCAGTGCCACGAACTGAAGGTGTTCGTCTCCTATGGCGAAGCGCAGGAAGCGCTGATGCTCTGGAGCAATCGGTACGTGGAGATAAGCATCTTTGATATCGATCGATGCAAGGAAATCTCCTTGGGACATTGAGGCGATGACGGAGCGGAGGGATTCCATCCGGAACCGCCTGGTCTTTACGTGTTTGTTGAGCAGTTTTAGGTCCAGGACAGGACGGAAAGACCCGTCCTTCTTTGGAACCACAAACAGGTTGGAGTAAAAACCGTGACCCTGTTGCTGAAGAGGAACGGGGACCACCACTCCTTCTGCCTTCAGAGTGCCCAGCGCCTGCCGAAGAGCATCGGCTCGCTCGGGAGGCGGAGATGTTCTGAAAAATCGAGTCGGAGGACGAGAGCTGAACTCTATCCTGTAACCGTGAGACAGGATGTCTCTCACCCAACGGTCTTTTACCTGTGGCAGCCAAATGTCGGAAAAGCGGGAGAGCCTGCCACCGACCGAGGATGCGGTGTGAGGAGGCCGTAAGTCATGAGGAAGCCGCCTTGGTAGCGGCACCTCCAGCGGTCTTTTTAGGGCGTGACTTAGACCGCCATGGATCGGAGTTCCTCTGATCCTTCTGAGGCCTTTTGTACGAGGAGAATTGGGACCTGCCCGCACCCCGAAAGGACCGAAACCTCGACTGTCCCCTCCTCTGTTGGGGTAATTTTGGTTTGGCCTGGGGCAAGGATGTTTCCTTTCCCTTGGATTGTTTGATGATCTCATCCAGTCTCTCACCAAACAAACGGTCGCCAGAAAATGGCAAACCGGTTAAGGACTTTTTGGAAGCCGAATCTGCCTTCCATTCCCGTAGCCACAAGGCCCTGCGTATTGCCACCGAATTGTCGGCTGCAACCTCCGTACGGCTCGCAGAGTCCAGGACAGCATTTTGAGAAGTTATGGACGCCACTTGCGGCGCAGACGTACGTGTGAGTGCGTCAATTTGCGCATGACCCGCTGAGATAGCTTAGAGTGCCCATACGGCTGCGAATGCTGGAGCAAAAGACGCGCCGATAGCCTCATAGATGGATTTCAACCAGAGCTCCATCTGTCTGTCAGTGGCATCCTTGAGCGAAGCCCCATCTTCAACTGCAACTAAGGATCTAGCCGCCAGTCTGGAGATTGGAGGATCCACCTTGGGACACTGAGTCCAGCCCTTGACCACATCAGGGGGGAAGGGATAACGTGTATCCTTAAGGCGCTTGGAAAAACGCTTATCTGGACAAACTCGGTGTTTCTGGACTGCCTCTCTGAAATCGGAGTGATCCAGAAACATACTCGTTGTACGCTTGGGGAACCTGAAACGGAATTTCTCCTGCTGAGAGGCTGACTCCTCCGCTGGAGGAGCCGAGGGAGAAATATCCAGCATTTGATTTATGGACGCGATAAGATCATTCACTATGGCGTCCCCATCAGGAGTATCAAGGTTCAGAGCGGCCTCAGGATCAGAATCCTGATCAGCTACCTCCGCTTCATCATACAGAGAGTCATCCCTCTGAGACCCTGAACAATGTGATGAGGTCGAGGGGATTTCCCAGCGAGCTCGCTTAGGCGGTCTGGGGCTGCGGTCCGTGTTAGAGACCTCACCCTGGGATCTATGAGACACCCCGGGGGAACATTGTTGTTCCAACTGAGGGGAACCAGGGGGCAGTGATTCCACAGTGCCCATGGTCTGAGATACCGGTCTGGACTGCAAAGCTTCTAGAATCTTAGCCATGGTCTCAGAAAGTCTGTCAGTAAAAACTGCAAACTCCGTCCCTGTCACCTGGACAGTGTTAGCTGGTTGTTCCCCCTGGGCCCCCCTTAGCAGAGGCTCCGGCTGAGTAAGTGCCACAGGGGCCGAGCAGTGCACACAATGAGGGTCAGTGGAACCTGCCGGTAGCGAGGTTGTACATGCGGCGCAGGCAGCATAGTAAGCCTGTGTTTTGGCACCCCTGCTTCTTGTGGGCGCCATGTTGTTGTCTCCTTTGAGCAACACAACAGGGTATATAGCCAGAATCAACTGTGCACCATACAGTGTAAAGTATAGCCTGTAAACATATAAACTATAATTACACTCCTGCACAAGTGGGGCCAGCACCTCAGGTGCTGCTTACCGCCCGCTTAAAGCGGTTGTGTGGCCATCAGAATCCCTGCCTGGGTCCCCCAGAGTTTGTCTCCCCTCTGCAGCGTCCGAGGAGCTGACAGGAATGGCTGCCGGCGTCCTGAGGAGAGGAGGGAGCCGTGGGCGTGACCCAGAAAGTGCGGGAACTGGTGCCCCACTGTGCACAGTGAGGGGGGTGGAGTATGCAAAGCATGCTCCAGCCCTCAGTGCTGCCGTGCTGTACAGCGTCCCGCCCTTCCCCTGACTGGCAGGGCTGGGGGCGGGAAGAAAAAGAGACTAGGCCCAAAAGCCGGGGACTCGAGTTATAAGCGCGGCCGCCGTATAAGCGCGGCCAGCGCAGAGTCCCCGGCGCACTAACAGTCCCAGCCGCGCCTTAGTAATAACAATGGCAGCGGCGGTCAGCGCGGTAGTCCCCATACACAAACACACTCAGCGACGCTGCAGTGTATAATGGCACAAACGCGGTCAGCGCCGCGGTCCCCGGTGCACTAGCACACCCAGCAATGCTGGAGTGTTGCTGTGCGCGGTCCCCACGGGGACACAGAGTACCTCAAAGTAGCAGGGCCATGTCCCTGAACGATACTCGGCTCCTATCCAGCAGGGTCCTCAGGAGCTGTGGATGGAGCACGGTCTCAGTGCCTGGAGACCGATAGGATCCCACTTCACCCAGAGCCCTAAGGGGGATGGGGAAGGAAAACAGCATGTGGGCTCCAGCCTCCGTACCCGCAATGGATACCTCAACCTTAACAACACCGCCGACAAGAGTGGGGTGAGAAGGGAGCATGCTGGGGGCCCTATATGGGCCCACTTTTCTTCCATCCGACATAGTCAGCAGCTGCTGCTGACTAATCTGTGGAGCTATGCGTGCATGTCTGCCTCCTTCGCACAAAGCAAAAAACTGAGGAGCCCGTGGGAGCACGGGGGGTGTATAGGCAGAAGGGGAGGGGCTTTACACTTTTAGTGTAATACTTTGTGCGGCCTCCGGAGGCATAGCCTATACACCCAATTGTCTGGGTCTCCCAATGGAGCGACAAAGAAATATATATTTCCAATGTCAGTAAGGTTTTTAATTTTCTGATTCCTTAAGAGGTGCATGACTCCAGCACATCCTTGTGTTAACGTATTAACAATCGAAAGAACAAAGCCGATGCTGATGAATCTGAACCTGTTTTAGGAAACAACACATGCACATAGCCAAAATGGTCGCTACACTAGCTTTTGTATTGAATTTTCCAATGAGCCTGTTCAAAGATGATTGCGAAGGGAGGGGGAGAAGGGTCAGGTGGAAACCACATGTTTTGATTGGTTGATCCTTTCCTATGAGCTGTGTGTTCAGGTGTGACCTGTAATTTTAATCCTGTCTCTAATAATATAGATCCCGCTGTAAACGCTTTTCAAAAAAATATGAAGTATATGCCTATACAAGCTCGATTGGTCAAAGTAAAGATTGCAAGATTACTATTTTTTCTATCAAGATTGTTAAAAAAAAATACAATTTAAAAAAATACATGTAGCACAAAAACTTGATTTAAACAATAGGTCTTTTTCCCTTTAAGTTTATTGATAAGTCAATAAACATTATTCCCTCGGTCATCCCATATGATGGCGGATTACTGCTGGTTTATTCAAAGTGACTGCTCTGACTCAGCTCACTGCAAAAATCTTTAAAGCTCTGATACAATGTAAAGTAGTCAGTGTACAGCTTGTATAACAGTGTAAATTTTGTGCCCTCTAAATAACTCACACAGCCATTAATGTCTAAACCGCTGGCAACAAAAGTGGGAACACTAAGTGAAAGTGGCCAAATTGTTCCCAATTATCCATTATCCCTTCCTGATGTCATGTAATTCTTAAGGCCCTGTCACACACAGAGATAAATCTGCGGCAGATCTGTGGTTGCAGTGAAATTGTGGACAATCAGTGCCAAGTTTGTGGCTGTGTACAAATGGAACAATATGTCCATGATTTCACTGCAACCACAGATCTGCCAAAGATTTATCTCTGTGTGTGACGGGGCCTTTAGACTTATACGGTCTCAGGTGTGAATGGGGAGCAGAGGTGTTCTATTTGGTGTTATCGCTAACACACTCTCTTATTGGTCACTGGAAGTTCAACATGGCACCTCATGAGGATCTGAAAAAAAACGAATTGTTGTTCTACATAAAGATGGCTGAGCTATAAGAAGATTGCCAACTCCCTAAAACTGAACTGTGAAGCACGGTGGCCAAGACCATACAGTGGTTTAACAAGACAGATTCCACTCAGAACAAAACTTGCCATAGTTGACTAAAGAAGTTGAGTGTACATGCTCACTGTCATATCAAAAGGTTGTCTTTTCAAAATAGAGGTATGAGTGCTGCCAGATCATATGCCTCACAGTGCATCAAATTGGTCTGCATGGCTGTCGTCCCAGAGGGAAGCCTCTTCTACAAATGCTGTACAAGTGAACCCACAAACTATTTGCTGAAGGAAAGCAGACTAAGGACATGATTACTGGAACCATGTCCTGTGGTCTGATGACACCAAGATAAACGTATTTGGTTCAAATGGTGTCAAGCATGTGTGGTGTCAGCTAGATGAGAAGTACAAAGACAAGTGTGTGTCTACAGTTAAGCATAATGATGGGAGTGTCTTGGTTTGGGGCTCCATGAGTGCTGCCGGCTGTGAGGACCTACATTTCATTGAGGGAACAATGAATGCCAATGTGTACTGTGACATTCTGAAGCAGAGCCTTACCCCCTCACTTCAGAAACTGGGCAGTATGCCAACATGATAATGACCCCAAATACACATCTAAGAAGACCACTGCCTTGCTAAAAAAAAACTGAGTGCAAAGAAGTTAGAGTGGCCGAGCATGTCACCAGACCTAAACCCTATTGAGCATCCGTGGGGTATCCTAAAATGGAAAATAGAGGAGCACAAGGTCTCTGACATCCAGCAGCTCCGTGATGTCATCATGGAGGATGAAAGAGGATTCGGGTATGTGCGCACACAGAAGTTTTGTTTCTTGACCAAAAAATGCATAAAAAAACGCATGTGTTTTTGCCGCGTTTTGGTACCTGCGTTTTTTTCACTCTATTCAATGGAAAAACACATGGGAAAACACAGAAAAAAAGTGACATGCTGCTTATTTTTTCTGCACCCAAAATTGAAGGCAAAAACGAAGCAATGTGCGCACAGCCTTTCGGATTTCTCATAGACTTTGCTGGGGAAGGATTGCATGCACTTTAGGACCACAAACTGCACCAAAAAAGCAGCAAAAACGCAGCAAAAAAAAAAAAGCAGTGTACACACAGGGCCATCTAGTGAAGCTCTAATGAAGTCCATGCCCAAGAGAGTTACGGCAGTGCTTGAAAATAATGGTGACCACACAAAATATTGACACTTTGGGCACAATTTGGCGATTTTCACTTAGGGTGTTCTCACTTTTGTTGCCAGAGATTTAGACATTTATGGCTGTGTGCTGAGTTTTTAGAGAGCACACCGAATAAAGGCTCTGTGCCCACGTTGCGTATTTGCATGCAGTTACGCTGCGTATTACATTGCAGCGTAACTGCATGCGTCCTGAGTCCCCATCACAATCTATGAAGATTGTGCATAATCCATGCGCACGTGGCGTATTAGAACGCAGTGATTTGTATGCTGCCAAATCGCTGCGTTCTAAAAAGCAACATGTCACTTATTCCGTGCGCTTTGGATGCAGGTCCCGCTCTGTCTATGGTGGGGGCTGCATCCAGAGCGCATGAAATCGTCTTTTTCACTGCATTTATTACGCAGTGTTTCTGCAGCGATTTGAAGCGCACATGTGCTGTTCAAATCGCTGCAGAAATTTCTGCAGGGACACAACGCAACGTGTGTACATAGCCTTACACTGTTATACAAGCTGTATACTGACTACTTTACATTGTATCAATGTGTCATATCTTAAGGGGGTGTTACACACAGCGATATCGCTGGTGAAAGCACCCACCCCCGTCGTTTGTGCGTCACGGGCAAATCGCTGCCCGTGGCACACAAAATAGTTTGGAGCCGTCACACGGACTTACCTGCCTAGCGACGTCGCTGTTGCCGACGAACCGCCTCCTTTCTAAGGGGGAGGTTCGTTCGGCGTCACAGCGGCGTCACTAAGCGGCCACCCAATAGAAGCGGAGGGGTGGAGATGAGCGGGACGTAACATCCCGTCCACTTCCTTCCTTCCGCATTGCCGGCGGCCGCAAGTAAGCTGCAGTTCGTCGTTCCCGAGGTGTCACATGTAGCGATGTGTGCTGCCTCAGGAACGACGAACAACCTGCGTGCTCAACAATCAACGATTTTTTAAAAAGGAACGACGTGTCAACGATGGACGATAAGGTGAGTATTTTCCATTGTTAACGGTCGTTTCTTGCTGTCACACATAATGACGTCGCTAACGATGCCGGATGTGCATCACGTAATCCGTGACCCCGGCGATATATCGTTAGATCCGTCGTTGCGTGTAACGGGGCCTTTAGTGTTGTCCCATGAAAGGAAATAATAAAATATTGACAAAAATATGAAGGGTATACTGACTTTTGTGTTATACTGTATATAGGGTATATCACATTTCATTAACTAGAGCTGATTGAAGATTGTTCCCCAGTGTAATTATATCGTTTTATAGTATGGGTGGATATGATTAAAGTGATGCCCAATAAATATTTTTATGGGGGGGGTCCTACTTTTGCTAGTAAATATTATCAGCATTTTAAAGTTTGGGATTTTTTTACACAGCTATATTTGTTTCACTTTTTAGGTTAAGCAGTGCTTGTGGACTTCATTTTTGCATAACAACCTAAGGTATTTATTGGTACGTTTTTGTTGGTATATTTTGGGACAAGTACAACTTCTTAATGACTTTTTATTACATTTTTTGTGAGTTGGATGAACAAAAATAGCAATTCTGACATAGTTTTTCCCTTTTTTTTCAAGATGTAAGATAAATATTCATATACTTACCTGTAATGTTTTGGGGTATGGCGGTTTTTTTTCAAGAATTAATAATATTTTTTAGAAAAAAATGTTTTTTTGTTGAGGGTTTTAATACCATTTAATAATCACTTAGAGACTTTTTTTTACAATACCTAAATTGTAAAAAAAAGATTGGCTAACAGAGGAAGCACTCTCCCTCTGTCAAACTCATTAAGTGCCACTGACACTATTGACAATAGCATATGAGGGGTAAACTGTTGGGATCAGTAATAAAAACGATCATTACAGGCTCCTGCAACTGACTGCGCCAATTCAGAAGCAATATCGGATCAGCATGGTGGATATATCCATCATAGAGAACAAAACTAACATTTGCCCATGATGGATAAATACTTCAGCTATCATTAAGCCGTTAAAGAGTAACAATCTTTTTTTAAAAAAAACCTCATATGAAGATTGATGTAACATTCCAGTATATCCGGTCACAGAAATCTGCTTCCTTTTTTTACTGGATCATTCACTTTGAATTCACTATACTGTACTATCTCTACTAGTCTCATCCATAAATGCGCTTTTCTCTGGTCAATACATGTCCTTTACCTAGTTAATAGCAAATTTAGCATAGGTGACATTTGCAAACACTTTAATCCTGCTTCTAGCCCCGTGTGAATGATGTGTCCTAGATTATCCACACAGAGGTCCACAGTGCGCTCCTGCGCATGCGCAGTCTGATCTAACCTGCTAAGGGCAGATCAAAGTAACATAGTGCGCATTTGCGGGTGTTCTTTGACCTTTCCCCATGCCTGCACATAACAGTACTTTGTTCTGCCCTCAGCAGGGAGGATCAAAGTGCGCATGCACAGGAGCTCAATGGGGGCCTCTGTGTGGATGACGTATGACGCGGTGGAGAATGGTGATGAAAGGAAAAAAGGAGAAGTCGGACCGAAACCTGCGATGCTCATCAGAACCAACCGCCCCTAGGTGAGTATAATAAAGGTCTTTTCTTATGTTATACAGCGCGGCCTGACCACTTATATACAGTATTCTAGAATGCTGTATATACAGTAAGAGCTGGTGGCCTCATCTTATAGGGGACAAATCCTGGTGACAGTCTAACTGCTTGTGTCTGCAACTATTACTGCACAACCAGCATATGATCCTACAGCTAATTAAAGAAATATGACAAACGACAAAAAGAAGGGAATTTTGTTTACTTACCGTAAATTCCTTTTCTTCTAGCTCCAATTGGGAGACCCAGACAGTGGGTGTATAGCTACTGCCCTCTGGAGGCCGCACAAAGAACTACACTTAAAAGTGTAAGGCCCCTCCCCTTCTGGCTATACACCCTCCCGTAGGAGTACAGATTCCTCAGTTTTAGTACCAAAGCAAGAAGGAGGAAAGCCAATAACAGTTTCAAAAACAAATTCAATCCGATAACACGATCGGAGAACTTAAGAAACAACATGAACAACATGTGCACCCGAAAAACGAAACCCTAAGAACAAATAGGGCGGGTGCTGGGTCTCCCAATTGGAGCTAGAAGAAAAGGAATTTACGGTAAGTAAACAAAATTCCCTTCTTCTTTTTCGCTCCTAATTGGGAGACCCAGACAGTGGGACGTCCAAAAGCAGTCCCTGGGTGGGTAAAAAGATACCATATGAACGGGCTGTCAGACAGCCTCTTCCTACAGGTGGGCCACCGCCGCCTGAAGGACCTGTCTACCTAGGCTGGCATCTGCCGAAGCGTAGGTATGCACTTGATAGTGTTTGGTAAACGTGTGCAGACTCGACCAGGTAGCCGCTTGGCACACTTGCTGAGCCGTAGCCTGATGCCGCAATGCCCAGGACGCACCCACGGCTCTGGTAGAATGGGCCTTCAGTCCAGATGGAATCGGAAGCCCAGCAGAACGGTATGTGTGAAGAATTGGTTCCTTGATCCACCGCGCCAGGGTGGATTTGGAAGCTTGCGATCCCTTATGCTGACCAGCGACTAGGACAAAGAGCGCATCAGAACGGCGTAGAGCCGCCGTGCGAGAAATGTAAATCCTGAGTGCTCTCACCAGGTCCAACAGATGTAAACCCTTTTCAAATTGGTGAACTGGATGCGGACACAAAGATGGTAAAGTGATATCCTGATTGAGATGAAAGGAAGAAACCACCTTGGGAGAAAACTCTGGAATTGGACGCAGTACTACCTTGTCTTGGTGAAACACCAGGAAGGGAGATTTGCAAGATAACGCCGCTAGCTCGGACACTCTTCGAAGAGACGTGACCGCCACAAGAAAAACTACCTTTTGTGAAAGCCGAGAAAGGGGAACCTCTTTCAAAGGCTCGAAAGGCGGCTTCTGGAGAGCAATGAGAACCTTGTTCAGATCCCAGGGTTCCAATGGCCGTCTGTAAGGAGGAACGATATGACAAACTCCTTGGAGAAACGTGCGTACTTTAGAAAGCTGTGCCAAGCGCTTCTGAAAGAATACGGATAGCGCGGAGACTTGACCCTTAAGAGAGCTAAGCGACAAACCTTTTTCCAACCCAGACTGCAGGAAGGAAAGAAAAATTGGCAATGCAAATGGCCAGGGAGAAAACCCTTGAGCCAAGCACCACGCTAAGAATATCTTCCACGTTCTGTGATAGATCTTAGCTGAGGATGGTTTTCTAGCCTGTCTCATTGTGGCAACAACTTCATGAGATAAACCTGAGGCCGCTAGGATCCAGGACTCAATGGCCACACAGTCAGGTTCAGGGCCGCAGAATTCAGATGGAAAAACGGCCCTTGAGACAGCAAATCTGGACGGTCTGGTAGTGTCCACGGTTGGCCTACCGTGAGATGCCACAGATCCGGGTACCACGACCTTCTTGGCCAATCTGGAGCGACGAGTATGGCTCGATGGCAGTCGGACCTGATTTTCCGGAGAACTCTGGGTAACAATGCTAGAGGTGGGAACACATAGGGGAGTCGGAATTGCGACCAATCCTGAACCAAGGCGTCTGCCGCCAGTGCTCGGTGATCGTGAGACCGTGCCATGAAAACTGGGACCTTGTTGTTGTGTCGTGACGCCATCAGATCGACGTCCGGCGTCCCCCAGCGGCAACAGATCTGCTGAAACACGTCCGGGTGAAGGGACCATTCTCCTGCGTCCATGCCCTGGCGACTGAGAAAGTCTGCTTCCCAGTTTTCCACGCCTGGGATGTGAACTGCGGATATGGTGGACGCTCTGCTTTCCACCCACGTCAAAATCCGTTGGACTTCTTGAAAAGCTTGGCGACTGCGTGTTCCCCCTTGGTGGTTGATGTACGCCACCGCCGTGGAATTGTCCGACTGAATCCGAATCTGCTTGCCTTCCAGCCATTGTTGGAAGGCTCGCAGGGCAAGATAGATTGCTCTGATTTCCAGAACATTGATCTGCAGGGTGGACTCTTCCAGAGTCCACATCCCCTGAGCCCTGTGGTGGAGATACACCGCTCCCCACCCTGATAGGCTCGCATCCGTCGTGACCACTGCCCAGGACGGGGGAAGGAACGACTTTCCCTGTGACAATGAGGTGGGGAGAAGCCACCAACGCAGAGAGTCCTTGGCAGTCTGAGAGAGGGAGACAGTCCTGTCGAGGGACGTCGATTTCCCGTCCCATTGGCGTAGAATGTCCCATTGTAGAGGGCGCAGATGAAACTGCGCGAACGGGACTGCCTCCATTGCTGCTACCATCTTTCCTAGGAAATGCATGAGGCGCCTCAGTGAGTGCGACTGGCTCTGAAGGAGAGATTGCACTCCAGTCCGTAGCGAGCACTGCTTGTCCAGTGGAAGCTTCACTATCGCTGAGAGAGTATGAAACTCCATGCCAAGATAAGTCAGAGATTGGGTCGGGGTTAGATGAGACTTTGGAAAGTTGATAATCCACCCGAAACTCTGGAGAGTGTCTAGTGCCACCTTCAGACTGTGTTGGCATGCCTCTTGAGAGGGTGCCTTTATAAGCAGGTCGTCTAGATACGGGATGACCGAGTGACCCTGCGAGTGCAGAACAGCTACTACTGCTGCCATGACCTTGGTGAAGACCCGGGGGGCTGTTGCCAGACCGAAAGGTAACGCTACGAACTGCAGGTGTTCGTCGTGTATGACGAAGCGTAGGAAACGCTGATGCTCTGGTGCGATCGGCACGTGGAGATACGCATCTTTGATATCTATTGATGCTAGAAAATCTCCTTGAGACATTGAGGCTATGACGGAGCGTAGGGATTCCATCCGGAACCTCCTGACTTTTACGTGTCTGTTGAGCAACTTTAGATCCAGGACGGGCCGATACGATCCGTCCTTTTTTGGGACCACAAACAGATTGGAGTAAAAACCGTGACCTTGTTCCTGAAGAGGGACGGAGGTCACCACTCCTTCCGCCTTTAGAGCGGCCACCGCCTGCAACAGAGCATCGGCTCGGTCTGGTGGTGGAGAAGTTCTGAAGAAACGAGTTGGCGGACGAGAACTGAACTCTATCCTGTACCCGTGAGACAGAATATCCCTCACCCAACGGTCTTTGACGTGTGACAGCCAGATGTCGCCAAAGTGGGAAAGCCTCCCACCGACCGCGGGTGTGGGAATCGGAGACCGCAAGTCAGGAGGACGCCGTCTTGGCAACGGTTCCTCCGGCTGTCCTTTTTGGGCGTGACTGAGACCTCCAAGAATCTGAGCGTCTCTGGTCTTTTTGAGTCTTTTTTGACGAGGCGAATTGGGACCTGCCCGGTCCTCGAAAGGACCGATAACCAGACTGACCCTTCCTCTGTTGGGGTCTGTTTTGTCTGTGTTGCGGTAAGGATGAGTCCTTACCCTTGGAGTGTTTGATGATTTCATCCAAACGCTCTCCAAACAATCGGTCACGAGAAAAAGGCAAATTGGTTAAGCACTTCTTGGAATGAGAATCTGCTTTCCAATGTCTCAACCACAGGGCCCTACGCAAAACAACGGAGTTGGCTGACGCCACTGCCGTGCGGCTTGTAGCGTCAAGAACAGCATTAATCGCGTACGACGCGAATGCCGCCATTTGCGAGGTCAATGGTGCTACCTGCGGGGCAAATGCACGTGTGACGGAGTCAACTCGCGCAAGCCCGGCTGAGATAGCTTGGAGTGCCCATACGGCTGCAAAAGAAGGCGCTAATGACGCTCCAATCGCTTCATAGATGGATTTCAGCCAGAGCTCCATCTGCCTGTCAGTGGCATCTTTAAGTGCCGCTCCATCTTCAACTGCAACCAAGGATCTAGCTGCAAGCCTGGAAATTGGAGGATCCACTTTTGGACACTGGGTCCAACCCTTGACCACCTCAGGGGGAAAAGGATAGCGTGTATCTTTAAGCCGTTTAGGAAAACGCCTTTCAGGATAAGCGTGGGGTTTCTGGATTGCGTCTCTAAAGTCAGCGTGGTCCAGAAAAGTGCTTAAAGTACGCTTAGGGTATCTGAAATGGATTCTCTCGTGCTGCGAAGCTGACTCCTCCACAAGAGGAGCTGGTGGGGAAATATTTAACATCTTATTGATGTTAAATATAAGATCATTAACTATGGCGTCACCATCTGGTGTATCTAGATTGAGAGCGGTCCCAGGATCAGAATCCTGATCAGTTACGTCCGCCTCATCACCCATAGATTCATCTCGCTGGGATCCTGACCATTGAGATGAATGTGAAGGCCCGTCATAGCGAGCCCACTTAGGCTGCCCGGGGCCATCGTCCGAGTCAGAGTCTTCACCCTGAGGTGTATATGCCCGTCCCGGAGCTTGGAGCTGAGGGGGACCAGGGGGCAATGATTGCACAGTGTCCGTGGCCTGAAGTACAGGCCTAGCTCGCAATGTGTCAAGAATTTGTGACATAGTGAGAGACATTCTGTCAGCAAAAGCTGCAAACTCAGTTCCTGTCACCTGGACAGCATTCACAGGTGGTACACCCTGGGTCACGTCCAGCAGAGGTCCCGACTGTGCAAGCGCCGCAGGGGCCGAGCACTGCACACAATGGGGGTCCGTGGAGCCTGCCGGTAGAAAAGTCCCACATGCGGTGCAGGAAGCATATAATGTCTGTGCCTTGGCACCCTTGCGTTTTACGGACGACATGCTGCTGGCTCTCTGAATGTGAGAGAGTCTATAGCCAAAGGGCGACCAGCGCTATGCAATACAAAGTATTTGTAGAAACAAAATACTAAGAATACTACTGGCACAAGAGGGGGTGAGCCCTGAGGGCTGCTTACCGCCCGCTGAATAGCGGGTAAGAGGCTGCAGAATTCCTTGTCTGGGTCTCCCCGGCTCCCCTCTGCAGCTCAGCGTGTCAGCAGGAATGGCTGCCGGCGTCTGTGGAGAGGGGCGGTCCGTGGGAGTTCCCAAACAAAAGTGCGGGAAACAGTGTCCCCTCTGTGCCGATTGTGAGGGCTGGAGTATGTAAAAACGACTCCAGCCCTCAGCGCTGATGCACTGGCCAGCGTCCCGCCCCTCTCCTGACTGGCAGGTCTGGGGGCGGGAACGAACGGAAGCAGGCCGCAAAAGCCGGGGACTCGAGTTATCAGCGCGGCCGCCGTAAAAGCGCGGGCCGCGCTGAAGTCCCCGGCGCACCACAAGTGCCAGCCGCGCCGCAGTCCCAGCGGCCGGCATGACCGATTCCTAGACGTGGCCAGCGTCCCGCCCCTCTCCTGACTGGCAGGTCCGGGGGCGGGAACGAACGGAAGCAGGCCGCAAAAGCCGGGGACTCGAGTTATCAGCGCGGCCGCCGTAAAAGCGCGGGCCGCGCTGAAGTCCCCGGCGCACCACAAGTGCCAGCCGCGCCGCAGTCCCAGCGGCCGGCGCGACCGATTCCTAGAAGTGTGCCTGCTTCAGCGAAGCTGAATGAGGCCATGGCACAAGCGCCGTAGCGCTGATGTCCCCCGGCGCACTACAACACCCAGCATGCTGCGGTGTGAGCGCCAAATGCACGGGGACACAGAGTACCTTGAGGAAGCAGGGCCATGTCCCTGATGTACTCCGCTCCATCCAGCATCTTCTCCAGGGGCTGTAGATGGAGCCCGGTCTCAGTGCCTGGAGACCAGTAAATCCCACTTCACCCAGAGCCCTGTAAAAAGGGATGGGGAAGGAATCAGCATGTGGGCTCCTGCCGCCGTACCCGCAATGGGTACCTCAACCTTACAAACACCTCCGACATACAGTGGGGTGAGAAGGGAGCATGCTGGGAGCCCTGTTTATGGGCCCTCTTTTCTTCCATCCGACATAGTCAGCAGCTGCTGCTGACTAAAAACAATGGAGCTATGCGTGCGTGTCTGACCTCCTTGCGCACAAAGCTAAAACTGAGGAATCTGTACTCCTACGGGAGGGTGTATAGCCAGAAGGGGAGGGGCCTTACACTTTTAAGTGTAGTTCTTTGTGCGGCCTCCAGAGGGCAGTAGCTATACACCCACTGTCTGGGTCTCCCAATTAGGAGCGAAAAAGAAAGGAAAAAATAAATACCTAAAAAAAACATTGGAAAGGAAAGTAAAGCACTAACCTTGCAGGATTGCTGATGCATGTTGTAAGCAGTAACAATGCCTTCAGTGACCTCTCGTCCTGATCTTTCCACCAAATATTCAGCCAGTCTATGCGCTAGAAAACTTTTCCCTGTCCCACTTGGTCCAGACAAGAGCAGCCGTCGATGCTTCAGCAACAAGCTAACGTAGTGCTGAAGCATTGGTTTAGGGATTAGGGACTCAAACACGAGGAGGTCGACACATCTCTCCTTCAGACCTGAATTTAGACATTAGAGAAAGAGGAAAATCCAAGAATCAGTTTAGAGTCTGAAAATTGAAGACATCACTCACTATGCCGAGACGAGCCATCCAACCTTTAAGGTGTAATATAATGTTTGCAGTGCTGCGCAGGCTCCTGGAGGGAAGAGTATCGGGGGTCTGAGAACCCAGATCCCTCTTCACATGGCCAAGGTTGTATCCACTCACGGAATCTCGTCCTAGACCTAATGTAGCTCCAGGATCAACCTGATTAACGTAATCCTAGAAGAAAAGATAAAGGACTTATTATTTAGCATCTGAAAGAAATTGCAATAAACAATGGAGCTGTAAAAATAGAGTTACCTGGAAAATTTGGCAAACGGCATCGTCAAGGCTTTTCCAGTCTGCTTTGTTACTAATTTTTACATGGCCCAAAAAGAACTCCTGCTGCTTCAGATCCTGAAATAAATGATTATATTGTTACTCACACCCTATCAGATCATCCAAAATATGATTTGATTTCCCCTCTCGTCCATGTAATAAGTAATAGTATCTCCATATTTAAACAATGTGTTTTCATGCTCTTTTCTACGAATCTGTAGGTTACTATGAGATGACTTACACCTTTAATAATGTGCTGTGGGGGCACTCTCACTACAGTGCGGAGCGAAACCTCCCGTTGAAGAGAACCATTTATACCATCCATTGGTGAATTATCTGAAAGAGATTCACAATGAAGTTTTTAAAATTAGATATGAAAAATGTTATAAAACAAGACAAACAGTATATTTCATATCAGTAAAATATACAACATACAGTGCCTTGTGAATGTATGCAGTCCCCTTGAATTTTTCAACCTTTTCCCACATTTCAGGCTTCAAACATAAAGATAAAAATGTTAATGTTCTGGTGAAGAATCAACAACAAGTGGGACACAATTGTGAAGTTGAACGAAATTTATTTTTTATTTTAAACATTTTTTAAAAATAAAAAACTGAAAAGTGGGCATGCAATATTATTAGTCCCCTTTAAGTTAATACTTTGTAGCGCCACCTTTTGCTGCGATTACAGCTGCAAGTCGCTTGGGGTATGTCTCTATCAGTTTTGCACATCGAGAGACTGAAATTCTTGCCCATTCTTCCTTTGCAAATAGCTCGAGCTCAGTGAGGTTGGATAGAGAGCGTTTGTGAACAGCAGTTTTCAGCTCTTTCCACAGATTCTCGATTGGATTCAGGTCTGGGCTTTGACTTGGTCATTCTAACACCTGCATACGTTTATTTGTGAACCATTCCATTGTAGATTTTGCTTTATGTTTGGTATCATTGTCTTTTTGGAAGACAAATCTCTGTCCCAGTTTCAGGTCTTTTGCAGACTCCAACAGGTTTTCTTCAAGAATAGTCCTGTACTTGGTTCCATCCATCTTCCCATCACTTTTAACCATCTTCCCTGTCCCAGCTGAAGAAAAGCAGGCCCAAATCATGATGCTGTCACCACCATGTTTGACAGTGCAAATAAGAAAGCCGCGGAGACACCATCACGTGTTTCTCAACGCTGGCAGGAAACTAGCCAGGTCTTTCACCGGGAAGGAACAACCACGGGAAGGGCAGTCTCCAGTCAAGGAGACCACCTATACCAAACATGGTATCCATCCACAGACAGCCGTTTCGGGGTATTTGCCCCTCATCAGTGTGGAGTAGGAATCTGGCTAGTGGGGGCAATGCCTAGTAAAAGACTACTTAAGCAAGCATTGTTGACCTTAGGGAGATCAACATATCCACTGCGGAGACACCATCACGTGTTTCTCAACGCAGTGATTCTAGAGCATTGCCCCCTGGGAAGTATGCAAATATAAAAGCCGCTAGGCATTGCCCCCACTAGCCAGATTCATACTCCACACTGATGAGGGGCAAATACCCCGAAACGGCTGTCTGTGGATGGATACCATGTTTGGTATAGGTGGTCTCCTTGACTGGAGACTGCCCTTCCCGTGGTTGTTCCTTCCCGGTGAAAGACCTGGCTAGTTTCCTGCCAGCGTTGAGAAACACGTGATGGTGTCTCCGCGGCTTTCTTATTTGCATACTTCCCAGGGGGCAATGCTCTAGAATCACTGCGTTGAGAAACACGTGATGGTGTCTCCGCAGTGGATATGTTGATCTCCCTAAGGTCAACAATGCTTGCTTAAGCATGTTTGACAGTGGGGATGGTGTGTTCAGGGTGATAAGCTGTGTTGCTTTTACGCCAAACATACCATTTGGCATTGTGCCCAATAGTTCGATTTTGGTTTCATCTGACCAGAGCACCTTCTTCCACAAACTTTAAATTACACTTTTTATGGATATCTTTGAGACATAGCTTTTTCCTTGCCACTCTTCCATAAAGGCCAGATTTGTGCAGTGTACGACTGATTGTTGTCCTATGGACAGACTCTCCCACCTCAGCTGTAGATCTCTGCAGTTCATCCAGAGTGATCATGGGCCTCTTGGCTGCATCTCTGATCAGTCTTCTCCTTGTTTGAGATGAAAGTTTGGATGGGCGGCCGGGTCTTTGTAGATTTGCAGTGGTATGATACTCCTTCCATTTCAATATGATTGCTTGCACAGTGCTCCTTGGGATGTTTAAAGTTTTGGAAATCTTTTTGCAACCAAATCCGCCTTTAAACTTCTCCACAACAGTATCACAGACTTGCCTGTTGTGTTCCTTTGTCTTCATGATGCTCTATGTGCTTTAAACATAACACTGAGACTATCACAGAGCAGGTGCATTTATACAGAGACTTGATTACACACGGGTGGCTTATATTTATCATCATCAGTCATTTAGGACAACATTGGATCAATCAGAGATGCTCAATGAACTTTTGGAGTGAGTTTGCTGCACTGAAAGTAAAGGGGATGAATAATATTGCACGCCCCATTTTTCAGTTATTTATTTTTTAAATAAAAAAATAAGCAATAAATTGCGTTTAACTTCACAATTGTGTTCCACTTGTTGTTGATTCTTCACCATGACATTAAAATTTTTATCTTTATGTTTGAAGTCTGAAATGTAGGGGAAAGGTTGAAAAATTCAAGGGGGCCGAATACTTTTGCAAGGCACTGTACATCTATAATAAAAGCACAATTCTTACTTACAATGACATTATTAATTATTTTCTGAAAATAATTCTGCCATGTTGAATGCACTTGGACACTGCAAATCTTCAAGATCCGCTGCTGGCAACTACCAATGCATTTGCGACCAATAACGTTCCTGATGGTCTTGATGGGAGACCAGTGCAGAGTCCAGAGATGATGTAGAATGTTTAGACCATTCAAAATGCTTATAATAGCACAAGTATCATACAGCCTGGCGTTGTGTTGAAAAACACTTTAGAGACATGGCTGTACCACTGGTTACACCATCAGATCAATGTAATACTAAGCTGTTAGTATACCTGGAGTGAAGATTAGAGAAGTCCAGTAACCGTACATTATGCCACCTTACAACATAGTCCCAAAAGTAGGACTCGTGTGATGTTCCCTACTGAAGACCACTTCATTGACCTCATACCACCTCTATCAAAACACTATCATGGTGTAAGCAAAGCAGGACAGCGTTGGAGACCGCTATGGAGATTTATCCTCTCCAGTGATGAGTCCTGCCTTGGAGTCCTGACTTGGACCCAATATTAGCCACATATTGGTCTGGACAATGCCATCAAGAGGCCTTGACCAAGTAAAGTCACACAGGTCCAACTTATGGAACTATGGTATAAGATGGCACAGTGTACACTAGTCAGGCTTCTATAGTCTTCATTACAGGTACATACACAAATAGTTCAGCCTATGAAGCCTAAACATGCTGTCATGGCCTGCAGCATCTCTAGACTTGCTCTCATTGAGCACATGGGATGTTATAGGTTGGCAAAGAGAGCTGCCAGCAGTGGATCTTGATGACTTGCATAGTTGCATACATTCAGCGTGGCAGAACATTATCAGACAACCATTAATTACCTCATTGATAGCAGCCAATATGTGTAAGTGCAGGCATTTCTGCGCCTGGCACTCATACTTAATACAAAAATTGAAAATTATGAAATATTTTTAAACATTTTAATTTCTATTGTTTCATAATTTCCATATCATTAACATGTCTATTGATCCTGTGATTTTCATAATTCCACAACGTTTTCTTCTTGGTGTTGCAATTTCAATGTTGCAGAGTGTATATAATAAGATAAAAAAAAAGTGTTAATGGGGATATCCTTGACTTTCAATACTTTTGAGCATAGGGCTAAGAACTAACAGGTTGCTAACTACCTGCTTGTTTTGCACAGTAATTATCTCTGCTGGTCCATAATGGTCATAGCTAGAGATTGGCATGCTCGCAGATAACTGGGACTGGCGGGTTCCTGTTATCTGGTTTTTAAAATCCAATTACAGTCCGGATTACGGTCCCTATAAAAGTGCATGGGGACCAGAATCTGGCAATTAAAAATGGTGGTAGAAGAGACAGGGAAATTGCAGTGCGCAGTATACTGCATCCATGCCATGGCGATAATTAACCCTCATTGAATATTCACTGCTTTACCCGCCCACCGGCGCCTATGATTGTTTGCAGTCAGATGCGCCCCCACCCTGAGTGTCAGCGTGTCAGCTGACTGCTTCCAATCACAAGCGCTGTGTGCATCTATATCGTACAGTAAAAATAAATAAATAATCAAAATTGGGGTTGGGTCCCACATATTATGATACCCAGCACAGATAAAGCCCACGGCTAAAGGGTGCAGCCGCCAGCTGTGCACTTATCTTGGCTGTGTATCAAAATAAGAGGAACCGCATAAATTATTAAAAAAAATGACATGGGATACCCAGCCAAAGTAAAGCCCGACAGCTGTGGGCTGGTATTCTCAGACTGGGGATGCCTATGGTTATTGGGCTGCCCCCCCAGCCTAAAAATAGCATCTTGCAGCTGCCCGGGATTGTCGCATCCATTTGATTTACCCGGCTCTTCCCAATTGCCCTTGTAAGATAGCAATCGGAGTAATAGCACAGGTTAATAATAGCTCACAGATGGCGCTAAGCCATAGATTAGTAATGGGAAGGGTCCCACGGTCCTCCTTCTGCTATAACCGCAACTAACCTGAGTGAAGTCACCGCTGATCGTGGCCCTTTCTCTGCCTGCTGTTACAGCGGGCGAACATGTTCCATGATCGCGCGCTGTGACTCAGATGTAGCAGAGCTGAATCGTCGTGGGACCACATGTGGCTTACTGCAGACCTGCAGGTGTGTTTTAGGGGTTAATAAAGTGGTAAAAGAAGATTTTTTTTTGTATTTTATTTCAAATAAAGAGTTTTTTTGGTATTTATATTTATTTACTTTCGATTACAGATTAGTAATGGGGGGTCTCATAGACCCTCCCCATTACTAATCTAGGGCTTAGTGGCAGCTGTGGGCTGTTATTAACCCCTGCTATTACCCTGATTGCGACTGCACCAGGGCAATTAGGAAGAGCCAGGTAAAGCACTGGGCTTGTCGCATCTAAAGGATGAGACAATCCCAGGCAGCTGCAGGCTACTATTTTTAGGCTGGGGGGTGGTCCAATAAGCATGGACTTCCCAAGTCTGAGAACATCAGCCCCCAGCTGTCTGGCTTTATCTTGGCTGGGTATCAATTTCGTAGTTTTTTTAAATTATTTATTTAGATAATAAAAAAAAAGAAAAAAAAGCCACATGCGGTTCCTGTCTTTTTGATACACAGCCAAGATAGGCGCACGGCTGGGCGCTGCAGCGTGTAGTCGTGGGCTTTATCTGTGCTGGGTATCATAATATGGGTAGTCCCTACACCAAATATTTTATTTATTTATTTTTATACCACGATACTGACCCGCAGACATATGCACTGCTTTCCCTTCCCACCGGCTGGCCTGGTGTCTGTGATTGGTTGCAGTCAGACACTGTTACACAGGTTGGGGGCGCGTCTGACTGACCAATCACAGACGCCAGGCCGCCGGTGGATATGGATGAGCCTAACGAGTGGCCCAGGAAGCGAAGGAGAGGCCGCGGGAGAAGCCGCGCCGATGCCTCGGTAAGTATGAAGTGGCATCTTTATTCTTATTTTCTTTATTTTTCTTTTATTATTTTTAATTTCTTGAGTGCCGGATCCAGATCAAACACCAGGAATCCCGGGCCCGAATCCAGCACCCAGGCACCTTTGAAACCGCATGGATCCGGTGCTTTACACACTGCGACATCGCTACCGATATATTGTCGGGGTCAAGTCGTTAGTGACGCACATCCATCGCAGCGTGTGACACCAAGGAGCGACGATCAACGATCGCAAAATCGTTCAAAAACGGTGATCGTTGACACATCGCTCCTTTCCTTAATATCGCTGCTGCCACAGGTTGTTCATCATTCCTGCGGCAGCACACATCGCTATGTGTGACACCGCAGGAACGACGAACATCGCCTTACCTGCGTCAACCAGCAATGCGGAAAGAAGGAGGTGGGTGGAATGTTACGTCTCGCTGATCTCCTCCCCTCCGCTTCTATTGGCCGGCCGCTTAGTGACGCCGCAGTGACGTCGCTATGACGCACCTCCCCCTTGAGGGAGGGATTGTTCGGCGGTCACAGCGACGTCACTGACAAGGTATGTGCGTCTGACGCTGCCGTAGCGATAATGTTCGCTACGGCAGCGAGTGCAAATGTCGCACGAACGACGGGGGCGTGTGCTATTGCGCTTGACATCGCTAGCAATTGCTAGCGATGTCGCAGCATGTAAGTGATGGGCGGACCCGAACTGTAAAGGGTGCTTTTACAGTTCGGGTCCGCCCATCACTAGTGATAGCCAACTAATTCCAGTGATTCTGCCACTTCTGCTGACATTACGATAACAGAGAAGCATCTTCTCTTCTGCTCTGTTAACAGTGTGTCTATGCCAATGTCATGCTGATGACAGCCAGTCATCAGTAGACCAGAGTGGAAGATTAGGTGCTGCTCTGTTGATGAGAGGTGAAATGACAAAGGGAAATCGCTGTGTGAGCCTAAAGAGATTGTCCACGTGCAGAACAGGCAAGTAGTTATCAACTACTTGCCTGCTAGTTCTTAGCCCCATAGGCATAAATATTAAAGCACCACTCCAGAGTTTCTTTTCAATGCTAGAGTGGCACTTTAAATCTAAGTCCTCTGACCCCTGTCTTATTCTCCCCTTCCGGTGGCTTCTCCTTTTACCGACACCGCTCTCGTCCCGTGGCTCCATCTTGTGACTGTAATGTCTGCCTGGCTGAAAGTCAGAAGTTATGACACAATATCCCAATGTATGTCTAGGAGAGCTAGAATGAGGCCAGAACAAGGCTCTCATAGAGATGTATTGAGTTTAGTAGCACACTCTAGCAAATCCCCTGAGAATGGCTGGAGCAAGGTTGAAAAAAAGCTGACGACAGCGGCAGGTGAGTATAAGACAGAGAGCACGGAACTTACATTTAAAGCACGACTCTACATGTACAACAAAAAATGCTGGAATGATGCTTTAAACTTCCTGGATAATCCCTTTAAAGCTCCCTCAATGTAACAGAACTGATAAGGTGTCTACAGCCTCAGATTTGCAAATCAGGAGAGGAGGATGGAAAGCAGAGGTGAGTATAATCTCAGTTTTTCCTCTGCAGCTGAATAGGGGGGTTGGGTGGGGACGCCTTGAAGGAATCGGGAGGGGAGCAGACGTGGACAGACTGTGACCTAAGGTGAGAGCAAACCTCCGAACCATGGACAGGATAGGAGGGAGAGAGACAGCACATGTGAGTAGGAAATCCAGACATGCTTATAACAGGAAGGGGGGCTGGAGCACCAGGCGAAGACTTACTGACTGCTCTCAGTGTCACACCAGCAGAAAGTGCTGCTTCCCAGGATTCTATTGAGTGAGCTGGCACGGATCAAGACCTACTGCACATGGTCAAAAATGCACACTCCCAAGATCCTGGCCGGACTCTCTGCTATAACTTAAGGCTACTTTACACACTGCGATATCGGTCCCGATATCGCTAGTGTGGGTACCCGCCCCCATCTGTTGCGCGACACGGGCATATCGCTGCCCGTGCCGCACAACATCGCCCACAGCCGTCACACATACTTACCTGTCCGGCGACGTCGCTGTGACCGGCAAACCGCCTCCTTTCTAAGGGGGCGGTCCGTGCGGCGTCACAGCGACGTCACTGAAACGTCACTGAACCGCCGCCCAATAGCAGCGGAGGGGCGGAGATGAGCGGGACGTAACATCCCGCCCACCTCCTTCCTTCCTCATAGCGGCCGGGAGGCAGGTAAGGAGAGCTTCCTCGTTCCTGCGGCGTCACACGCAGCGATGTGTGCTGCCGCAGGAACGAGGAACAACCTTGTTACTGCTGCAGTAACGAGATTTGAGAATGGACCCCCGTGTCGCCGATTAGCGATTTTGCACGTTTTTGCAACGATGCAAAATCGCTTATCGATGTCACACGCAACGGCATCGCTAATGCGGCCGGATGTGCGTCACGAATTCCGTGACCCCAACGACTCCGCATTAGCGATGTCGTAGCGTGTAAAGCCCGCTTTAGACTACATTTACACTTCTGTCTTTTTTCATCAGTGACAATCCGTTGTTTTGAGAAACAACTGAATCCTGCAGAGCTTCAGTTTTTTCCCCATAGACTTGTATTAACGATGAATTGTGACTGATAGCTTGCGTTGCATCTGCTATGCGACTGATCAGTCATGAAATGACTAACAGTTGGGCGGAAGCAACGCAGAATGTAACGTTTTTTTGCAGCGTAAAAAAACGCACCGCGCAGGATTCCGTCAGCATCCGTCATGGTTATAATGGAAGCCTATGGGAGCTGGAATCCGTCGGAATCTGTTAAATGACTGATTCCAGCGACGGATCCATTTTTAGCAAGAGAGCATGCTCAGAAGTGGAAATTCCTTTCTGGTTAGTACAAAATTCTCTCTCTCTCTGTCTGTTGGTCGGTCTCTCTCTCTCTGTTGATGTCGGTCTCTCTCTCTGTCGATGTCGGTCTCTCTATCTGTTGGTCTCTCTCTCGGTCGGTCTCTTTCTCTGTCAGTCTGTCGGTCTCTCCCTCTCCCGCCTTCATACTCACCGGTCACCGGCGCGGCGCTGCACAGCTGTCACACTGCTCTGGCGGCTTCTCCTGCTTTTTAAAATGCCGGCCGCTCATTATTCCATCTCGTATTCACTGCTTCCCCCGCCCACTGGCGCCTATGATTGGTTGCAGTTAGACAACCCCCCACGATGAGTGACAGCTGTCTCACTGCAACCAATCACAGCCGTCAGTGGGTGGGTCTATATCTTGCAGTACATTAAATAATTAAAAAAAAACAGCGTGTGGTCCCCCCAAATTTTGATACGAGCCAAGGTAAAGACACACGGCTGAGGGCTGGTATTCTCAGGATGGGGAGCCCCACGTTATGGGGAGCCCCGGCCTAAAAATATCAGCCAGCAGCCACCCGGAAATGCCACATCCATTAG
Source organism: Anomaloglossus baeobatrachus (assembly GCF_048569485.1). Classification (NCBI taxonomy): domain Eukaryota; kingdom Metazoa; phylum Chordata; class Amphibia; order Anura; family Aromobatidae; genus Anomaloglossus; species Anomaloglossus baeobatrachus. The sequence goes on along the minus strand of NC_134354.1, from coordinate 276,270,193 downwards.
ATGCGACAGTCCCGGGACCCTACCCGGCTCATCCCGATTGCCCTGATGCGGTGGCAATCGGGGTAATGAGAAGTTAATGGCAGCCCATAGCTGCCACTAAGTCCTAGTTTAGTGATGGCAGGTGTCTATGAGACACCCCCCATCACTAAACTGTAGTGAAAGTAAATAAATACAAACACCGAAAATTACTTTATTTGAAATAAAAGACAAAAAAACACCCTCTTTCACCACTTTATTAATCCCCAAATACCCCTCCAGGTCTGACGTAATCCACACAAGGTCCCACAACGCTTTCAGCTCTGCTACATCGGTAGCAAATTTGCTGTTTTTTTGTATGTGAAAATGTTACTCCAGTAGTTGCAGGCGACAGAGTAGATGCATCGAATTCATTAATGAGTTTGGTGCATCATGAGAGGCCTTCATTAAGACTGCACAACGCCAATCTTCACAAAACAACGTCTTCAGAAGTACTCAACTAATAAAGGCACATCCCCAGACATTTCATCTGTAATTACAGTAGCTCCACTAACTACTGACTTTTCTGGATATTTATGCTCAGTAACATTCTGTGCTTTTTGGCTTAATTATTGTGTCATGGTAAAAAATTATTTTACACCTATTTGAACCAGTGGAGACATGACCAAACTGTTAAAGGGGATCTGTCAGCAAGTTTTTGATATGTCATCTTAGGACAGCATCACATAGGTGGGCTGAGACACTAATTTCACAGATGTCTCACTTATAAGGCTATGTGCTGTTGTTTCAAATCCATGAGTGTTTTATCAGCAGGCGATTATCACTGCCTGGATTGGTGCATGTGTGAGACCTGGCCTAGCCATGCCCCAAGCACTGATTAGCAGTTCACCATCAACAGGCAATATAAACAGAAAGCTGGGCTGAGGTTAGCGTTCTGAGCTATGCTACATGCTGAATCTAAAAACTCTGATTGTGTCAAACAGCTGTACCCAGTAAACTAAGTGATATATTGTTGGAATCAGGGTCTTTTTCCTACATTATTTTGCTCTTAGATGAGGTAGCAAAAACTTAGTGACAGATTCCCTTTAACAATCTTCCTTCGGCATCATTAAGGTCCAAGGAGCAATTTATGTGCCACAGTTTGAAGATAATTAAAATGCATTTTATTGTGCAAATATAAAGAGCAAATACATTGTAAACTTTTAGGAGTAGGAACATAGTGGCAAATATCCTAAGGAAAGAGAATATCCTGTCCAAAGAGAATGAAAACACTGTAGGAAGGAAATCAAACCTAGTGTTCAAGAATTTTGGTGGCCCAGTAAGTGGCTACGATAGCAATCATCATTACTATAAACAATAAATGGGGATCCCACCACTACATTTGAATCACACTACCTGTATCTGATGATGCAGAGATTCCTAAGGACTGTGTTAGAGTGATTGCCAAGGACCGTCGTGGAGAAGCGGAGGGATGTAGAGAAGGAGGGACCACCTTCAAACGGTCATTTTCTGCCTTCAACAAGTCAACTTCCAGCTGATGAGAAATGGCAAAACAAGAAAAGTAAGCCAGAAAGAGATGGCAGCTTCCGAGCATAATGACTGAAGGCGTGTATGTAAGCTTACCTGCATATTGTGCATTGTCTCTCTGAGCTGTTCCAGTTGGTGGGCAGAATTAAGAGCTTCCAGGCGAATGTCCGTTAGCTTCATCTCTTTCTCCCACAATTCTGATCGCAACTCTGACACCTCTTTCTTTTCTGGTTCTTCCCCTTCTTGAGCTTCAAATATACTAAGTAATGACAAAACAGTGCATTATACATTAGCCTTCTGCCTTGTAAAGAGGTGCAGAGTATGTCGGTACCATAGCTAATAAGCTGGATTAATGAAAAGATTGTTCTTTCTTATTATTTACATATAAAAGGGATATAAAAGAGCTCGAATAGAAATCAGCATACATTAAGAGGACTTGTCACATGTCCCCAAAAATGAGTTTATTACCATACCAATATCCCAATGCTCCCCTGAATCTGCAGAATGTTTGGTTTTTCATTTTGTCCCTCCAGAGCAGAGATATGCCTTTTTTTCTTTTGGCACCAAGTATGCTCATTTCTGACTTATGTTCCAAGAGGCCTTATCGGAAGAGTTTTTCTTTGGCATGTAGTCCTCCCCATCATATAGTTAAACAGAGTGATCTCCTCGTTCTCGAGGAAACATGAGAGCAGGAAAGTCTTTTTACATCGTGGTCTCACAAGAACAAGATTTCGCAAGATCACCTTCTTCAACCAGTTTCATATGCTGCCAAGATGGGATTGGGCATCAACATAAAAGAGGAGAACTACACGTTTCAGAGGAAACTCTTCTGACGTGCCGTGGTGGATCACAAAGTAAGAATATTGGGAACCACAAGTAAAGAAGAGAGTATCTCCACAATGGGGGGGCAAAACCAAAAAATGAAAGCAGCGTCAGATTCAGGAAAGCATGGAGATTTTGGTTGTTACTGAGTGTGGTTGTGGAGTTAACCCTTGTTGCCACCTTCCTGCTGTTGCTTTTCTCCTGAGTCTCTCGTTGTCTCTTCTTGTGTGTGCACAGTGTGTCAGTTTTAGTTTTTCCTTGTCTGTCTTTATCTGTGATTCCATCATTTTTGGGGGGGAACACATGATAAGTCCCCTCTAACCAATGACCTTATTGGCAATTATTTGCCAAACATAGATAGTAGTTATGTATACAAACTCCTTAATACACTGTCCATTTAATTCAATTGTATGATACTCTATGTAATTATCTCATTTGCTCTTTATAATTCAATAATTGTGTAACAAAATCAACATAAAAAAATGAACATAAGATAGATACATACGCAGAGGATGAAGGTGAGGAATGCAGAGAGGGTGACTCTGGACCTGCTGGTCTGTGGTGCTGTTTAGGCGACGTGGGTGCAGATGAGTCAGGGGTTGCCATCTCTTCAATATCGGAGTAGGAGTTGGCTGACTTAGGTCCTTTTTTCATACTGAATGCTTTATTAAATGAGCTACGCAACTATAAATAACAATAAGATTATATTCTTACTTTCCACCCTTAGAGAAATGATAAATATACAGTATTATATAAAAACATATAAAGTAATTTATTATATTTTTGTAATAAAAAATCACATTAAGTTACAAAACAGTGCCACAGCAAATTGCACAGTGGGGGTACCCAGTGCCGGACCCGATCAAACTCATGTCACCTATTCTATGGACAACACCATCAAACTCATTGGGCCTGATTCATTATTTACATTTTATTTTTTCTGTCAGTTTTCTGTTTTTATCTAAGTGGTATTTAATGACGTACATTGCACCAAATTCATCAAAACGGTTTATGCAGTTCATGAATTTTCCCAAAATTTCTCAAAAAGGGTCTATAACAATTCTTAAAACTTTTAGAGCAAAAGTTGGATCTTTTTTAAAATGTCACAAAAACTGATGAAAAACTTCTGCTGCACGTAAAATCATTCGGCTGGTGTAAGTGGAGGAAATGTGCAACAAATTTTGCAACTTTTTGAGATGCCTTAAATCATGAATCAGGCAAAAACATCTGGAAACCCCAAAGAACTTCTCCAGTAGAGAACAAAACAAAAAACACAGGAAAACATAAATAAAATACTGTATTTTTCGCTTTATAAGACGCACTTTTGTTCCCCCAAATTTTAGGGGAAAGTAGGGGGTGCGTCTTATAATCCGAATATACGGGGGGAGGTGTATATATATATATATATATATATATATATATATATATATATATATATATATATATATATATATGTGTATATATATATATATATATATATATATATATATATATATATGTATATATATATATATACTAGAGTCCAGGGGAGGTTGGGGCAGCTCTGGAGTGCTAGTGAAAGCTGCAGGAGGGAGCGTTAGATCTCCTGCTCCCGCTCATATATTATGCACTGCCACTGTCCATCACCGTGGTGCTGAAACCGCACCGCAGTGATGGGCTGGGGCAGCGGCGCATATTATATCTGCCTGCGCCCCCCTTTGATGGCACATGCCCCCCCTGTGTTAGATATGGCCCCCATGCTGCTGCCCATAGTAAAATAAAAAACTCTTTATTTACCTCCTCCAGCGCTGATCTCCCGGTCTCTCTGCTGCCGCTGTGATCAGGCACGCAGAGATGATGTCACTCTGCTGTGTCGACCACATGACCGGCACCGAAAACCAGGAAGTGCAGGATCTCAGCAGCACGGAGGGAGACACGAGGGAGGACAGCACTGGAGAAGGTAAAGTAAAGTGTTTATTTTACTATGGGCAGCAGCATGGGGGGGATATATAACACAGGGGGAGGTGTGCCATCCATAGGGGGCCATATCTAACACAGGGAGAGGTGTGCCATCCATAGGGGCCATATCTAACATAGGGTGACGTGTGCCATCCATAGGGGGCCATATCAAACACAGGGGGACGTGTGCCATCCATAGGGGGCCATATCTAACACAGGGGGAGGTGTGCCATCCATAAGGGGCCATATCAAACACAGGGGGACGTGTGCCATCCATAGGGGCCTAGGGCAGCACAGGGGGACGTGTGCCATCCATAGGGGGCCATGGGCAGCACAGGGGGACGTGTGCCATCCATAGGAGACCTGTGCCAGCTGTAGGAGACATGTGCCATCTATAGGAGACCTGTGCCAGCTGTAGGGGATATGTTCCAGCAATAGGGGATGTGTTCCAGCACAGGGGGACATGTGCCATAAATAGGGGACGTGTTCCATCAATAGGAGACATGTGCCAGCAATAGGGGACGTGTGACAGCAATAGGGGACGTGTGCCATCAATGGGGGACATGTGGCATCACTGGGGGGGCATGTGCCAGCACAAGGGGGCTATATTCAATATAAGGGGGCCATATCCAAATTAAGAGGGCTAATTTTAGGATAGGGGGGCTATGAGGGACATATACCCTACATGATTTGTTAGATGGACACTGGCATTATAAGACGGACCCCATTTAACATTCCTTCACCAAATTTGGGGGTGCGTCTTATAATCAGGTGCGTCTTATAAAGCGAAAAATACGGTAGTATTCAAAAAAGACAGAAACGGGAAAATGAATTTGGTGCAAAACAAAAAAAAGGCGCAAAACACCAAAATGTCGACACAAAAACAGGCCCAAGTGCTATGAGGAATCAGGCCCTTGGTATATATAGATCTAAGTTAGTCTGAAAAACAAACAAAAATATTAACAAAACAATTATACTCTCATGTTCTCCTAGCACATAATGTGCAAATATTCTATGTGATAATACGAGGAAAACTAGAAAACAACATAACCAACCATAAGCCTTCTATGGCCAAACAGGCACACAACTAAGAAACATATAAGGACATTCCTGCCTTCATAAAAAAAAAAAATAAAATCATTTACAAGAATTTGTAGCGATCCAAGCAAGACACATTTTAATTAGAGTTTATAAATACATGTTTGCAATTCCATCTCCATTATAAAGCCATTAAAGGGAAGTTTCCCTCCTTCTATTTTTGTCAAGTCCCCACATCAATGCTTAGAAACCAAAACCACAAACAGCGAGAATGGTCTCAATAGTGGTCCTTTTTACCAAGTCACGTGGTTGAGATTTGTGATGGGACAATTCTGAATCTTCTAAAAAAATAAAAATGAAAGAATGGAGAACTAAAAGCAAACAAAAAACTGTTAGAAAGATGGTTTTAATGTCCAAAGCCAAAAATAGGTGCAATGTTTCAGCTTTTCTTGAGCCATTTTCAAGCTGGTTACATCTGGATGAGTGTGACTTAAAGGGCATCTGTCAATAGGATCAACTCTCCTAAGGCTAGTTTCACACTTGCGTTGAACGGTATCCGTTGCATTGCGTTGTGTTGATATAACAATGGTCTGCACTCAATTTAAAGAGGATGGCGGTGCACGTGAAAAGAGGGCGATGCCCTAAAGTCATATAATAATAGATTCACTGCACTCAATTTGTAAATTTGCAAGAAGGTGAAAAATCATTTATTTTAAACAGGTGATCAAGCAACATCCAACGACGTTTCGACCCACCTGGGTCTTAGTCAAGTCGCTGTATAGTAGGTGACTGAAGGGTGAGGGATGATGTGCACTGAGGCATGGAAGTATATGGAAAAAGTGCCTTGGGGATATATATGTTATGCAGGCGCAGCAGCGCTATTGCTATTTGAATCTCGTGATTCACGAGATTCAAATAGCAATAGCGCTGCTGCGCCTGCATAACATATATATCCCCAAGGCACTTTTTCCATATACTTCAATGCCTCAGTGCACATCATCCCTCACCCTTCAGTCACCTACTATACAGCGACTTGACTAAGACCCAGGTGGGTCGAAACGTCGTTGGATGTTGCTTGATCACCTGTTTAAAATAAATGATTTTTCACCTTCTTGCATTGCGTTGTGTGACGGATGCAACGGATGTGTTGCATACAGTTAGGTCCAGAAATATTTGGACAGTGACACAATTTTCGCGAGTTGGGCTCTGCATGCCACCACATTGGATTTGAAATGAAACCTCTACAACAGAATTTAAGTGCAGATTGTAACGTTTAATTTGAAGGTTTGAACAAAAATATCTGATAGAAATTGTAGGAATTGTACACATTTCTTTACAAACACTCCACATTTTAGGAGGTCAAAAGTAATTGGACAAATAAACCAAACCCAAAAAAAAAAAAATTTATTTTCAATATTTTGTTGCGAATCCTTTGGAGGCAATCACTGCCTTAAGTCTGGAATCTATGGACATCACCAAACGCTGGGTTTCCTCCTTCTTAATGCTTTGCCAGGCCTTTACAGCCGCAGCCTTCAGGTCTTGCTTGTTTGTGGGTCTTTCCGTCTTAAGTCTGGATTTGAGCAAGTGAAATGCATGCTCAATTGGGTTAAGATCTGGTGATTGACTTGGCCATTGCAGAATGTTCCACTTTTTTGCACTCATGAACTCCTGGGAAGCTTTGGCTGTATGCTTGGGTCATTGTCCATCTGTACTATGAAGCGCTGTCCGATCGACTTTGCGGCATTTGGCTGAATCTGGGCTGAAAGTATATCCCGGTACACTTCAGAATTCATCCGGCTACTCTTGTCTGCTGTTATGTCATCAATAAACACAAGTGACACAGTGCCATTGAAAGCCATGCATGCCCATGCCATCACGTTGCCTCCACCATGTTTTACAGAGGATGTGGTGTGCCTTGGATCATGTGCCGTTCCCTTTCTTCTCCAAACTTTTTTCTTCCCATCATTCTGGTACAGATTGATCTTGGTCTCATCTGTCCATAGAATACTTTTCCAGAACTGAGCTGGCTTCATGAGGTGTTTTTCAGCAAATTTAACTCTGGCATGTCTATTTTTGGAATTGATGAATGGTTTGCATCTAGATGTGAACCCTTTGTATTTACTTTCATGGAGTCTTCTCTTTACTGTTGACTTAGAGACAGATGCACCTACTTCACTGTGAGTGTTCTGGACTTCAGTTGATGTTGTGAACGGGTTCTTCTTCACCAAAGAAAGTATGCGGCGATCATCCACCACTGTTGTCATCCGTGGACGCCCAGGCCTTTTTGAGTTCCCAAGCTCACCAGTCAAATTTTTTTTTCTCAGGATGTACCCGACTGTTGATTTTGCTACTCCAAGCATGTCTGCTATCTCTCTGATGGATTTTTTCTTTTTTTTCAGCCTCAGGATGTTCTGCTTCACCTCAATTGAGAGTTCCTTATACCACATGTTGTCTGGTCACAGCAACAGCTTCCAAATGCAAAACCACACACCTGTAATCAACCCCAGACCTTTTAACTACTTCATTGATTACAGGTTAACGAGGGAGACGCCTTCAGAGTTAATTGCAGCCCTTCGAGTCCCTTGTCCAATTACTTTTGGTCCCTTGAAAAAGAGGAGGCTATGCATTACAGAGCTATGATTCCTAAACCCTTTCTCCGATTTGGATGTGAAAACTCTCATATTGCAGCTGGGAGTGTGCACTTTCAGCCCATATTATATATATAATTGTATTTCTGAACATGTTTTTGTAAACAGCTAAAATAACAAAACTTGTGTCACTGTCCAAATATTTCTGGACCTAACTGTATAGTGGCACAACGGATGCAACGGATGCTGCAAAACAACGGAATCCGTTTTGATTTTTTTTTTTTTTACAGTTGTACCGGCGGCAGACTATTGTGAACGATCAGCTGATCGCTCCCAGTAGCCGGCCGCTGGGTGATCAGCTGATCGCTCCCAGTAGCCGGCCGCCGGGTGATCAGCTGATCGCTCCCTGCAGCCGGGCGCTCAGCTGAGCGCTGTCACTTGCCGGCGCCCGGGCATGCTGGCGGCCGGGCATGCCGGCGGCCGGGCATGCCAGCGGCCGGTCGCTCAGCTGAGCGCTGTCACTTGCCGATGGTCAGGCGCTCAGCTGAACGTTCGGCCACCGCGAGCCAAAATAAAGTTTGTGATTTAAATTAAAAAAAAAAAGAGCATGCGCAGTGAAATCCAGAGGATTCCGCTACTCAAAACAACGTTACATGCTGCGTTCCTCCCGCTGGGCGGAAGCAACGGAGCGTCGCCCAGCGGAAGCAACGCAGGTCTTTTTGGTACAATCCGTCAATACAAGTCTATGGGAAACAGCGGAATCCGTTAACGGATTCCGCTGTTTTCCAAAAGGGCGGATTGTAACGGAAGGAAAACAACGCAAGTGTGAAAGTACCCTAAGCCATCTATATGGGCATGTAGGTCATAGGAAGCTGAATAACATGATACCGTTATATCTGCCATCGGATGTATTATTCCAGAGAGATCCATATTTTTCTTATATGCAAATAAGCTGTTAAGATCTTCCTGAGAAGCTGCCTCTAAAGCTTATTTTAAATTTAAGAGGGCATTGCCAGTGTAAGACATGGAATGATTGGCACTTTGCTCCCATAATCACACACAGCTCTGTTGTGAGATCAGAAATAATACAGTATAGCAGAACTAACACAGTACAGCAGAAGTGAATTTTATCTCATTACAAATACATTTGCAACTGCAGTTCTCTCACAGCGCTTTAACTTTCATTTTGTTAGCTGCCAGTTTGGGGGAAGGGCAATACAGCTCTGTGGGAATACAACTGTAAATGTGATTATTGTTTTTGTAATGAAACAAGGGTTCACTCTGCTGTGCTGCATTAGTTATAATCAGGCACAGCTCTGCAGCACAGCTGGAAGCACTATGAGAGGACAAGTGCTGCTGCAAATGTTTGCAATAAGATAAAGTTCACTTTTGCTGTATTGTATTGCCCATACCGAAGTCTCCGCACGGTCCTGCCCCTCCCGGGGATGTCGGCTCTCTCATCCGTCTGGCCGTCCTGTGGTGGCTGCCCCGTCCCCGGTCCATTCTGCTGTCTACCGGAAGCTGTGCACATCTCACAGACATCATGGCTCTGCCCGAAGGGCACGCGCCAAGCCACACCCCTTTTCTTAAAGGGCCAGCGTATCCTAAACTAGAAGTGCCTCTCAGGTCAGCTAAGAGGCTGCAGTTACTTAAGGCACCTTTCCCCCTAAGGGAGGGAGGTGCCTGGACAATGAGTTAGTAACATCGCTAGTTCTCAGGTCCGTTTGTGCTGCTGCTGTCATTGTGTTGAGTGTTGCTGCTGACATGTAGATATATTTCAGTGCTATGCCTGTTTGCGGATCTGCTGCTGCCGCTAGAATCCATGCTGGCCGGCTACCTCGATACCCGCCACTGTAAGTATCCACGCTGGTTGCTGCTGCCATGTTCATGCATCCATCCCTCCATCCCGGACGGATCCACTAATCTGCCTGCTGCTGCTGCCGTTTCTACCAGAAACTGTACTGTATCTGAAACGCGTTGAAATAAATCACTTTTATTAATCTATCTGGAATAATCTTTCACAACGGCGGTGCAGCATCAACGCCCAGTCTCTTCATTAGTTTCCTATGAGAGTAAAGTGTCAATCATTACATGTCTCACACCAGTAACACCCCCTTTTTTCATTTAAAATAAGCTTTAGAGGCAGATTCTCAGGCAGATCTGGGTCCATCCCATAGATCATAATAGCTCATTTACATATAAGAAAATTATGGATTTTTGTAATATAATTTTAGTCAATGTTCTATGACCTGCATGCCCATATAGACGGCTTAGGAGGGTTGAGGCTAATGACAGATTCACCTTAAAGAGTAACCACTGTTTTACTTTTAGTCCATAAATCAATAGTACACATGAAACTCAGCAAGTTTGTAATAAATCTTATCAGACAAATCTGCTTCTTTCTCCTGCTGATCATTCCTTCTCAATTCATCGGTAAACTCTTTAGTAAGTGAAGACAGACTGAGCTAGGAGACGGCCATTGGTGCTTTTAAAATCCAATAGAGAGGGGAAGTGAAGGAACTAGAGGCGGGCTCAGACATTCTGCTGCAAGTTCTCCTAACAGGTACAGTTTCAATAGAACTGCCATCTCCTATCTAAGTAATGGGGAGATCTGCATTTGCTGAAAACAGATTGTACCCCAGAATTGGGAATTTTTATAATGAATGATCAATCATGGAGAATAAAGAAGATTTCTTAGATAAGATATATTACAAAGTTGCTTATTTTCACATGTACTATTGATTTATTAAAAAAAATTACATAAAATGATGGTTAGGCCTTAATATCACTGCATATCTTAGGACTACAAATAGCCCAGCCTATGAAAGATGTATATATTTATCTACTATTGGGTTTCGGGAGATCGTTATGTGTCTCCTTTTCAATGCTATGGTTCGTCCTGGGTATTGGCATTATTGGTACTGGCATCCTTTGGAAGTGTGCACCCGTCCATGTCGGACAAACCTTATTGTGCCTTTTCCTTTGTTTGAATTTTCTTGTAAAAATAAAGGATAATGTATATCTTACCCAGCTTTTTTTCTTCTTCTTTTTGCTGTCACTATCCTTCAGACTCCCTGCACTACAGTGACTTGAAATGCTATTTAAGCTGGAAATGCTATCCGATGAATTCTGTCGCCTAATTCGCAACTCTAGAATAACACAACAAAAGTAAAAGAAATGAGGTTAATAACAAGCGCAGCTGGTAGGCTATCTCTGGAGCCTCACACTACCATTGGGAAGAATGCATTAGTAATAGAACAGAAAGATAATCTTTCAATGAAAATGATAAAAACTGAACACCGCCAAATTCTCGCATTTCAGGAGTCTGATCACTTAAGGGTGATTTACACGCTGCGACATCGCTAACGATATATCATCGGGGGTCACGTCGTTAGTGCCGCACATCCGGCATCGTTAACGACATCACAGTGTGTGGCACCTAGGAGCGACGATCAACGAGCGCAAAAACGTGAAAAATCGTTGCTCGTTGACACATCGCTCCTTTTCCAAATATCGCTGCTGCTGCAGGTATGATGTTGTTCGTCGTTCCTGCGGCAGCACACATCTCTATGTGTGACACCGCAGTAACGACGAATATCTCCTTACCTGCGTCCACCGGCAATGAGGAAGGAAGGAGGTGGGTGGCATGTTCCAGCCGCTCATCTCCGCCCCTCCTCTGCTATTGGACGGCTGCCGTGTGACATCGCTGTGACGCCGCATGAACCGCCCCCTTATAAAGGAGGTGGATCGCCGGCCAGAGCCCTTGATTTGATGTTCTCTTGCCAATGTCCTGATGAAGGGAGCTGTGTCTCCAGAAACCCGTAGACTTGTGCATGTTATTAAAGAAGCATTAATCTCTTTCTGGATCCATTGGCGCGGAATTAAGACCCTTCTTCTATTACTCTCTGTTATCATCTCCAATTTGTAGCAGCCTCTGCAAGGTGCTGCAGCACAGCTCCGGTTCAAAAGGGTAGAAGCAATATTGTTTTGCAAGATTTGGCAGCAGCTACACAATGAAAGGAGCTGCACTCAGCCACGCCGTTGGCGTTGTACCCCATCCAATCTCATATTGGTGACCTTATCCAACAATAGGTCATCAATATATTCTGCACCAGGTGTTGCCGGATGCCACTTTAGCAAAGGCAGCACGCCCAGACTTTTAACCCTTGTCTGGTACCATGGGGTCACATTGACCCCATGCTGATTGGTACCAAAAATAGTTCAAGATTCAGCCTGCAGCTGCTAAGCAACAAACATTTGGGTCGCCCAATCGGATGCAAGAGGACCATAACGGAGGTCGTGTGCCACTTTACCACCAAGCCCAACCCGCCACAGGCTGCAAGAAATTGCTCTGCGGGCAACATACAGTTCCCTGTGATAGACATCATGATGGCAGACTAATTTTTCTTTCTCTCCAATTCTTCTCTTCCTTTTGGTAATTTGTTTTCACTTATATTCCTGCTCATGTAATATGGTAGTAGGATTATTATATATGATATTTTATACAAACATCAATATATGTGTAAGTGACATATCTCACTATGATATATGTAAGTGCAGCATTATTATTATTTTCTGGAATTTTTTATATTTAAATAAAATAAAAAAAAAAACAAAAAACACCAAAATGATTTGCAAAATGTAAATGTAAAGCTGACTTACCCCTCGGGGCAGGATCATGGGGATTGAGAGCCCCCTGAATAACAGCTTGTGCTTCGGAGTTCTTTGATTTTAGCAAATCAATAGTTTCTCGCAGCTCCACAAGTTCAGAATCCTGGTGTTAAAAGACATCCATCAGTAACACAAAATATGGCCGCTGCATGTATTATTCTGGTCTGTAAAACCGAGCAGAGCAGTACACGCTGTGATTTTGCCATCGGCCATGTGCACTGGCATTCTGGCTATAATGGGTCCGTGTGCTTTTAGTCTCAGCACACAGACTGATTATATGTCCATCTGAATAAGCCCTAAATGGGACAATTGAATTCAATGACCAATTTATCAAACCATACTTGGCAGTACAGACATAAAAAAACCAAAAATATATAATAGCACATCTGAGCCATCATAAAAAACAATGTTTATTAACACAAATAATCATAGGAAGTAACACAAACTAATTAAAAAATAAATAAATTGGTAATGGCAATGACAATGAATGGAGCAGAGATGAGCATGCTCATCCCCTGCTCCATTTAGACAGGAGGTCTGGAGAGCATCGTTTTTAGGATTGGTGAAGGCCCCTCTGATCGCATTATCAGTGATTAGTACGTTATCCCTTATGTAGATAGCGTAAAACTGTCCTGGATCCAAAGTCGACCCCTCTCTCTTCTATGACCGTCTTCTCTTTCTACTATGGTCCACACCGTGTTTCACACTTTGCCTGGTGAACTCCAGTGACATCATCATCCAAGACCATTTCAGGCCGACTCTGACACGTCTGTATGTCTGGGCATTGAGTAAGCTTGTATTCATTTACTTTATGCTTCAGAGGTTGTCTCATCAGTCCTCCCAGCTAGAGATCTTCTAAGCAAACTCCAGCCCAGTAATTGACACATCACTAGAATCAGGCTTTCTGCCCCTACATTATGCTGCTCTCAGATGAGGTATTAAAAATCTGGTGACAGATTCCCTTTAACCCCTTCCTGACTAATGACGTATACATCAGCCATGTGCCTAACCACACTAAGCCCGGATCTTGACCTGCACTTGATGGCTGATTTAATCAGTCATCAAGTGCCTCTAACAGCCGCAGATGGGTCCGAGATCCAACCGCAGCTATTAACCAGTTAAATGCTGCTACCGTGTTTCCCCGAAAGTAAGACAGTGTCTTACATTCTTTTTACCCCCAAAAGTGCCACTATGTCTTACTTTCGGGGTATGTCTTATATTGGAAAAAATCCCACAGCAATCGCAGCAAGTCTCCATGCAATGTACCGTATGGGGACTTGCCGCGATTGCGCCCTAAGTGTACCGCAAGTTCAGGAAACTTAACCACCAGCGGCTGCACATGAGGGCACTGAGGCTGCGTGATTTTGTATGTTGTCCATGGTCCTGATGGACCACGGACAACATTACTGCAACATTTCAACATTTCTCGGTAGCCAAGCGTTCAGCTGAGCGCCCGACCGCCGGCATGTGTCAGCTCTCAGCTGAGCGCTAAGCCGCCGGCATGTCAGGGCGCTCAGCTGAGCGCCCGACCGCTGGCATGTGTCAGCTCTCAGCTGAGCACTAAGCCGCCGGCATGTCAGGGCGCTCAGCTGAGCACTTTGCCGCCGGCAAGTCAGGGCGCTCAGCTGAGAGCTGTCTCATGCCGGCGGCATGTCAGGGCGCTCAGCTGAGAGCTGTCTCATGCCGGCGGCATGTCAGGGCGCTCAGCTGAGCGCTTTGCCGCCGGCATGTCAGGGCTCTCAGCTGAGCGCTTTGCCGCCGGCAAGTCAGGGCGCTCAGCTGAGAGCTGTCTCATTCCAGCGGCATGTCAGGGCGCTCAGCTGAGCGCTTTGCCGCCGGCATGTCAGGGCTCTCAGCTGAGCGCTTTGCCGCCGGCATGTCAGGGCTCTCAGCTGAGCGCTCGGCCGCTGTAACTGTACTGTAAAGAAGAAAAAAAATAAATAAATAAATTTTTACTACGTCTTACTTTCGGGGTACGTGTTACATTAGCCGACCCCCCCAAAACCCCCACTACGTCTTACTATTGGGGGTGTCTTACTATCGGGGAAACACGGTATCAATTATTGAGAGCAGAATTTAGCAAGGAAAGCATGTCATTGATCCCACCCATTGGCACGCCTGTCACTTGATCGCGGGGCACCAATGTGTTGTCATGACAGCTAAAAGTTTTCTGATGACCCCTGTGCTTGTAATTATAATACTATAGTATAATAGCTACTGCTAGTGACAATTACTGCCCAATCACAGTGTCACGGATGTCGCTGCCACATCACAGCGCTATACAAGTGGAGTGGCACTGCTGCCCTGAAGGCGCAACAAGTAAGTCATAAAAAGCAGACACAGTTGGACTTCATAGAATGGCAGAATTGGAAAGGACCTCCTGGGCCATCGTGTCCAACCCCCTACTCACAGCAGGATTCACTATATCATCACACACAGATGTCTGTCTAGTCTCTTTTTGAACACTTCTATTGAAGGAAAACTCACCACCACCTCTCATGGCAAAAACAAAAAGAAATAAATTTCTTAATTCCAGCTCACCCCTTAATGATGGAAGTCCTTGAGGATGGTGCACGGATGGGTGTAGGCCACGACACTAGGAACAGCAAAAATGGGGTCCATGCTGGACTGTGAGCAAGGAAGTAATTCCGAAACGTGTCTGTTCATGTTTTAATCTATTTTAACATGGTTTGAATAAAATTTAACTTTTACATTGGATGTTGCTGCTGGACCCCATTTTTGCTGCACCTCTCATGGCAGTCTGATCCACTCATTGATCACCCTTACTGTCAAAAAGTATTTCTAATATCTAACCCGTATCTTCTCCCTTTCAGTTTCATCCCATTGCTTCTAGTCTTTCCTTTGCAAATGAGAATAGGTCTGATCCGTCTACAATGTGACAACCCTTGAGTTATTTGTAGACAGCTATTAAGTCGCCTCTTCTTTTTTGCAAGCAAAACATTCCCAGATCCTATAACCGTTCCACATGGTTTGTAGACTGGTCACCATTCTGGTTGATTATATCTGAACTTGCTCCAGTGATATTCAGTGAGCAAGGGCATCCGCCCGAAACGTGTATGAATACTTATATTCCGCTCTACCCATATTTTATGGATTAAATAAAGCAAGTAATTTTACTTATGGAGGATCCGGTTTCCTTTTTTTTTTTTTTTTTCTTTTTTAAAATGTGGTGCCCAAAACTGGACACAGTATTCTAGATGAGGCCTGACCAAATAAGATTAGAGGGCAATAATTACTTCAAGTGTGCAGACTCTATGCTTCTGTTAATACATCCTAGAGTGGTGTTTGCCTTTTTTGCTGCTGCATCACACTGTTGACTCATGCGCGGTCTGTGATCTATTAGTATACCCATCTTTTTCACAAGTGCTGTTGCTTAGCTCTAATCCTCCCATGCTGTATATGCTTTTTCATTTTTCTTGCCCAGATGTAGGACTTTTCATTTTCCCCTGTTAAAAACCATTCCGTTAATTACTGGCCACTGTTCCAGTTTATTAAGATCGTTTTGGATCCTCTCTCTCACTTCTCTAGTATTAGCTATTCTTCCTAGCTTGTGACTTATTGCAATTTGCTTGTTGCATTTGCAGTACCATTGGGGACGCAATGCAACGGCATTCACTTGTATTCCACTGATGTGTAGCAGCGACACCCAACAAACTTTAGTTGTGTAACGGATTTTGCAGCCAACATTGCCAGTTGCCACTGGCCTTGTAATTGTTTAGTTGGCAACAGTGGTTAATTATTATTTAAAGACATTGAGGATAGCACACAATAAAGGCATTGTCAATAAAAACAAAGGGTGTTTTTTTTCCATGGCGATATATATATCTAATATATAAAGCTCAGTGTGTGTATGTATGTATGTCCGCTAAAGGAATTTGCGCATTTACAATTACGAAATTTTGCACAGACGCCCCATGTGACTCAGGGAATGTCATAGACTATGTTTGGGAGGGAAAATTTAACCCCATGCTTTCCAGTTACTCTACAAAAATCCTGCAGGCATTAAACTGAATGGAGCTGGGAGCTGCAGGCTATAAATAGCAACTGTCAGTGGTTGCTATAGGAACAAAATAAACTGTTAGTATAAGAAGCTTATGTGTGAGGTAAAAAGATGTTGGTGGTGAGACGGATAAAGAGAGACAGAGACACAGACAGACACAGCCGGGCAAAGAGACAAGCCCTGGAAAGAGACAGACTTGCAAAGAGACAGGCTGGCAAAGAGACAGCCCTGGAAAGAGACAGACCTGGAAAGAGACAGACCTGGAAAGAGACAGACCGGGCAAAGAGACAGCCCAACAAATAAATGGCCCGGAAAAGAGACAGCCCTGCAAAGAGACAGCCCAGGAAAGAGACAGCCCGGGAAAGAAACAGCCCTGGAAAGAGACAGCCCTGGAAAGAGACAGACCTGGAAAGAGACAGACCAGGAAAGAGACAGACCAGGAAAGAGACAGACCAGGAAAGAGACAGATCTAGAAAGAGACAGCCGGGCAAAGAAACAGCCGAGCAAAGAGACAGCCAGGCAAAGAGACAGCGCGGCAAAGAGACAGCCCTGCAAAGAGACAGCTCGGCAAAGAGACAGCTCGGCAAAGAGACAGTCCGGCAAAGAGACAGCCCGGCAAAGAGACAGCCCGGGAAAGAGACAGCCCGGGAAAGAAACAAGCCCGGGAAAGAGACAGCCCTGGAAAGAGACAGCCCTGGAAAGAGACAGCCCTGGAAAGAGACAGCCCTGGAAAGAGACAGACCTGGAAAGAGACAGACCAGGAAAGAGAAAGACCAGGAAAGAGACAGACCTAGAAACAGACAGCCGGGCAAAGAGAAAGCCGGGCAAAGAGACAGCCGGGCAAAAAGACAGCCGGTCAAAAAGACAGAGAGAGAGAGAGACACAGACAGATAAAGAGATTGAGACAGATAGACTGATGCAAATACAGACAGAGAGATAGAAGCAGACAGACAAGGAAAGAGACAGACAGCGAGACAGACAGACAGCGACACACAGACAGAGACTGGGAGAGAGACAGAGAGACAGTTACTTACTACAGCTAGTGTATATATATATATATATATATATATATATATATATATATATATATATATATATATAAATATATATACACACAATATATATATATATATATATATATATAATACATATAATATATATATATATATATGTATGTATATATATATATATATATATATATATATATATATACATATATACACACTATATGTCTAAAAAGCTGTATTCACTGAAGTATAGCCATTTAGAGGTATTACATGATTTATGTTAAAGGTGCTGTACTGAATAAAATAGGACAAAACATATGTACCCTGTGGACTAGCATGCGTTTCATTGAAATGTGGAAGCTGCAGCCCATCAGTGGGTTCTGACATAAATAATGTCATGAGCTGGGGACAGCCTCAGAACAGCATCGGTCCAATAGGTAAGGCTGCTTTCACACCTCCGGTTTTAGCAGAGCCGGCCAATCCGGCTCTAAAACCTATGCAACGGATGCGGCGACAAAACCGCATCCTTTGCATAAGTTTTTTTTACATGCGGCCCGTCCGGTTTTTGCCGCTTGCGGCAGGCTACTGAACGTGCGGAGTGGAAAAAAACGCATGCGGCGGCCGGATGCGGTGTTTGCTGCAGGCAATACGGCACTAATGTAAGTCTATGCAAAAAACCGGAACCCGCGGCAAAAAAAAAACGGTTGCATTTTTTCTGCAAAGCGCCGGATTGTGCCGCACAGGAAACACCGGATGTGTGAAAGCAGCCTAAGCATACTTTTATCTAATCTTCTTCAGCACACTGGGGGAATTCACAAGGACCTATCACTTCCCGATCTCCACTTTTGTTTTCATGATCATGGCTGGGTTGTGTTCATTACCTTCTCATTTGCAGTATCGGCGAGATTACGGAGTCTCGAAGTCATATTCACTAAAGATTGTTCAAATGCTGCCACTAAATTGGCCTGCAAAAAAGTGACAAAGTTGAAAAAAATCAAAAAATTGACACATAATGATTGTTACGGACATGTTATGTGTGTGCGTTTCTAATCCTCACATCCTAAAGACATACAAAAGCCTTGATGCTCTAATGAATTGATTACATGTTAAATATGTAACACTTTATGCTTATAGTAAGGAGAAGTATTAGAAATCCTTTCATGTAAAACAAGGGTTTTCACAGTCAGTTTCTAGGAGTCAATTAGATATAGTGCTTTGAAAAAGTTTTCATACCCTGTGAACTTATACACATGTATTTCATTGGGGTGTTCTGTGATATACTAATGTAAAAAGAATGCTACAAGATTTTCTAAACATTTGAAAAGTATAAATGTAAAATATTTGATGTGCATTTGTATTCAGCCTTCTGTAGTTTGATACCGCTAAATAAAATCCTGAGTGACCAAGAAGTCACATAATTAGTAAATTGAGTCCACCCGTGTGTAATTTATTCTCTGTATAATTACAGCTGTTCTGTGAAGGCCTCAGAGGTTTGAGAACATTAGGGATCAAACAGCATCATGCAAACTAATGAACACACCAGACAGGTCAGGGATAAATTGTGAATAAGAGTAAAGCATGGTTAGGTTATAAAAAAAACTAACCCAAACTCTCAGCATCTCATGGAACACTTTTCAATTCATCATCCAAAAATGGAAGGAGTATAGCAGAACTGTCTACCAAGACATGTTCGACTAAACTGACACACCAAGCAAAGAGAGCTCTAATTAGGTAAGTGTCCCATGGTCACTCTGGAGGTACTGCAGAGACCTACAACTCAAGTGGGAGAATCTGTCCACAGGACAAATATTAGTTACGTAATCCTCA
Source organism: Anomaloglossus baeobatrachus (assembly GCF_048569485.1). Lineage (NCBI taxonomy): Eukaryota > Metazoa > Chordata > Amphibia > Anura > Aromobatidae > Anomaloglossus > Anomaloglossus baeobatrachus. Next base: position 276,250,778 of record NC_134354.1, on the reverse strand, counting down.
AATATGGCTTTTATGGAAGAGTCACAAAAAGAAAGCCATTTTTGAAAAAGGTCATAAGAAGTTCCCTAGTAGTTTGCAAAAAGCCATGAAGGGGACACAGCTAACATATGGAAGAAGGAACTCTGGTCAAATGAGACAAAAGTAAGTTTTTGGGTAAATGCAAAACGCTATGTGTGGCAGAAATACATGGTACATGACCCTAAAAACACCATACCCCCCATCAAACATGGTGGTGGCACCATGCTGTGGGGATGCTTTCTTCAGCAGTGACGGGGAAGCTGGTCAGAGTTGATAGGAAAATAGAGTCAGCTAAATACAGGGGAATTGTGGATGAAAACCTGTTAGGGGCTGCAAAGCCTGAGACTGGGGTGCAGGTTCACCTTCCAGCAGGACAACGACCCTAAACATACTCCTAGAACTACAATGGAATGGTTTAGATCACATCATATTCATGTGTTTGAACGTCCCAATCAAACTATAGACCTAAATCCCATTGAGAATCTGTGACAAGCCTTGAAAATTGTTGTTCATACACGCCTCCATCCAATCTCACTGAGCTAGAGATATTTTGCAAAAAAGAATGGGCAAAAATTTCATCCCCTACTGTAGATGTGCAAAGCTGGTAGAGACATACCCCAAAAGACTTTCAGCAATAATTGCAGTGAAAGGTGGTCGACAAAGTCTTGACTCAGGGGTATGAATACAAATGCACATCACAATTTTCAGATTTATATTTTTTACTTACTTAAAAAACTATGTATCATTTCCTTTACATGTCACACATACTTGCTACTTTGAGTGGGCATATCACATAAACTCCCAATAAAATAGATTTCAGTTTGTGGGTGTAACAAAAAAATGTGGAAAACTTCACGGGGTATGAATACTTTTTCAAAGCGCTGTAACTATGCTTTGTTGGTCTAAGGCTTAATGGTGTCTGTAAGCTTGGATAGCCTTTGGCCAAATATTCATTAAACTGACACTTACCCTCCATATTCATGAGCCCTGTATAACACCGCCCTGGCTCTGATTGGCAGCCTTCTGCCTATGCACAGTATACATAGAAAATTGCTAATCAGTGGTGTGTGCGGGGTTATACATACCTCAGCATTCAGAGAACATGTAGATCCGCAGCAGAGAAAACTCTGATTCTATCAAAACTAAAGCAAGCAGCCTACTAAGTGATACATCACTAGAATCAGGGTCTCTGCCCCTATATCATGCTGCTCTCAGATGGATAGCAAAAGACCTGGTGACAGATTCCCTTTAAAGGCTTATTTCCATTTCAGTGTTTCACAGCCTGCATCCCAGAGTCAATTATATTTCTCTGATCAATTAATGAGGTAACTGTGGCACCTCACTGCTAACCTCAGAACCAGATCTAAGAGAGATCCTAGAATTCACTATTTTTAGGGACTTACCTTCTTTAATTGGAGCAGAAGATATGGAAAGTTGCTAATCTAAATACATAGCTAGGAAGAGACAAACAGACAGGCTTTCTACAGGAAAAGTACATCCTGACATCTGTTCTCACCAGCACTGACAAGCGCAGCATGCAGCATTGTGCTGTCACAATGACAGATAGCACACCGCAACGAGGCGTCTGTAAGGGAGTCTGTCAGGAGCAGTACGACAGATCCGGCACAGCATTAAGACTTGCCGTATAAACGGAAGCCATGACACACATTTTAACAAGGCCTTAAGTATCATAAAGTAAATAGGGATTGATATATAATCTGTGAATGTCTTTTCTGAGATGCTACTACTGCACAGATCGCCTGACTCCAATGGTCTCCAACTCAACTACTAGAAGAAAACCGAGTTGGGATCTATACTCTGATCTTTGATTTCTCTTTCCCCAATTCTACACGAGGCTAAGATTTTCTCATCCGCATACCGTCCGTTTATTGGATGAGCAGCAAACAGACCCATGTTGTTTAATTTAACTATTTACACATCTGTTTTTACTATTTTATATTCCATGTGTCCATTCCATCTCAAGAGAACCTATAAGCCCACAGAATACGTCATATAATACATATATTATTTCTTGCCTGTTTTGGTTAGAATAACTCTAGCCCTTTAAAAGAAGGCTGAAATCAGGCTCTCTGTTGTCTCCCTACTTTACCAGTTGTGTGAGACTTCCTGCGTCAGAGCTTGGGTATACCAGTGGTGGACAATGTAAGTGTGGAGAAACAGACAGGAGATCTGTGCTGTTATGTAAGATGGATCAGAAGGAGGAGGCTAGGAATAGTAAATGAGGTACAGCCTGTGACAGCCCTCTCATCAGTGTGTTGTGACTGTAGGAGTCTGTGCACTATGTAGTAACACTCAGATAAAGGCCCTGTCACACACATAGGTAAATCTGCGGCAGATCTGTGGTTGCAGTGAAATTGTGGACAATCAGTGCCAGGTTTGCGGCTGTGTACAAATGGAACAATATATCCATGATTTCACTGCAACCACAGATCTGCCAAAGATGTATCTCTGCGTGTAAAGTGGCCTTAACTCTTTACATGCAGCTCATTCCGTCTTTTGCTGATTTCGCTTGTGCAAGTATCTAAGTCATCCCCTTGTGGATGAACTCTTTAGAAACAGCTGTAATCTTCTCCTCTGTATAAACAGCTTAATACATAAGTGTTTTTGACATGGCTGAAAAATAGTAATTTTCTGTATGAAGTAAAGTTCAGGCTCGTAAGGAGGTGAATCTTTTGGTGGTGAATTTATGGTAAGTCTATTCTGCCATTCTATTTTATTGACCAGCGTCTTGACAAAACAGTGAACCAAGCCAAATCTAGCAGAATTGTCAGGCTGCCAGCAGGGGGAGCTGGAGTCCTGCAGGGAAAGACACTACACGGAGCTGAATGAGCAAGGAGGTGAACTCCCAGTGTGTGCTGATGCAGTGTCTGCTAGCATCAGCCGGACAGCTGAAGCTGTGGGGCATGCGGGGTATGGTCAGACGGGTCCGGGTCATACAAAGTACGGGCAGCAGGAAGACCGGAGGAAATAGCAGTGGAGGAGTCAAGATCAGGCCGAGGTTGGTACCAGAGGAAACAACCAAATGGGTAGCTAGGAGAGGGGGAAACAACCGGGGCTATTGTGGGAAGGAAAGAGGTGGGACAGATGAATGGCAGAACGACTAGGGGACAGAACACAGACAGAGGCTTAGGGCACAGAGAGGGAACGGATCAGGATCACACTTACAGGAACCAGCACTCACAGGCAAAGCAGCGCTAAGCTTATAGCCGGCGCTGGTTCACTGGAAATGTCAGCTTTTAAGGCATCCAGGCTCCGGTAGTGAGGCCCGGGAGAAGGCTCCGCCCCCTAGCCATGTGGACAGGGAGGCGAACCATGACAAGAAGGCTCTATTTTGTCATTCAAAGCCTGTATAGAATCTGATAGCTTGTATGTCCTACAGAAGAGCATCTAACCAGATTTTCCATCACTTTAAAGGGGTTGTCCACTACATTGACACTGATGGGCTATGCTTAGGATAGGTCATCAATGTCTGACTGGCTGGGGTCTGACATTGTGCACCACCATCGATCAGCTGCTCTACCTCCCAGTGGTGGTAGCAGGCAGCCAGAAATGCTCAGTTCCGGATTTCCCCATCTTCTGATAGCGGCCGCGGCCGGGTTCTTCACATTCACCTCCTATTGATTAGAAAGGGAGGCAGATAGGCAGTACCCGGTCACTATCACAAGACGTAGCAGCGCCGGAAATTAACATTTCCAGCCACCTGCTGCGACCGAGATCAGCTGATCGGCAGGGGTGCGGCGTGTCGGACCCCGGACAATCAGACATTGATGACTTATCCTAAGGATAGGCCATCAATGTCAAAGCAGTGGACAACCTCTTTAAAGTGAGTCCTTCTAATACGCAGAGAAATTACTTGATTTGCTTATGACATATTTTATATTTAAGAAAAGTCTAGTTATTTGATCTATTGTCACATTTAATGTTTTTATTATTGTCAATAACCTCTTTTTATACCTAGTGCATGTCTGATTCTCATCTGTTTTTATGGATTCATGACTATAAGGATCCAATATAAATGGATTTGAAACGCAAGACATCCACTTTCAATCCATTTTAGCGGATCGATGCTAAGTGACAATGAAAAAAAACAGAAGCGATGACAGAAACTTTCGAGAGTTATTTAAAGAACTCCGCTAACTCCCAATACTATACCCTAACGCATTCCCTGCTGTCATGTATGGCACTTACATTGGCGGACAGCTGCGTGGTCAATGCCGCCACTTTCTCTTGTGAGTTCTCTAGTTCTCTTCGTAGTTTCCGAATTTGCTTCATTCCACACAAAAAAAAAAGAAAGAAATAAAAATAAGTTCAACTGTTAATTAAATGTGATTCCTTGCAGAAAGCTAGCACAGGCAAAAGAAAAAAGCAGATAGGAATTGGATATGTACCTCTGATTGCATCCTTTCCTCAGCCTGACAGAAAAGTGTGCATGCCAAGGAAAAAACAGAGAGGAGGTTACAGGATTAGCAGAACCATGCTCGTTTGCATTCAAAGCACAAGCAGAGACTCTTTCATGCACTGGTAATGTACTTATAGGTGTCTACAGTGGGCAGCGGAGTATGCAACCAAACCATCACAAGTCAGTTCTTACAGAGGAGTATGTTGAAGACGCACTTGATGCCAGAGACAGGACAGAGCCGTGAACTGAAAAATAAATAGGGAATATATTAGCATCGAAGACATATCTACATCCCAAAGAATAAAAGCTTTACAGAGAGGCAAAACGAGACAAGAAATGACAAATTATTTCAACTTTTACCTTAATTACAAATTCAATATGGTGGATGATTAACTATACGATATGGACTTTATGGTAATTATGGTTGTCACTGACATTTCAGTGATCACTGTACTATCAGATAACTTAATCAATATAAATAGGCAATCTAATAGGCAATCAAATGCGCTCTTATGAGAAAACGTCAAGGTCTGTATATGGACCGCAACATCTGGACTGACAGCAGGTCTTCCAAGCCAAGCTAACAGCTTTATATATGTCTATTAAGGTGTAAGTTTGAGTCAGAAGACCCAGGGTCCGTATTAAGCCGCTAAGAGCATCTCTCTGGGTGTCCTCTGCCTGTCTAACTCACTGTCTGCTGCCTGTTATCAATAGTAATGTATCTCTAGAAGCAGAGCAGCTGAGATGGATTACATGAAATGGTGCGACTCTTTGTTTCTCTGCTCCTGTTCGCTGTTTAAAGGGACTCTGTCACCAGGGGTTTGCATTGTAAGCTGAGGACAGCATGCTGCAAGAGTTGAAAAAAAATCTGTGTTTCTCTTATCTTTGTTTACTCTTACTAAAGGGTTTATTGCTCGGTGATTAATATTGATGCACATGCAGAGTAGACTGGCATGCCCCCTGCTGTGATTGACACCTCACAGTCAATGACAGTCTATTGGGAGCCTGCTGTGGGTGGGGAGAGCTCCCAGCTCTGCTACACTCAATTCTGAGATAAAGTCAGAACAGCTGCACCTTGTAATCTAAGATAAATATGGTTAGATTCAGAATCTCTTTGCCTACAACATCCTGTTCTAAGATGACTAGCAAACACCGGGTGACAGATTCCCTTTAAATATTGGACAATGGCAAAAGCAATACTGATGAAGAAGAACAGCCCACTAATAAAAACGGATGGTAAGTCACAGAGCATGAGAATGAGGACAGTGCCTGGATATATTAGACTAGTATATACACTAGAAGCAGCATTAAATAGTTGTAGGTGAGGACACTGAGTGACATGTTGATACACACCTTACAAGATGGAGACTAAAATAGCTCATTTTTGGCATTTATCTGGTAAACTAGAAGGTGGCCCGATTCTATGCATCGGGTATTCTAGAATTTACGTATTGTGTAGTTAATGTATGATTTTTGTTATATATATATATATATATATATATATAGATGTTGTTGTGTGTAGTTACCAAGTGTTTGTGTAGGGCGCTGTACATGTTCTGGGTGTTGTCTGGGTGTGGCGGGGGGGTGAGAGCAGTGTTGTTTGTGTGTTGCGTTGTGTGTTGCGTTGTTTGTGGAGCGCTGTGTGTGTGTGTTGCGCGGTTTGTGTGGGTGTGGGGTGTGTGTGTGTGTTTTGGTGGGAGGTATGTTTTGTGCAATGTGTGTGTTGTGCGGTATGTGCGTATATTTGTGTGTGCCGCGCTGTTTGTGAGTTGGGTGTTGTGTGTGTGCGGCGTTGTCTGTGTGTGTGGGTGTCTGTGTAGGGCGGTGTTTGTGGTTCCCAGTGTGTGTGTGGTGTGTTGTGCAGTGCGTGTGTGGGTGTGTGTGTGTGTTTTGGGGGGAGGTGTGCACCCCCCATCGTGCTCCATCCCCCATGCTGCGCACCCCCCATCGTGCTCCATCCCCCATGCTGCGCACCCCCCATCGTGCTCCATCCCCCATGCTGCGCACCCCCCATCGTGCTCCATCCCCCATGCTGCGCAATCCCCATCGTGCTCCATCCCATCCCCCATGCTGCGCACCCCCCATCGTGCTCCATCCCCCATGCTGCGCAATCCCCATCGTGCTCCATCCCCCATGCTGCGCATTCCCCATCGTGCTCCATCCACCATGCTGCGCACTCCCAAACGTGCTCCATTCCCCATGCTGCGCACTCCCCATCGTGCTCCATCCCCCATGCTGCACACTCCCAAACGTGCTCCATCCCCCATGCTGCGCACTCCCCATCGTGCTCCATTCCCCATGCTGCGCACTCCCCATCGTGCTCCATCCCCCATGCAGCGCACCCCCCCATCGTGCTCCATCCCCCATGCAGCGCACCCCCCATCGTGCTCCATCCCCCATGCTGCGCACTCCCCATCGTGCTCCATCCCCCAAGCTGCGCACTCCCCATCGTGCTCCATCCCCCATGCTGTGCATTCCCCATCGTGCTCTATCCCCCATGCTGCGCACTCCCAAACGTGCTCCATCACCCATGCTGCGCACTCCCCATCGTGCTCCATCCCCCATGCTGCGCACCCCCCATTGTGCTCCATCCCCCATGCTGCACACTCCCCATCGTGCTCCATCCCCTATGCTGCGCACCCCCCCATCGTGCTCCATCCCCCATGCTGCGCACTCCCCATCGTGCTCCATCCCCCATGCTGTGCACTCCCCATCGTGCTCCATCCCCCATGCTGCGCACCCCCCATCGTGCTCCACAGTCACACATCAGACAGTATACACGCACACATCTGATCGCATACACTCACACACACACCCCACTTCTTCCTGTGCCCACCGGTGGGCGGTCCCAGCAGCTGTGCTGCACGCCGTGCTCCTCTGCCGACACTCACAGATCCGATCGCATACACTCACACACACACACTCACACATCAGAACACACTCACACACATCCGATCGCATACACTCACACACACACACTGACGATATCGCACATACGCGCTCACACAATCACAACATCCGGCGATACCACATGCTTCCGGCCATGTGATCCTCCGGCAGGTCCTGGAAGGTCACTGCACGCACAGGATCGCCGCCGAGAAGCAAGCGATATCACGGGATGTTGTGAGTGTGTGGATGCGATCTGATGTGTGTGTGAGGTGTGTGTGAGAGTGAGTGTGATCTGATGTGTGTGTGTGTGTCTGTTCTTATGTGTGTGTGTGTTCCGCCGCTGCAGGACGTGGATGCGATCTGATGTGTGTGTGAGGTGTGTGTGAGAGTGAGTGTGATCTGATGTGTGTGTGTGTGTGTGTCTGTTCTTATGTGTGTTCGTGTGTGTGTGTTCCGCCGCTGCAGGACCTTGATGCGCTCACCTCGGGGCGAGAGGCCATTCCGTGGGGGGGTGGAGCCTGGGCGAGCGGCCAATCCGTGCGGGGGGCGGAGCCGAGGCAAGGTGAGCGTCCAATCCGTGCGGGGGGAGGAGCCGAGGCGAGCGGCCAATCCGTGAGGCCGAGCGGCCAATCCGTGCGGGGGGCGGGGCCATGGCGAGCCCAGCGGCCAATCCGCTGTTTGTCACCGTAAGGACATGGCCAATCCGTGCGGGGGGGCGGAGCCGAGGCGAGCGGCCAATCCGTGCGGGGGGAGGAGCCGAGGCGAGGCGAGCGGCCAATCCGTGCGTGGGGGCGGGGCCATGGCGAGCCCAGCGGCCAATCCGCTGTTTGTCACCGTAAGGACACAATTTTGGAGCAAGACAGACAGCCAGACAAACAGCCAGACAGACAGCCAGACAGACAGAATAAGGCAATTATATATATAGATGGGCCCTATGGAACTGTTAAAGTATATGTCTGGAAAAGCTACGGATGTATACCTTTACCTAAGTCACTGCAGATTATGCACACTGTCAAGACTATCCTACATTGCCAGATCGAGCAGGTCATGTGACCACCAGAATGAACGTAGAACACTGAGATAAGCGGGTGAGAATCCTTTTTGTCTGATGTATATGAGCATTGAAGCAACAAAATCAGTATGGTTTTTCACAGGACAAAGATGAACGGCAGTATATAGTGAGTGCCCGGAAAACCCTTTAAAAGTAATGATATTCGGCTTATTTGAGCTGCTTATAAATAAAGCATACATTTATAATGCATGATAAATGCATCACATCCTAGACTGATCTCATACCCCTATCATAAGGATGAGCTTCCCTATCAATGCTGTGGGTCCTATTACTCCGCTTAAGCTAAGTGCAGGTTGCGTTTATGCACTTAGCTGAAAGTATACTGGCAGGCACGTGCTGACTAGACTCTCCTACGCGTCTCTCAATAGAAAATGTGACAGCCTGCTCAATCCGGCAGATGCAATGCACACTGCCACTATGTGACTGCAGAAATATAGCTGATGCCTGGAAACCAGGGTGCTTTACGCAGGAGTCGCCAATCAGTGACTGCAGGGATCTAGATCAAGCCCGGAAAACTCCTTTAATAGAGCTCATCTTAAACATGCAATGTGATTTTATTGTGACTTTTTATATACAGCAATCCTTTCAGCAATGCTCCTATAGATTAGTACATTTCAGTAGGTATCAGTCAGCCTCCAGGGCTCAAATATAGCTTTGACCCCAACCATTGTAATACAGAAATGCTGCAGTGTCACTACTGCTATAAGCCCTGCCGGGGGCATTGTCTGATAGGAGCCTGTGGTCACACTGGCAGAGTACACTGCGCACAGACCTACGGAAAGTCAACTCCTTCTTGTAGGACGTAAAAAAATGGAAAAGCAAACTTTACACGTCTTTAACATGCCGACCTATTACACTTTCACATTATTTAACCCACATGGTGAACGCTATAAAAAAATCAATAAAAAATCGTGCCAGAATATCTACTTTACTTCCCAGAAAACAGAGTAAAAAGCAATTAACTGTACCACGAATTGAAACAATAGCACTGAAAAACATCGAATGTTTGGTATCACGTTACCAACCTGCAGAATAAACACGTCATAAACATGCTGAAATGTAAACACTGAAAATGTAGAATATAAAACATGCAAGAACTGCGGCTTTGTGCACATGTTCACCTAGAAGCTGATATCATTTAGTAGATCAGTAACATTTAGGGGTGCTTTACACGCTGCAGCATCGCTAGCGATTGCTAGCGATGTCGAGCGCGATAGCACCCGCCCCCGTCGCTCGTGCGACATTTGGTGCTCGCTGCTGTAGTGAACATTATCGCTACGGCAGCGTCACACGCACATACCTGGTCAGCGACGTCGCTGTGACCGCAGAACAATCCCTCCCTCAAGGAGGAGGTGCGTTCGGCGTCATAGCGACGTCACTGCGGCGTCACTGAGCGGCCGGCCAATAGAAGCGGAGGGGCGGAGATGAGCGGGATGTAACATCCCGCCCACCACCTTCCTTTCTCATTGCCAGTGGACGCAGGTAAGGAGATGTTCCTTGCTCCCGCGGTGTCACACATAGCGATGTGTGGTGCTGCAGGAACGACAAACAACATCGTACCGGCAGCAGCGATATTAAGGAAATGAGCAACGTGTCAACGATCACCGTTTTGGAACGATTTTGCGATCGTTGATCGTCGCTCATTAGTGTCACACGCTGCGATGTTGCTACCGGCGCCGGATGTGCGTCACTAACGACGTGACCCCGACGATATATCGGTAGCGATGTCGCAGCGTGTTAAGTACCCCTTACTCTACAAATTGTGCCATTGAAAACTACAAATCACCCTGCACTAGACAAGTCTTTTGTGTACAGAATTTTAAAACAAAAATCATCATGATGAAAGGATTGGAAAAAAACACACAAAAAACTCCAGTCCTAAAGTGGACCTGTCACTTGCTAAAAATATTGTAAAAATCCCAGAGCTCCCCTAATCCTGCCATACGTTTCCATTGTGTGATTCGTCGCTCCACTGGATAGATATTCACATTGGTTTCTTTTGGAGCGCAGAATGTGAAATTCCTGCTTGCAGACCAACTGAGCACTTCCAACCCATCTCTCATAGACTCTGCCAATCACAGCTCAGCGCTGATCTAACAGTCTAAGGCCGGGGTCACACTGGTGTATAGTCTTTCATGCGAAAGAATGGGATGCGATATGTTAATGACACTCGGCTCAAACTCTGCTGCAAGCGTGAGCCAAATGTCATTATACTGTGATCCAATTGTCTCACGTGAGAGAATCAGAGAACAGAGATTAATTTCTCCATCTTCTCCATTGCCTTTCTGTGCATATATCGGACTGCACTCGGATGTCATCTGAGTGCAGTCTGATGTTTCACACTCACCCAGTAACTTGTATAGATGAGTGTGATCCGATTTGCAGAAGCAATTACAGCATGAGAAAAAAATCGCACATCTGCACTGCCCCATTGTAGAACACTACAAGTATCAAAAAGACTGATCCGCACATCCAACAAATGTGAACAAGGTGCTAGCTGAAAAAACATTACAACTACAAAATATATACAGCTGCACACTAAAATGCTAACAATGAAAAAGGGAAACTCTAGTATTGCTTTACAGCTATAGGAATATTTGAAAAAAGAGATACTTAGCTTATGTATTGGCCAATGCATGTGAGCTCGGTCACCACGGCAAGGTGCAACTCTGTGAACCGGGAACCTAACCTAATGCCACTATCTGGAAAAAGCTCCATGTCTGGGTAGAAATGCCACTATCTGAGTTAAAATCTCCATTTTAGTGTGCAGCTGTATATATTTTGTACATCGTATAACACTGACCAGCGTGCTACCTGGTAAAACATCAGCTAGCACTCGGCCATGTTATACATCTTTGTGAGCAAGCCCTAAAAGTCTCAAACGCTGCTGAGCTGTGATTGGCACCATCTGAGAGGAAGGAGTTGCTATCGCACACACATAGAGAAGACTGAAGAAACCCCAAGTTGGTCTGTGAGCAGAAATTTCACATACTGCACTACAATCTGGAGATTTGTAGAAGGTATTTGATTATATTTTTGGAGCAATGAACCCTTTTAAACCCAAAAAATGACTGGTCCTTAAGAAGATAAAGGGGTTTTCTTCTTTGTACAAACCCTAAACCCAATAACGTTCTTTGACAGGATGGTCAGAAAGTGTCCTACTTAAGGGACTTATAGCAATCAGCTGTAATTGGTACATTGCCCACTCAAAGCAATAGGATGTCTACATATTGCAAAACAAGGCACTCTGTTTAGCCATTCTACACTAACCAAGTGCTTTTAAAGCTCCTGTCCCATTCTGCCATCTTCTGACAGCAACTCCTGACTGGCTCTCAATGTAAGTCTATGAGAGACTCATTCTGCCTCTCACAGACTTACAATGAGAAAGGGATTCAAACATTGGAGCTATGCACAACTGGCAGAACAGTACCCCAGAGTAGCTGAGAACACGACGAAGAAGACGATGGCTAGAAAGTATTTTACTACGGGCAGGGAACATGCATTGGTGATAGCACTCCAGCGGTGAAATAAAAAAAAATGGATCTGGCTAAAAATTCTATTTTGGTTTAAATATCTGTTATCTGTGTAATTAAAATGTTAAAAAAATATATATTTTTGTCACATCTTGACTAATGTCGTATACCTAAATAAAAAAATTGTTCTTATGTTCTCCTGTATTGTTAAAAGGTAGATTAAAAATGAGAAAACTGTAAAAGAAACACAATCAAGTTCATTTTTCCAATTAAAGGGTCAAAAGACCAAAAAAAACTAGGTATTCATGTGTTTGTACATGTAAATGACATGATTTGGTATTTGCTATGCAAGGGAAATCCATTATTTTTATACAGGGAATGGACTGGATTAGTGCCAAAGGATCAAAATGTAGGCTTTAACACTGTAGGTACCTATGAGTAAAGAATAAAGATCTATATATACATGTAAAATATATGTTTGATGTCTGAGTCTGGTGTACATAGTGAACGCACTGCGAGAATTGACAGAAATGACAGCTTTATTACTACCCTATACATCAATTTTGTGTGCACAGAGAGTTTCCTTCAGGAACGGAAAGTTTCCAAATAAAGTGATTATATATACAGAGGGTATAAATATATAAAAGTATCAGAGCGGCCAAAATAAAATAGCAGAGGCATTCTTCAGCTTAAAGGTAACCCCTAACTGGCCACCATACCAAATTACACAGTGATAGTGTAGACTTGCCCCGAATGCTAAATTCTACCAAACTTACCATCATCAGAGGGGTCTCTAAATGAGCCAGATCTAGTCATTGTCCCTTTAGGTCGATCAGCAAGAGATAGTGAACTCCCTAAAGTTGAAGAACTGAAAAGTTCAAAAGAAGAGTCTTGAGCTGGAATACTGCTTGACCGAGCAATACGAGGAGCAGAAGAGGGACTCACTGTTGGGGAAGAAAAGGAAAGGAAAATTACATGTATTCTGCCCCGAGGGTCTCATACAGGGCCTATCAATACAATTACATCTGTCATGTCATGATGACAAGTGAGACGCTGTGAATGGAGAGGTTCTGACGGATGACACACCTATCGATCATGGAAACAAAGGGACAGATCCATTAACGATAGTTACATTTAAAGGCTCTGTTCACACTGGCATTGATTCATTACCCGCTGACCTAAATACCATGGAATCCCGTCAACCAAAAATAGATACCTGATGGAAATTGACAGATTATTAAAAACCACTAAGGTTAAAAAGCATCACATAACTATTCATGGGCAGTGCTGGGTGGACCCGGACTGTACAAGTCTGGATCTGCGCGGTTTCAAAGGTGCCTGGTGTGCCGGACCTAGGCCCGGGATTCTGGGTGTTTGATCCGTATCCGGCACTCGAGAAATTAGAAAAAATAAAGAAAAAATAAAGAAAATAAGAATGAAGTAAGCGCTTCATACTTACCGAGGCTCCGGCCCAGCTGCACGCTGCTCCCAAGTGGCTATCACACTGCTCCTGCGGCCTGCCTGGGCCGCTCACGCATATGCATTGCTTTCCCTGCTTTCCCCGCCCATCGACTGTGCTAGCATCTTTGATTGGTTGCAGTCAGACGTGCCCCCAGCCTGTGTAACAACGTCTGCCTGAATCATGATTCATGAAGCAGGAGGTTCAGGATGAGCAGAGGAGGAAACATTGCGCTCATCCTGAGCCTCCTGCTGCATGCAGCACGTGGCACAGGCTGTGCAGAGGAGGACACATCATCACGGGCGCAGCTCGACCAGAGCCTCCTACTGCATGCAGCAGGTGGCTCAGGATGAGCAAAGGAGGAGATATCATCGCAAGCCCAGAGATCTGCTTATCCCTCTCACATCAAGTGAATGGGATATAAAGTGATATAATCTGAATCACATTGTCATATCAACTGAATGGGAAAAAAGCATAATAGTGAGTGGGATATAAAGTACAGTACTCTACAGCGGTAACTAAGTAATGTATAGGGCTGCTGTGTTTCGCCCCTACATGGCTTAGTCTTAGCCTCTGTAGAAGCAGTTTTCAGCTGATTGATGGGGGTCCCAGGTATTAAGGCCCTGTCACACACAGAAATAAATCTACGGCAGATCTGTGGTTGCAGTGAAATTCTGGACAATCAGTGCCAGGTTTGTGGCTGTGTACAAATGGAACAATATGTCCATGATTTCACTGCAACCACAGATCTGCCAAAGATTTATCTCTGTGTGTGACGGGGCCTTTAGACCCACATCAATCTCATATTGAAGACTTATCCTACAAATAGGTCATCAACAGATCGGTTCTGGATAACTTCTTTAAAGTTCTCTCCTGTGTCAAATCCAATGGAGCAGTGAAGACCCAGAAGTGGCGCTCACAGTGGTACCTTTGGTACATTAGTGGCTAGTATATTTGTATTTTTACATTATAGACGGGCCTAAAGATCTATTTTTCTAGCAACACAACACCTGTAAGGTTTAGACAAAGAATAAGAATTCTATAGAAAATTGTAAAAAGAAAAAACACAAGCGCACATGTTCTGCATCAAGTTTATAAAATTTGACATTTTGCCAAATATATTACAGTAAATTTACAAATGCGTTTTAATTGTGGAACAAAGCAAAACATGAAACTGATAATGCCCTTCCAATGTCCCGGTGCTTCCCTTCTAATGCTACCTGGGTCCAGAGTGATGGCTTCCTTTAATCGCTGGCCACCGAAGTCCTTGGCTCGTTTCAAGTGAACAAGGAGCCAAAGAGGCTGACGGAGGATCGGGGCAGCACTAGATCAGAGGCAGCAGAGGATCAGTGAGATGAGAACGACTTCTGTGTCTGATTTTTTACAGCCTTCAAGACTTTTTTTCATTTTTTTGGAACTCAGGGAAACCTTAAGCCACCATTGCCAACATGATTTCCATAGGAAATGTCAACACTGTGTATGAGGAAAATGATCACATCTATTTTTATTTTAAAATTAACACAAAAATAAAAACAACTCACCCAAACATGCTAAGGGAGGCTTTCCTACATTAGTAAGTGGTAAAGGTGGAGGTAGAGGAGATAAATCATCACTATCTTGCATGCCCCCGATGGTATGTGAATGACGCCTCTCCTTGGGTTCATCCTGAGAATGTGACTGGTACCTAAAGAGGTTAAAGTAGCAATAAAATACACTTTTCATGTATTTGGTGAAAGTTCAGTAGCGTCAAGTAGTTTCCTGAACAATCATTAAAAGGAATCTGTCACCAGGTTTTTGCTTTCTCACCTGAGAGCAGCATCTTGTAGGGAAAGAGACCCTTAATACAACAATGTATCACTTAGATTACTGGAAGCAGCCGTTGTGACACCATCAGGCCATGTTCACATGTTTAGCATTTGGTGAGATTTTTATCTCAGTATTTGTAACCTGAAACCAGGAGTGGGTAAAAAATGCAGAAGTGGTCATGTGTGTCTACTACACTTTTCCTCCGATTGTCCCACTCATGATTTTGGCTACAAATACTGAGGTAAAAAAGTCATCAAACACTCAATGTGTGCACGTGGCCTCAGAGCTTTTAGATGCAGCATGTAGCAGTACTCAGAAAGAGAACCCCGACCACACCAAAGCTCTCTATGTACATTGTCTACTGACAGTAAGCTGCTTATCAGAAAAGGCGGCATGTTCGGAACGGTGCTTACGTGCACTGTAGTTCAGGGAGTGATTATTTCCTGGTGATAAAACCATCTTTGTGTGAAAACAACAGCACATGGCCTCTATCTCATGCTGTGCTCAGATTACATAGCAAAAACCTGCTGACATATTCCATTTCATACAGTAGTGCCAGAGGACAGAATTTAGCTAGCAGAATGGCAGACAATTAAAATATCACTGCATGACTAAGAATAGTTTTGCACCATGCTGGTGCAGACTCCATCACAAGATATAAAGCAAACATTCCCTTAGAGCTGGTAGGGAATGCTATAATTCTCCCTCGTGCCCAAACTGAGAGTCAGGCGAAAATAGGAGATGATTTTGCCCTTTCCCTGCCCTTCAGGAAGGCAACTTCAACTTAGTGGCTAAAAATATATAAAATATGTTCAGGCTACTAATGGCCATATCTCACCCTAGATTTCAAGAGTCTCCAAGAATTGTCTCTGTAGCCACCACTCAGGCTGAGGTATTAGTGGTTACAGTGAGAGGTATAGGTGTGAGGCACTCGCATTGCCATGAGTGGATATTGCAGCCGACTACAGCAGCGAGTCTGGCCTCATTATATGGCCTCCTTCCTATGTCCATGTTTCCGGTACTTGTGGCATCCGTTTTCTCACTACAAGGATGGTACAAAACTACTGGGCACAATACTACAGGGCACAAGGATGAGCACAATACTACTGGGCACAATACTACAAGGATGGGCACAAAACTACTGGTCACAAGAATGAGCACAATATCACAAGAATGAGCACAATATCACAAGGATGAGCACAATAATGCAGGGAACAAGGATGGGCACAATACTACTGGCCACAATATCACAAGGATGAGCAAAATACTACAGGGCCCAAGGATAGACACAATACTACAGGACACAAAGATGGGCACAATACTACTGGGCACAAGGATGGGCACAATACTACAGGGCACAAGGATAGGCACAATACAACTGGGCACAATACCCCAAGGATGAGCACAATACTACAGGGTAAAAGGATTGGCACAATACTACAGGGCACAAGGATGGGCACAATACCACAAGGATGAGAACAATACTATTGGGCACAATACCACAAGGATGAGCACCATACTACAGGGCACACAGATGGGGGAGATTACTGCAGCATGGGGACATTACTGCAAGATGTTGGCTGAGATTACTATAAGATGCTGCTAATTATAAAACATTTTTACAAGGTGATAAAATGTAAAAAAAAAAATCAAAATACAGCTTGACTTTTTTTGCCATTAAAAATGCTTTTTTATATTTAAACCTAACTAAACAAAAAAGTGCAGGTTTGTTATAATAAACAAGCAAAAAAATGTCAAAAAAGTGATCCAAAGGTGTATAGGAAAAAAACATGAAATCATTAAAAATGTCACTTTATCCTGCAAAGAATGCGGCCCCTCTCAATTTTTTTTTTCTATATGCGGCCCTTACACCCAGCTGAGTTTGAGACCCCTGATATAGAGCCTGGACAGTATAGGGGGATATAGTGCCTGAGGCAATGTAAAGAGAGGGGGACCAGTATAGAAAGGAGAGGGCAGTGTGGAGGGCATGTACCATAAGAGGGACAGTGTGTCATATTTTGTGCAGGGAACACAGTGAGGGGCAATATTTTATTCAGGGACATAGCATAGGCAGATATTTTTATTCAGGAGTGTTATAATCATTTTGGTATTTTTAAGGGCATTGTGTTGGGATATGCTGCAGAAGACCCTAGAAGATGGAAGTCTGTAGAGGTGAGCTATGGCTAAGAAATGTGATCATGGTGTCTGAACAAAAGAGAATAACTCAAGACAATCATCTATAAGGTACCTGGATGTAAATGATTACTTGAGATACTGACTGTGGATCCTGTATGGTCTGCAATCTAATGATGACTGATAACAATAACTCCCGTTATCTCTTTACCACTGTTAAAGATATTCTTGGAGTTATGTCAGTTCTTGTTATGTATTTCTGTACTGCTGATGGTTCTGGTGGTGTGTTTCTGTACTGATGGGGGTTCTAGTGATGCATTTCGCTACTGCTGGTGGTTCTGGAAATTTCTGTTATTAGTTTTGATCCTGTATACATGTAACAGTCCATAACTTGTAAGATTACGTGATTATGTTAATAAAGTAGGGTGCCATCTCACCAGTTAAGTGTTACTATGTTTTCATTTATTTTGGAAGCATTAAAGCGGTGTCCAAGTTTGTGATGACGTCTGTAGTTACTCTGTGTGACTGCAGAATTCTGAATTCTCCCAGTGCTTGCACTGTGCGCTGTCAGGATTCTCTGGTGTCGGCAGTGAGAGTGTGAGGTCACAAAACTACACCTATGCATTTACATACATGCGGTCACGTGCAAATTAAACATGCATTGCCTAAATCAATACAAATGACTTGAGTGAGGCTGGAGACATCTAGTCGAAATGTGGCCAGAACTACGCAAATCACATACTTGCGCTAACCTGACATCCATTCTTGCCGCCGGCAGCGCACATACTGACAGAATTCATAATTCTGCAGTCACCTAGAGTGACTGCAGACCTTTATCACAAAGCTGGACAAGCCCTTTCATTTTAAAATGAAATGGGTTTTCCCAAAAACAAAGTTGATTTTTAGGTTCATTTTAATCAGTAGATCTTAGAATGATAAGTTTCACAATTGGATGTGTTTAAAAAAAATGTTCCTGTACTGAAACAATCCTATACATGTGCCCCTGCTATGTAGGTCTGATCATGGTCTGATCATACCACAGCTCCTTGGAAGGGGAGGATACAAAAGAGCCTAAAGACATTACAGCACGAGATTATAGCTGATTCTTTTTGTGAGGTAAAACATTTCACTGTCTATTTTTAAAAAATGTTTTACCTCAAGAAAGACATTATTTGCGATTCCGTGCTGTAATGTTTATAGTTTTTTTACTTCCTCTCTGGCCCAGGAGCTGAATTCTTGCCCCAGCTGTGGGAAACCTTAGCTCCACCTCTGTATAGATATACATTTTCCGACTCTCTCATTTCTTCCTTTCTGATTTTGACAGGTTTAAAAGGCGCTGCGGACCTCCCAACACCAAGCTAAAGGAAACAGCGGCTGCTCTAATTTTATTGCCAGATCAACACCAGAATTCTGGAAACATTCTTAATTGTAAAGTTTTACATGTGTGGGTAGTATTGCCATAAAACTTCACCAGCTTGGGGAGAAAAGGCTTAACCCTTAGCTTAGCACTTCTCTCCTATTGGACGCCTCCACCCAATTCCTTTTCCTGATGAGTTTTTCAAGAAATAGCTATATTGCTGGGGAGCGGTGTCCATCCAAGTTGTAGGATTGGTTCATCACCCCATAATGAGATCATCTATAGGAGCTTTCTTCTGCATGAAGAGCATGGGAAATCACCTACCCCTGCTAACCCCTTCCTCATGTGGTGATTTTAGGCTTTTGTACTTTCGCCTGAACTTATTCCAAACTTGTAAGTTTTCTTTTTTATTTTATGTAAAATAAAATTGGAAATAAGTGAAAAATAATTATCTTGTGTCACCTTTTTCAGCTGAGATGTCTGAGATGGCGAGCTGACATTTTTATTGATACCATTTTTTGTGGTGTTCCGGTGACCTGTAAAACTGGCGCTTCGATCTTTTTTTCTCTTCATGGTCTTTGCCAATCAGATTTTTTTGATATTATAAAATGTATATTATAATTTTCAGTCGGAACAATGCCACAATATTTAACTTTTTTTATTCATAACTGTTTTGTTTGTTTTTTTTACTTGATTTCTTTGTTTCTTTAGAATACTTGATCCTATGATAGTCTGATCTTAACAATAACGGTGTCCTATGAAAGCCAACCACAGGCTGGTCTTCACTGTAGCACTGTCATGGTATGCCTGGGGCATTCTGTATGCTGCTGGATGCCAAGGCAACCCATTGGCACTCTGTGATCACATCGCAGAGGGCGATGGGTATATATAATGGCATGCCCACATCCAGATAGCCCAGAGTCTGCATCAAACATGGGTACCCAACATTGGACATAGAAGTATGTCCAACGTCAGAAAGCGGTAAAGACAAGGCAACAGCAGCACTATTTGGCCATATAGTCTGCACCCAGTACTGCAACAGAAAAAAAACATACCTTAATCCTTTTTTTGGCAATGTATTTCGGTCCTGGATAGCACTGTGGAAGTAAAGTTGAAAAGTTACACACAGCAAATCATTTAGTGTGCAGTTATGCATACAGCTTTACAAAGAAGAAATAGTTGATATGGATTTATTCCAGAGGTGGGCAACCAAACTAATAAATAAAGCAGGTGACTGTAGGAACGAGATCAAAATAAGTTCCACCTAATAACTGTTGTGGACCAAATTATTGGCAGACTTGCCTGTAAAATAAAAAAAAGACATATTCAAAAAGCTAAATACGCCAGCATTCTGCGTAAAAAAAATATGACTTCGGCCATATTTTGTGTTTTAGACACTTTTTGCGCCTTGTCCAGAAAGGGGCTGAGACAACAATAAGGGGATTGCTTTCTGGGAAAGTGGCACGGCTTACCGCACAACACAGAATGCCAAAAATGTGCCACAATGTTAGGTCAAACTTTTGGCACAAAGAAAGCCATAGGTGGTGTAAACTCGGACTAGAATGTATTAAAAATGGGTACATTTATCAAATAGCATAAACCAATGATAAATATAAAGCACTTTAAAATCAGCATGTCCCCCAAAACGCTATTTACCTAGAAATGTAGGATTAATCCGCAGATATATAAAGTAGCCTGGCCGCATTACTAAGAGTGTGACTACTAGAAAGAAATTGGCTTATTTCCTCCCAGAAATCGCCAGCATTTAGTCACTGGGGTATGTGCCTGGACAACTCACTTTGCAAAGACGGCAGTGACTGAAGGTCGGCGGCTGCTGAGAGGAAATAGATTATTTTCTCCTGGTAGCTGTACTTTCACTAAGGTGGCTGGACCATATTGTAACGCTATTCACCTGCAGATTAAAGCGGGCTTTACATGCTGCGATATCGGTACCGATATCACTAGCGTGGGTACCTGCCCCCATCTGTTGTGCGTGACGCACAACATCGCCCAGACCCGTCACACGTACTTACCTGCCCGGCGACGTCGCTGTGACCGGCGATCCGCCTCCTTTCTAAGGGGGCGGTTCGTTCAGCGTCACAGCGACGTCACAGCTGCGTCACTGAACCGCCGCTTAATAGAAGCGGAGGGGCGGAGATGAGCGGGACATAACATCCCGCCCACCTTCTTCCTTCCGCATAGCGGCCGGGAGGCAGGTAAGGAGAGCTTCCTCGTTCCTGCGGTGTCACACGGAGCGATGTGTGCTGCCGGAGGAACAACTTCGTTACTGCTGCAGTAACGATATTTGAGAATGGACCCCCATGTCACCGATGAGCGATTTTGCACGTTTTTGCAACGATGCAAAATCACTCATAGGTGTCACACGCAACGGCATCGCTAATGCGGCCGGATGTGCGTCACCAATTCCGTGACCCCAACGACTTCGCATTAGCGATGTCGTACCGTGTAAAGCCCCCTTTACTCTACATCACTGGGTAAATATTGTTTTCCAAGGTGACTGGTTCCCTTTAATACTGCCTAGTAAAGGCCATATGCACTCATTGAATATTTGGTGACCTTTTTACCTCAGCATTTATAAGCCAAAAGTCCAGGTGGTCCACATACTACTCTGCAATGATGGTTGAAAATGTCATTGTAGAGTAAGGCCATGCACAAGGTTGTGCAGTTGCAGGAGCTGTCAGACACAGCCAGACTCCCCAAGGTGAAGGCAGTGCTGAATAAGTGCTGTACATGCACTTTAGGTTTAAAAGTGCTGACAACAATTCCTTCTCCAATCTCAGCAATTTTCTAGAGTGAACAGAGATTGCTGGGCCTTTGGAAACTCAGATTAGCTTTGCTGTACAGCAAGGAGATTGATGTGCCCTGTAATTTGGACTAATATCAGTGAATTGAGCCTGAAAACAATCTAAGAGGGGAAAACTTCAAGGTTATTTCTATAGATCAGGTTAAACATGCATCTTTATTCAACTTTATCATGTCAACTATATTATTTCAGAAGAGGTCTCTAAAACATTTACATTAAATACTACAGCAGCCTACACTCTGCAAAAAGTAAATTGTTCGTGCACAGAAATCTTCAAACAAATGTATCAATTAAATAGTAATTTCACTAATTTTGAAAATAAAAAAATAATATTACCTGTCTGGTGCAGGTGACTTGGGATTGCCATCATTCCATCCAGTATCTGGTGCTTGGTCATTTCCATCTCCAGCATACTGGGCAGGAGGGACACTTATAGTGAGTGGAAGTGACTCCATGCTACGATGTAATCCTGATAATTTCGGGTACATTCTAAGATTACTCAGCCCCTGGGAAAAGCTGGCTGAATTGATGTTTAAGATAGGAGCTGGGCTTGGCGTCAGACAAGCAACCCCTGTAGGGAGTTCAAGCTGTTTATTTGGCAATTCTGGAACAGAAGGGGTAAAGTCTAGACTGTTCGAGTTGACTTTATCTAGATTGGATAAGGTTGGTGTCTTCATGAAAGGTTTTGTGATAGCCCTAGAATAAAATATGAAAAATTAGAACAATCGAGGAATAAAATTACATTTGTTTAGAGATAAAATGTGAAAAAATCCAATAAGTTAGACCCACCTCTGAGGGGTACTTGAGGGTGCTTCCTTCACATTTACTTCTACTTCATTTTTTGCGTTTGTTCGACACTCTGTGTCTTGAGCAACAGCCTTTGCTTTAGCCTTCTCTTTTTCACGATCAGTTTGGTTCACTCCCAGTCGCCCTCCGCCAACTTTTGATGGCTCTTTAAGACGGGAAGATGGAGTCCCCACAGGCTTTCCTTGTACTGGAACAAGACTTGCATCCACACTGCTGCTCAGTGGCCGGCTGCCACTTCTACCTCCAGTAACACTAATAGAACTAGATTTGGCAGGTCGCGGAAGGCTACGGTACTGTATATTTGTGCGGGCAGATGGAGAAAGGAATCCAGGCTCTGGTGCCCCCGTAACATCCAAGCTAGTCTTCCGGCTTCCACTTACAGATCCTGTAGAAGGTTTCACAGGGATCCCTGAAGATTTTGGAGTTTTTCCTAATGTGGCTGAGTTTCCAGTGAGTGGAGAAGAAGGTGCAATGGGCTTCTTATAGCCAAAAGTAGAACCTGGACGAGCAATACCTGAGGGAGGTTTCTTGGCATCAGGTGAGCGTGGATCGCGTCCTGCATCAGAAGATGACCGCTGCAGCCCAGACGTTTTTATGGTCAGTTTACACTTATCAGTTGCTTTCTGTTCAGGCTTAGCTGTTAAAAAATAATACAGGATCAAATATATCGTATAAAAAGAATTGAAATTGAAATTAACCAGAAGTTAATCAGAATTCTTAAAATTATTATAGATTTTTGGCTAGAAACTTTGTCCCATTATGCATCTTCAAAAGTGCATAGCTCCTTGAGGGGCAGCGTGTGGGGTCACTCCCACTTGTCTGGAAGTTCATTATACTGACTGGCGGTTCACATTAAATATGCGGGCTGAAGGTCATGTAACAAAATGACTAAAGGGGAAGATCAGGTGTAAGGCTCTGGGATGGAGCTAAAGTATTAAGGGTGAGTGCATCCCATTTACTCTGTTCAGCCGCATAGGTGCCAGTGGGCATCCTATCATTTAGAGCAGGGGTCCCCAAACTACGGCCCGCATCCTTCCCCCGGAGACCATTTACCCGGCCCGCCTCACAATTTACTTGTGTTATTTCAATTGTAAGGTGCTTACAATTGAAATAACCCGCCGAGCGCTACACGGGAAGTCTCATTCCTGTGTAGACGCTCGGCGCTCGTCGTACGGACCTAGAATGATTACGTCATGGCGCATGACGTGCTCATCTAGGCCTTACAGCCGAAGACAGAGGAGCCGGGACCATAGCTCGGGAGCGGCTGCAGTGGTAGGTAAAGCATATTTTCACTTTTTTTTACTGTGCATGGAGGAGGATCAGATAGCTGGATCTATATGGGGGATTGATGGGACCTTTATGGGGGAGAGCTGGACATATATGGGGGAGAGACCTGGCCCTATATGAGGGAGACTGCATGGGACCTATATGGGGAGACTGCGACCACGAGGACCAGGCACAAGGCCCCATTGACCATATTCAGGACCATATCCCAATAGTTTCACCCTCCGGGTGCCTTATTGTACCTACCTTAAGGTCCAGTCCCACTAAACAACTTACCAGCGATCCCAACAACGATAGGGATCGCTGGTAAGTTGCTAGGAGGTTGCTGGTGAGATGTCACACTGTGACGCTCCAGCGATCCCACCAGCAACCTGACCTGGCAGGGATCGCTGTAGCGTCGCTACACGAGTTGCTGGTGAGCTGTCACCAGCAACCAGTGACCAGCCCCCAGCGCCGCGTGGAAGATGCTGCGCTTGGTAACTAAGGTAAATATAGGGTAACCAACCCGATATTTACCTTGGTTACCAGTGCACGCAGCTACACGTGCAGAGAGCAGGGAGCAGCGCACACTGAGCGCTGGCTCCCTGCTCTCCTAGTTACAGCACACATCGGGTTAATTACCCGATGTGTGCTGCAGCTAAATGTGCACAGAGCAGGGAGCAGCGCACACCGGGTGCAGCTGCACAGGGTACATATATAGGGTATAGAGTACAGGGTGCAGCTGCACAGAGCAGGGAGCAGCGTACACCGCTTAGCGCTGGCTCCTTGCTCTCCTAGTTACAGCACACATCGGGTTAATTACCCGATGTGTACTGCAGCTAAATGTGCACAGAGCAGGGAGCAGCGCACAATGCTTAGCGCTGGCTCCTTGCTCTCCTAGCTACAGCACACATCGGGTTAATTACCCGATGTGTACTGCAGCTAAATGTGCACAGAGCAGGGAGCAGCGCACAATGCTTAGCGCTGGCTCCCTGCTCTCCTAGCTACAGCACACATCGGGTTAATTAACCCGATGTGTGCTGCAGCTACATGTGCACAGAGCAGGAGCCGGCACTGACAGTGAGAGCGGCGGAGGCTGGTAACAAAGGTAAATATCGGGTAACCAAGGACAGGGCTTCTTGGTTACCCGATGTTTACCGTGGTTACCAGCCTCCGCAGAAGCCGGCTCCTGCTGCCTGCACATTTAGTTGTTGCTGTCTCGCTGTCACACGCAGCGATCTGTGCTTCACAGCGGGAGAGCAACAACTAAAAAATGGCCCAGGACATTCAGCAACAACCAACGACCTCACAGCAGGGGCCAGGTTGTTGCTGAATGTCACACACAGCGACATCACTAGCAACATCGCTGCTACGTCACAAAAGTTGTTCGTTAGCAGCGATGTTGCTAGCGATGTTGCTTAGTGTGACGGGGCCTTTAGGCTTTTTGCTTCAGAAACAGTCATTCCCCTCCACAGATCATAAGTCACACGTGTTCAAACCTATGGACCTATTCAGTGCCAGGTGCTGTTTTTGCCCATAATCCCATTTTTTATAAGAGACGTTGGAGACGGTATTTTCTCCCATCTCGGATGGTGAGATAACCATTATCATATATTGTTTCAAACAAGTTAGATAAGAGGACGATTGTCATCCTATCATTCATGTGAGGGTATTAAGGCTCTACAAGAGTGATGAATGTTAGATATATGCGATTGATCATTCTACGCGATACGCGCTATACTACAATCCCTTGAGTCCTTGAAAAAGACCGAAGGTGTTGGTCGATACATTGGACTTGTTTCGCATGTCTTTTTCTGATATCCGCACAATAATACAATAAAAATACTTTCAGACGAAAAAATTATCTCTGGAATCATCTTTATTAGTGTGCCGGATTCGTTGCATATATGGGGGAGAGACCTGGCCCTATATGAGGGAGACTGCATGGGACCTCAATGGGGGAGACTGCATGGGACCTATATGGGGGAGACTGCATGGGACCTATATGAGGGAGACTGCATGGGACCTATATGGGGGAGACTGCATGGGACCTATATGGGGGAAGAGCATGGGACCTATATGGGGGAAATAGCTGGCCCTATATGAGGGAGACTGCATGGGACCTATATGGGGGAGACTGCATGGGACCTATATGAGGGAGACTGCATGGGACCTATATGGGGGAAGAGCATGGGACCTATATGGGGGAAATAGCTGGCCCTATATGAGGGAGACTGCATGGGACCTATATGGGGGAGACTGCATGGGACCTATATGGGGGAAAGAGCTGGCCCTATATGAGGGAGACTGCATGGGACCTATATGGGGGAGACTGCATGGGACCTATATGGGGGAAGAGCATGGGACCTATGTGGGGGAAAGAGCTGGCCCTATATCAGGGAGACTGCATGGGACCTATATGGGGGAGACTGCATGGGACCTATATGGGGAAGAGCATGGGACCTATATGGAGGAAAGAGTTGGCCCTATATGAGGGAGACTGCACGGGACCTATATGGGGGAGACTGCATGGGACCTATATGAGGGAGACTGCATGGGGCCTATATGGGGGAAAAAGCTGGCCCAATCTGAGGGAGACTGCATGGGACCTATATGGGGGAGACTGCATGGGACCTATATGGGGGAGACTGCATGGGACCTATATGGGGGAAGAGCATGGGACCTATATGGGGGAAGAGCATGGGACCTTTATGGCTGAGAGAGCATGGGACCTATATGAGGGAAAGAGCTGGACCTATATGGGGGAGACTGCATGGGACCTATATGAGGGAAAGAGCTGGACCTATATGGGGGAGAGAGCAGGACTTATATGGGGACAGAGTGCTGAACCTATTTGCGGGAAGAGAGAAGCACATTTCAGAGGTGCACTGTGCTGTATTTGGGGAGCACAGTGTATGTAAGTGTTATAATCTGAGGTACAGGGTGTGTACAGTATTATTGTTGGCATATATTGTTTTTGTAGGGCTTTATATATATCTATTGGTATTTTACTAATGGCAATTTGGAATCCCTAGGAAACAATGACGTCAAAAAAGAGAAAAATTGACTCGGGGTGTAGGATATTCGTGTAGTGTGCATAGGGATTTTCATTGTTTTCATAGTTTTTCTTATAGTCCGGCCCTCCAGCGGTGTGAGGGACAGTGAACTGGCCCCCTGTGTAAAAAGTTTGGGGACCCCTGATTTAGAGGAAACATGTCATTATGTTAATGACGACCTCCACCACGGGCAGCATGAACCAGAGCCTGGCTGTCAGGTAGGTTTTACTCTGAAATGCTGCAGCGACCAAAGTGAATAGGTTTGATTAGTCTGATGACGTCTACTGCTGGTTTCTCCCTGCCCCACTTGAATTGATTGACAGGTCTCTCCCATGTGTGTACATAGGGAGAGACCTGTTATTCAACTGGAGTCAGCAGGGGACGTCATCGGAAGACTTTAAAACTGTTTTCTCTGAAACACTGAGCATTTCACAGTAAATCCATCCTGGCTGGAATCGCACAGCCGGCTCTGATTCATGCTGCCCATGGTTTGGGAAGTTTGAACCTAATGACAGGTTCCCTTTCAGTTTGGAAAACTCTTTAAACATAAAGAAATTATGTATATTTAAGAGTCAAATATGTGCTAAATGGATATTAATAGGACAGGAATTTATACAGAAAACTCTACTGTATTTTAGCATTTCAATTATGTATAACATCTGCATTTAGTACCTGCTTTAGTAACTGTTTGTCCAGTTTGGGTAATAGGGGAAGTAACACCAACTGGAGGGTTTTTTCCTTTCCGCAATGGCTGACCTAGACTGACCGGTTTTTTAACATCCGATTTTGTAGTATCATCGTTCTTATCTCTGCGCCATCGGGACGAGCCATGCTCCGACTTTAGGCTTCCACTGTCATACTCCATCCTGCGTGGGCCTCGTTCGTCAGATTCACTGTGCCAGCTTAATCCACTCTCAACCAGCGAGCGTTTTTCAGAATCAGTGCGCAGCTGTGGAGTAAATCAATATGGAAGAATTGATATTTAACATGTTATATTTAAGGGAGTATGTCAGCAAAAAATGCAGTATGAACTAGGCACAAAGCCCTGTAGGGGGATACAGCCCCTATAAGTATCTCTTTAGTGTTGTAATCGTTGCCTCAGTCCTGCAGAAACTGACAGTTAATCAAATATGCTTAATGGGGTACTCAGTGCCGCCATGGTGTGGCATCGTTCTGCCCACTGGTTCTGCACCTCCCCGCCTCCCTCTCAGGTGATTGACAGCAATGGCTTGTCGTGAGCAAGCACCATCTGCGGAGAAGGCTCAAGTAAACCACACAAGAAGGTAGGAAGGATAGACATGAAAAGCCAGTGGTCTACTTTGTGCACTGAACATATTACCATAGTTGAGTAAACTTCAGCAATTAGAACACTTAGGCTCTGTGCGCACTAGGCCGTTTTGCCCGCGGATTTACCCGCGGATTTGCTGCGGAAATTTCTTGAGAAATGTCTGCAATCTTTGTGCAGACATTTCCCAGCAAATCCTATGAGAAAAAAAAATAGCTGTGCGCACACTGCGGATTTTTCTCAAGAAATTTCCTTGAGAAAATTTTCTCGAGAAACTTTCTTGAGAAAATGATCATGTCCATTATTTTCCGCAGGTACCTGCGGAATACCCCCGGAATTTCACTCCATTCACTGTAATGTAATCGCGAAATTCCGGGGGTATACCGCAGGTAGCAAATGATGTGCGGTATACCCCCGGTATAGCCACGATTTACCTGCGGTAATGCTCATCGCTGCCTGCGGTTTTGCAGGAACCGATGTCATTATGCCAGGAAGAGGAAGCGGAGCAGAGTAAACACAGATGTCACTGTCCCTGGACGCCGCACAGAAGCACTTCCGTGTGACCTCCAGGTGCCCGTGCAGTCTGTGTCCCGCTCCAGCCTCGCGGCTGCCTGCACTGCAGCGTGTCAGTGTCTGCCCGCAGTATTGGCAGCTGGTCACCCTGCAGCGCAGGCAGACACTGACACAGGCAGACACTGACACTGCACTGCAGGGTGTCAGTGTCTGCCCGCAGTGTCAGCAGCCTGTCACGCGGCAGCGCAGGCAGACACTGACACCCTGCAGTGTTGGAAGCCGCGGGGATGACGATTGCTGCTGTCAGGAGGTGAGATCTTTACCTGCTGTGACGATCTCCTGCCTCCTGACGTCACCACTGCTGTCTATGTCCGTCTCGCGAGCGGCCCGAGACTGTCACTAGCGGTGACTTCACGGGCTCTCGCGATACTTCTGACAACGCGGCGGGCATAGAAGTCAGTGACAGCGCTGACGTCAGCAGTACAGGAGATGATCACAGCAGGTAATGATTTCATCTATGCTCCTGATGGCAGCGCTCGGCATCCCCTGCAGTGACCTGGGCTATTGATGTTAGCTCAGGTCACTGCATTGCTCTCCCAGCCAATGGGGAACATTCTGTTCTTCATTGACTGGGACAGCGACTATGGTATGGATCGCCGTGCCCCCCCCCTTATTGGATTACGCCGGACGTGGATTTGATTGTTCTTTTCAATAAATTGGTTAAAGAGGGAATGTTTTGGGGAGTGTTTTTTCAAATAAAACTTTTTTTGTTGTCTATTTTTTATTTCTTACTGACTGGGTTGGTGATGTCGGGTATCTGATAGACGCCTGACCTCACCAACCCCAGGGCTTGATGCCAGGTGACATTACACATCTGGCATCAACCCCATATATTACCTCGTTTGCCAACGCACCAGGGCACAGGATGAGCTGGGGCGAAGCGCCAGGATTGGCACGTCTAATGGATGCGCCACTTCTGGGGCGGCTGCGGCCTGCTATTTTTAGGCTGGGGAGTGTCTAATAATAGTGGACCTCCCTAGTCTGAGAATACCAGACCACAGCTGTCCGCTTTACCTTGGCTGGTGATCCAATTTGGGAGGGACCCACGTTTTTTGTTTTAAATTATTTATTTAATGTAAAATAACAGCGTGGGGTGCCCTCTATTTTGGATTACCAGCTAAGGTGAAGCTGCCAGCTGTGGTTTGCAGGCTGCAGCCGTCTGCTTTACCCTAGCTGGATACAAAAAATGGTAGGACCTCACGTCGTTTTTTTTTTAATTATTTATTTATTTTATGGCTAAATACAAGGCTAAGCACCCTTTAGTGCCACATGAAAGTCACTAAAGGGTGCCAGCTTAGAAAATGCAGGGAGGTGGGACATTATATAGGTCTTTCTCATCTATCTATCTATCTATCTATGGCCCGTTTCACACGTCAGTGAAAAACACTGACGTTTTTCACTGGCGTGTAAAACACGCACATGTCCCTCCGTGTGCCGTGAATTACGGCACATGTGGGTTGTCTAAGTGCAATCCGGGCTCCGTTCTCCGTGGCCCGTGATTGCATTTAGAGATTAACTCACCTGTGCCCGCTCCCGCTCTCCATGGTGCTGATCGCTCCCGCGGTGCAGCATCCGGCCGGCGCTGACCCCCGCAGCAGCTGCTTCTGGGTCGGCTGTGTCGTGCATCATGAATATGCGCGACAGTAATGAGCCGGCTCAGAAGCAGCAGGCTGCACGGGCTGCAGAGAGTGCCGCTGAAGCCGGGTGAGTAAAAATGTTTTTTATTTTAAAAGCACATTTTTTTCTGGCACGTGTTTCACGGACCACACCACTGCGTGGTCCGTGGGACATCAGTGATGCCAGAAAAAAATGGACATGTCTCCGTGCGGCAATCACGCACACGCGGGTACGCCGCATGGAGACACGTGCAATGATAAATTACTGACGTGTGAGCAGACCCATTCATTATAATGGGTCTGCGTATGTCAGTGATTCTGGTACATTTAAAAAAAAGCACAAACGTCCCAGAATCACTGACGTGTGAAACAGGCCTATCTATCTATTCATCTATCCATCTTTCACTCTATCCATTATCTGTCTATCGATTATCTATATTATTTATTGCAAAACCGCAGGGACCAACCTGCGGTAAATCCGCGGCAAATCCGCATGCGTTTTTCCCGCGGATTTTTCCGCAGGTGCGGAAATCTTCAACTCCCATAAGTTTCTCAAGAAATTTTCTTGAGAAAAATCACTTTTCTAGTGCGCACAGAGCCTAAAAGTGCCAATTTCATAACCATACAAAAGTTATGTGCTTAGTTAACATGGTCAGTTTGGGCTGACAATATATCTTTATCCATTCTCGATATATCGATTGATATATCTCAAAGTATACACAGAGGCTCTCTTGTATACATGACATAGGATACACTGAGAATGCTGCACATACATCACATAGGATACACTGAGACTCCGCTGTATACATCACAGAGGATACACTGAGACTCTGCTGTATACACACAGATGTCAAACTGAGTCTCTGCTGTATACATCACATAGGATACACTGAGACTGCTATTTAAATCACATAGGGCACGCTGAGACTCTGATGTATACATCACATAGAATACACTGAGACTGCTGCTCATGCTGTATTTACAGGCTATGTGGAGCTGATAATGTAAATAGGAGGCTATTTAAGGCTCATAATGTATATTGGAGGGCTCATGCTGTATTTATGAGACTATGTAGGGGCTAAAGCTGTATTTAGGAGGCTATGTGAGGGCTCGTGCTGTATTTAGGAGGCTATATGGGACTCTGAAAATATATAAGAGGCAATGTGGGGGCTCATATAGTATTTACGAGGCTGTGGGGGGCTCATACTGTATTTAACACTAGAAGTCCCAGAAATTTCGAGCTCCCCCCTGAAGTCCCGAAAGAGGGTCAAATGACCCTTAGTCCAAACTGACAACTCTGATGGCTCCAATTAGCATCCTTTCATTTGTAAATGTGGCCATTGCCTGAGGAATCTGCAGGGGGCAATTGTGTTGATCCATCTCAACAAAGGTCTTGTAAGAGAGTGTAAACAAAAGAATGTCATTCGACCCGTCTCTGGGTTCCAAAAGGTAGAAATGTTAAATGACCCCTCTCTGGGACTTCTAGTGTTAAGAGACTGTGTGGGGGCTGATACTGCATATAGAGGGGCTATGTGGGGGCTCACACTGTACATAAGGGGCTATGTGTGGGCTCATACTGTATATAAGTGGCCATGTGGGAGGCTCATACTTTATATAGGGGAATATTTGGAGGCTCATACTCTATGTATGGAGTTGTGTGGGGGCTCATTCTGTATATAGGGAGACTGCATGAGGG
This sequence comes from Anomaloglossus baeobatrachus, assembly GCF_048569485.1. Lineage (NCBI taxonomy): Eukaryota > Metazoa > Chordata > Amphibia > Anura > Aromobatidae > Anomaloglossus > Anomaloglossus baeobatrachus. The sequence goes on along the minus strand of NC_134354.1, from coordinate 276,219,031 downwards.
CTCATACAGTATATAGGCTGTGTGTGAGCTCATACGGTATCAGTGTGTTAGCATATTTAATGATGCTCACAATAAAGTGATATAATTATTATTACTGTAAAATAATATTATAATTACTATGGTAAGATAAATATTGAGCAGAATTAATTTCAGCCAATTGATTCGGGCCTCCACAACAGTTGCGATCTCTCATGTGGCCCCTCGGGAAAATGAATTGCGCATCCCTGGTGAAAGTAGATGGCAGGGATCTGGCTCCTAGCTTCCTTTGGGGGGTTGGAGTTCTAAACACTTGCAATTTATAGACTAAACTGTAATTTGTTTCATTCACTAGAAAGCGCTGCAGCTTTAATTAATGATACAAAAGACGAAGTTAAGGATCTTGGCTTTCCAGTCACAGCCCCTATCGTTCTGTATGACTAGAAGGGTGTGTTCACGCAATTTGGCAAATGTGATGTCTGTTTACAAGAGGATCCATGGCAAGAACTCCGTGGTTGACACTTATGTTTCTGGCGCAGATGTGTAGAAATGCCAGAAGATCTTCCCAAGGATTAGCTGCTACACAGTCATTCAATATGGCCAATCTTCAGCTTTTCTTCCCAGAGCCAGCAAGAACAACCTTAGTCATTATTCAGATATTTTCTTTCCATGTTCTCAGAATGTTAGCAGAGATATGACACTTTTTGGTACAAAATCCTCAATAATTACTGAATGTGTGAATGCATTAGCAGATAGAGCTAGAAGTGGGCCCGTTTGTAAGAACAATATATGGGCCCAACAAGGCATCAGAACGCACAATTCCACCTGCTCTGGAGGTAGGAGTGAAGCCCCTTGGCCTTCAGGTTGCACCACTGGTATGTCTGCCCCTGTGTGAATGGGTCCAAAAAGAGGGGTGGAAGTGAGGAAGAAAGATGGCAGATTTTCACTGTTAACTAATACAAACATCTAATGACCCAAAGGGGGATGATCCAGAACTTTTCTTCATGTTATAATTCAGTTTACCAGTTACAGATGACGTGTGTTCTCTAACTCTATAGAGGGATCTTTAAAGGAGTAGTTTATGATCTAATCATCCCCTGAAGGACATTCGTTGACTACAAGTCAAAAACATCTGACATCTGGACTGCAGAGATTTTTGGTCTGTTTGCTTCTAATGAACATGTTAAAAAGGTATAGTGTATACAGTCATAGGGAATACTAAGTACACCCTCTTTGAATCCCACAGTTTTATGGGCCAGCGCATAGTAGAAAAACATCTGGATCTGAGAACGTTTTAACCCCTAACTGAGCTATGATATACATTTATGACATAGGTCGCTAAAGAAAGTATGAAGCTCAAGAACTGAGCCTGCTTGGTGCCAGGCAGATGCCAGCTGCGTTACATAGACGACATCGCTACAGTTTAACCATTTAAACTAAGCTGTAAATCATGAACTATTTAAACTAACTAGCAAATCATGAACATGGCTATTAGTCCGGTGATTTTCAGGATTCCACGACTGTGCATTATACTAGCATAGTAATATAAGAAGCTGAACAGCTGCCTTCCGGGTAATACAGTATGCTCGATGGACTGCATAGTGCTCCAGACCTACACATGGCGCTGACAGAGAAGTGGAAACGCCCCCTGCATCACCTCTTTGAATGGAAGCGAGCAGCTACAGGGAGGATAGAAGTCCAGTTGCTTCACATAGTGATGTTTCCATTAAGGCACCCTAACATTATTTTAATGTTATTTACCGACAGATTCACTCTGCTGGTAAATAGTGTTACTGGATATGACAATTCCCTTTAATTGCTAAAATGACTGGGAAATCTTTCAGAAACATGCTCGAGTTTCCCATTGACCTCCATTATACTCAGTACACAAGTCGCGCCCACCCAAGCATTCGACTGATTGTTACGAGAACCGAGCATAATAGTGCTCGCTCACCACTAATATTAACATACATATTACTCGTCTTTCAGTGGGGTTGATATTACACCTCCCGGTGGTCAAATAAGTTTATGTCACATGACCACTGCAGCCGATCAGCGACTACTGATCAGCTGCAGCCTTCACATTTCCATCAGGTGGAATGGTTTCATCTGCTCCCAGCGATTGCACTGCAGAGAGTCAATGATCTCCCTCTGTGAATCTACGGTATTTACATGAAGTCACTATTGATTGCTGCATGTAAAGGGTTTATTGAGTTGCTGACAATGCTTATTCCCCAGTGATGTGTCTATGCTAGCAGAAGGGAATGAGTACTGAGGCAGAGGGAGTCTCCAGATCATGGTCTTGGGAAGCAGAGTCACTGCCTTTTCACATCTAAATGAAAAATGGCATGTTCTATTAGGATGTGAAAAGGTGAGCGCTGTGATGGGATATGCGTAAGATAAACTATGAATGGATCTTAATATGGTATACTGTATCTTTTTCCTTCCAATTGAAACACTGCCCAAAACACTGCCATGAGAACGTGTCCGTCAACTGTATTTACAAAAGCCATTTTACCATGTTATAAATACATGTTTTAATTGTAAAATAAGGATAAAAACAAATTGGAACACTGGTAATTAGCTGTAACAGAGGTGCACAGGCGGCAACAAAGTGCCCATCTGGCACCCGCCCCCTGCCTGTGCTGAGAGGAGGCAGACGATGCCGAGATACAGAGGACCGGGCTACAGGAAGGAGAGAAGAATCCACACTAACAGCATAAGGAAAGCAAAAGTGGGGGCTAGAGTGTGCAGTTACTGTATGTATATATGCAAGAGAAAATCTGTACATATATGTATATATATATCCTTGTATGCAGTGTCTGTATGTATGTATGCATGTGTATATATGCATGTGTAGAATGTCTGCATGTACAGTACAGACCAAAAGTTTGGACACACCTTCTCATTCAAAGAGTTTTTTTTATTTTCAGGACTCTGAATAGATTCACATTGAAGGCATCAAAACTATGAATTAACACATGTGGAATGAATTACTTAACAAAAAAGTGTGAAACAACTGAAAATATGTCTTATATTCTAGGTTCTTCAAAGTAGCCACCTTTTGCTTTGATTACTGCTTTGCACACTCTTGGCATTCTCTTGATGAGCTTCAAGAGGTAGTCACCAGAAATGGTTTTCCAACAGTCTTGAAGGAGTTCCAAGACATGCTTAGCACTTGTTGGCCCTTTTGCCTTCACTCTGCGGTCCAGTTCACTCCAAACCATCTCGATTGGGTTCAGGTCTGGTGACTGTGGAGACCAGGTCATCTGGCGTAGCACCCCATCACTCTCCTTCTTAGTCAAATAGCCCTTACACAGCCTGGAGGTGTGTTTGGGGTCATTGTCCTGTTGAAAAATAAATGATGGTCCAACTAAATGCAAACCGGATGGAATAGCATGACGCTGCAAGATGCTGTGGTAGCCATGCTGGTTCTGTATGCCTTCAATTTTGAATAAATCCCCAACAGTGTCACCCGCAAAGCACCCCCACACCATCACACCTCCTTCTCCATGCTTCACGGTGGGAACCAGGCATGTAGAGTCCATCCGTTCACCTTTCCTCATCGCACAAAGACACGGTGGTTGGATCTAAAGATCTCAAATTTGGACTCATCAGACCAAAGCACAGATTTCCACTGGTCTAATGTCCATTCCTTGTGTTCTTTAGCCCAAACAAGTCTCTTCTGCTTGTTACCTGTCCTTAGCAGTGGTTTCCTAGCAGCTATTTTACCATGAAGGCCTGCTGCACAAAGTCTCCTCTTAACAGTTGTTCTAGAGATGTGTCTGCTGCTAGAAATCTGTGTGGCATTGACCTGGTCTCTAATCTGAGCTGCTATTAACCTGCGATTTCTGAGGCTGGTGACTCGGATAAACCTATCCTCAGCGGGCAGAGGTGACTCTTGGTCTTTCTTTCCTGGGGCAGTCGTCATGTGAGCCAGTTTCTTTTCAGCGTTTGATGGTTATTGCCACTGCACTTGGGGACACTTTCAAAGTTTTCCCAATTTTTCGGACTGACTGACCTTCATTTCTTAAAGTAATGATGGCCACTCGTTTTTCTTTACTTAGCTGCTTTTTTCTTGCCATAATATAAATTCTAACAGTCTATTCAGTAGGACTATCGGCTGTGTATCCACCAGACTTCTGCACAACACAACTGATGGTCCCAACCCCATTTATAAGGCAAGAAATCCCACTGGTGACTACCTCTTGAAGCTCATCAAGAGAATGCCAAGAGTGTGCAAAGCAGTAATCAAAGCAAAAGGTGGCTACTTTGAAGAACCTAGAATATAAAACATATTTTCAGTTGTTTCACACTTTTTTGTTAAGTATTTCATTCCACATATGTTAATTCATAGTTTTGATGCCTTCAATGTGAATCTACAATTTTCAGAGTCCTGAAAATAAAGAAAACTCTTTGAATGAGAAGGTGTGTTCAAACCTTTGGTCTGTAATGTATATAAATACATGTGTGTACTGTACTGTATGTATGCATGTGTGTAAATAGGCACGTGTGGTGTCTGTATGCAAATATAAGGATCTGCATGCTTGTGTGTGCAGTATCTGTATGCATGTATGTATACAGTCATGGCAGAAGGTGTTCAAATATCATAGCAAATCCCAAGCACACAAATGGAAATGACACAAAGATAATGCAAATGTGATTTATTAGGCTATCTGCAGAAAGAATCGCCACTACAGAAACAGAGCAAAACCAACGTTTCAGCCGGTGTAGGCTTTTATCAAGGATTTGCGTGTCATGAAATCATGCATAGGACGAAAAAGAAATGTCCGGGGACTGTGATGGACGTGCGGCGTCTTAATATCAGCAGAAAGTTGCAATTGCCAGGGAGGCGTAGATAAGAGGTAAGACAGAGGAAAATTGCCTTAAGACAGCCAGGAGTGGGGACAGGGTCCCAGAGAACGTGGGTGTCAGCAGGGCAGTGTGGCAGGCGGCCTGGCAGAAGGTGTTGGCACCCTTGAAATTGTTTTAGAAAATGAAGTAATTTGCTCAGAACATTATTGCAATTACACGTTTTGTTATACACATGTTTATTTCCTTTGTGTGTATTGGAACAACAACAAAAAAACAGGAAAAAAGGTAAATTGGACATAATTTCACACAAGATTAAAAAAAATGGGCTGGACAAAATTGTTGTCACCCTCACCTTAATATTTGGTTGCACACGCTTTGGAATAAATAACTGCAATCAATCTCTTCCTATAGCCATCAACAAGCTTCTTACACCTCTCATCTGGAATTTTGGATCACTCTTCTTTTGCAAACTGCCCCAGGTCTCTCATATATGAAGGCGCCATCTCCCAACAGAAATTTTAAGATCTCTCCACAAGTGTTCAATGGGATTTAGATCCGGACTCATTGCTTGGCGCTTTAGAACTATATAGTGTTTTGTTTCCATCCACTTAGGGGTTCTTCTTCAAGTAGGTTTGGGTTCATTGTCTTGCTGGAATACCCATGACCTAGGACACAAATCCAGCTTTCTGACACTGGGCATTACATTGTAACCCAAAATCCTTTGGTAATCTTCAGAGCTCATGATGTCTTACACACAGTCAAGGCACCTGATGCCAGAGGTAGCAAAACAGCCCCAAAACATCTTTCAACTTCCACAATATTTGAATTTGGCTTTTGGTACTGTGTTCTTTTCTTTTTTAGGCCTCAATCCATTTTTGGTAAACAGTAGAATGATGTGCTCTACCAAAAAGCTCTATCTTGATCTCATCTACCCACAAGACTCTTTCCCAGAAGCTTGAATTTCTTTGGAACTTGATTGGGGCTGCTTATTCACTATCCAGACTATCCTGCATTGCAATCTTTCATCAACTATTCTCTGTCATCCTCATCCAGGGAAATTAGATACAGTGCCATGGGTAGTAAACTTCTTTATTATGTTGCTCACTGTGGGCAAAGGAACATCAAGATCTCTTGAGATGGACTTGTAACCTGCAGATTATTAATATTTTCAAATAGTTTGATTCTCAAGTCCTCAGACTCTTCTCCTCTTCCTGTTCTCTATGCTTAGTATGGCACACACAGACACACAATGCATAGATTGCACCAACTTCTCTTTTTACCTGGTTTCAGGTGTGATTTTCATGTCTGTTACTTGCTACAAGTGAGTTTGAACGAGGATCAAATGCTTGAAACAAAGTTGTTTACGAACAATTTTGAAAAGGAGAAAAAACTTGTCTGGCCCATTTTTTGAATCTTATATGAAATTTTATCAAATTTGCCTTTTTTTCACTGATTTTTTTTTTGTGTTATTACAATACACACAAAGGAAATAAACATGACAACAATTGTAATTATAATTTTCTGTTAGAAATACTTCATTTTATGGAACAATTTCAAGGGTGCTAACACTTTCGGCTATGACTGTGTATATGCTTGTATGGACTGTCTATATGCATGTGAGTATATGCTTCTGTGGAATTTCTGTATGCATGTGTGCATATATGCATGGGAGTGTATATATGCTTATACGGAGTCTCAGTATGCATGTGTGTTTATATGCTTGTGTGGAGTTTTTGTATGCATGTGTGTGTATATATATGCTTGTGTACATTGTGTATATACACGTGTGTGGTGTGTATTAATGCATGTATATGTGAGGGTGATCAATGAGTGGAATAGGCTGCCATGAGAGGTGGTGAGTTCTCCTTCAATGTGTAACGCCTGCCTGGTCCACAGACTCAGATGGGCTGTAATGGACAGGCTAGAGGGAAGCCACTCGCCAAGCAGGACCCCCAGAACCCTGAAACCCTTTAACCCCTATACAGGGATTTCGAATTACACAGGGCCCTGGAGATCACTACCTGTGGAAGGCTGCAGTCCGATGAGTGTAGTCGTCAGGAAGGGTCAAACCAGGAATAGCAGAACAGGAACAGAATCAGCAGGCAAGGACGTAATCAGAAAACGTAGCAGAGGTCAAATCCGGATCGGGCAGCGAGGTACAAAAACAGCAGGCAGGAGGGTAGTCAGGAAACACGCAGAATTCAGCACACGAAATCACAGGACGAAACAAGAGCCAGAATTCTCAGAACTATCTCTGGCAGAGGTCAGCAGACAGGAGGGGAATTAAAAAGGGTGTGGTGTCTTCCCATAGGCTGTAGCTGAATGATGGTACCTCAGCTGGGAGACACCCGCCACCTACAGTCAGCCAGTCGCACTACAGATCCCCAGGAAACCCAGACCAGTGGATGAACAGAGCCTGCGCCCACCGGCGCTGCTGGCAGCGACTCCTCTCCCATCACCAGCACCATCCACGGCAGGAACATGGCGTCGCCTGGCGATTGGAGCAGAAGTTGATGGAGCGGACTCCGGTGGTGACGTAACACAATGTAAGTCTTCAAGAAGAGACTGGACAGACATCTGTGTGGGATGATATAATGAATCCTGCATTCAGCAGGGGTTGGACCAGATGACCCTAGAGGTCCCTTCCAATTCTAACATTCTATGATTTTATGTATGTACGAGTGCAGTATATTTATGTGTATGGAAGATGTACTACTAAAAAGAAACACAGTAAAGTCTGCTCTGGACTCCATCATATTTTCATACTTACAGCAATAGTTGAGCTTCGTCGCGATGCAGTAGGCGTAGATGGTAAAGAGGTAAGAGAAGAACTGACGTTGCATTCCTCTGAACTAAGGTTTCCAGATGCATCACTCAGACCACTGCTGATGGAACTGCTCTCATCCCAACTGTAAAAACACCATAGTGATAAGTTATATAGTTATCAGTCATTCCTCAGAAAGGCATTTCTTTAAAGTAAAAGTTAAACAAATTCAGCAAAACAATGCATTTAAATATGGAAATGAAAAATATTTCATTCAGTTGTAAGGTCATCATGATCAGATGATAGTGAGCTTTTTAGACACATTGATATTGAGAAATACTGAAGGTTCAATATCTTATTTAAACAGGACACTTATTGGAATATTCCTTTAGGCTACGTTCCCACAATGAGTATTTGATGAGTGTTTGATGCTGCAGCATTTCTGCACCCATTGGCTAATTTAGGATACTTGAGTTTTTATTACATTTGAGTGCGGTTTATTTTTCAGTTGCGTTTTTTGTCTACTTTTGAAATATATATCAAGCTCTAAACAAAACTGCTGTGTTTTAGATACTTCTTGATACTTAAGGCCCAGTCACACTAAACAACTTACCAGCGATCCCAACAACGATACAACCTGATAGGGATCGCTGGTAAGTTGCTAGGAGGTCCCTGGTGAGTTGTCACACTAAGCGACGCTCCAGCGATCCCACCAGCAACCTGACCTGGCAGGGATCGCTGGAGCGTCGCTACACGGGTTGCTGGTGAGCTGTCACACAGGCAGATCTCACCAGCAACCAGTAACCAGCCCCCAGTCAGCAGCGCCGCGTGGAAGCGATGCTGCGCTTGGTAACTAAGGTAAATATCGGGTAACCAACCCGATATTTACCTTGGTTACCAGCGCACACCGCTTAGCGCTGGCTCCCTGCACACCTAGCCACAGTACACATCGGGTTAATTACCCGATGTGTACTCTGCTACGTGTGCAGGCAGCAGGAGCCGGCTTCTGTGGACGCTGGTAACCACGGTAAACATCGGGTAACCAAGAAGCCCTTCCCTTGGTTACCCGATATTTACCTTCGTTACCAGCGTCCGCCGCTCTCACACTGCCAGTGCCGGCTCCCTGGTCCCTGCACTCCTAGCCACAGTACACATCGGGTTAATTACCCGATGTGTACTCCAGCTACGTGTGCAGAGAGCAGGGAGCCGGCACTGACAGCTGAGAGCGGCGGACGCTGGTAACGAAGGTAAACATCGGGTAACCAAGGGAAGGGCTTCTTGGTTACCCGATGTTTACCGTGGTTACCAGCGTCCGCAGAAGCCGGCTCCCTGCTGCCTGCACATTTAGTTGTTGCTCTGTCGCTGTCACACACAGCGATGTGCACTTCACAGCGGGAGAGCAACAACTAAAAAATGGTCCAGGACATTCAGCAACAACCAGCGACCTCACAGCAGGGGCCAAGTAAGTTGTTGCTGGATGTCACACTAAGCAACATCGCTAGCAAGATGTGCATCAGCAGCGATGTTGCTAGCGATGTTGCTTAGTGTGACGGTACCTTTAGCGTTGGTAACATTTTGTTGATAGTCTTGATAAGTTTACATTTTCATGCATTTTTGTAGTGTTTGGGGTTTTTTTGCATATTGTCCTCATTTCATTAAAATCCACAAATAAAACTCATAATTATAACAAGAGCTGTTGACATGTTGTAGATCATAACATTGCATATGACTAAGATTCCTATAAATCCTAGCGCTTTTTTGCACAGAAAAGTTGCCGTAAGAAATAAGCAACTCAGAATCACAATTTCAATGTTGTGAAGGGATTGTTTCTAATTTTATATTCTTTGAACAGAGACTCAATGATATGGAACAATATTTTAATGATAGGGGGTTTTCCACACTGCTCCTGCTAGCAATTCTCCATTTTCCAGTGACAACATGCATCAACAGAGCAGCTCCCTCTCTTCTGTTCTGCTGTGTTGAAAGGGCATCTCTGCTGATGTTAGGCTGATTGACAGTTGGCTTCCCACTTCCTAAATGCAGGGAGCCTGCTGTCAATCACCATGATGCTGGTACGCATGTCTCATCGACAGAGCAATGCAGATGAGCAAGAGCTGCTCTGTTGATGTGAGGTCAAAAGAAGCAGGAGAGACACCACTTGAGCCTGAGAGATCTTAGCAGGGCAGAATAGGCATCCTGCATTTTCATCAGTTTTCCCCTCTACAGACTCTCTCTCTACTTGACAATCCACTCTGAGCTGGTGGGTGAAGATTAGCTGCTATGATCTCTCCCATATACACCACAGAAAGAAGGATTCCTGTTCATCTTCCCTTTTTTAGCACACAGAGACAAATAGCAGCAACGTGAAGAAGATTGATTATACAGCAAGTCAAAGCTGTCTGGATATCAATCTAGCTCAAAGACTTGAAATCTCCCATTTGCTCTATCCTCTACAAACTATTCCCTTACTGCTGAAACACACTGATATCAACAAGTTGCAAAAAGCGTTTGTAAAGTTTTTATGGCAGAGAAAGAGACCGAGAGTATCCTACTCAAAGCTGTGTCTACAGAAAAAAGATGGAGGGGTGCAAAGGCCCATGATTAGATTGTTCAACTTAGCGGCACTTGCCAGACATATAAAAGACTGGGTCAACAGGACAACCTTCTTTTCTAACGTTCAGCTGGAGAGGGAGCTAACAAGCCCTTTTAACTTGGTAGCGGTATTACATATGAAGCTAGATAAAATACCAACGTACGTGAAACAGAGCTGTTTAATAAAGGACACGGTGGGGGCCTGGAGAGCACCGAGAAAACTGTATAGACTCCCTTATTGTCTTTCAAAATTTACCCCGTTGTGGGAGGATCCAAATTTCATTCAAGGGTCTCAAAACAAATTATTTCAAGGATGGAAGCAGAGGAGGATACGGAGGTTGGGTGATTTACTGAAAACGGAGGAGGGGAGAGTTCTGAGCTGGACGGAGGTATCGGGAAAATTTAACATGGAAAATCACAATTAGCTACAATATTTACAAATAACAACACATTACACATCAGTGGTAAAAGAGGTCGGGAAGGCTGAGAAGAAGGGGAGTTTTGATGTATTGATTGGTCAGGGAGCGGAACATGAATCCCTTTCGATCATATACCAACGATTGAGAGATCAAGTACAGGGCCCCTGGAAAGAGCAAATATTTAAAACCTGGGAGACGGCTCTGGGCGATCCGGACATCTATGATAAAATTCTAAGAGGTTGGGATCTGTTAAGAAAGTAATGCTAAATGAACAATGGAGGGAGATGCAATTCAAGCTAGTACACAACGCAACATACACCTTTAATATACCACATAGCAGCTCACCAGTGCATTTCTTGGACCATTGCCCTAAGTGCGGACTACATAAAGCAAAACTGTTTCACTGCATATGGGAATGCCCACAGGTGAGGGGGGTATGGGAGGAAGCGGCGGCGTACATATTGAGGATTTGGAAAGTAGTTATACCCGTCACCCCTCAGGCCTGTTTGTTTCACTGTATAGAAGCCCCTACGGAAACTGACAGAGCAAGTGCTCACATTCCAGATGTAGTACACATAGTATTGCTTGTAGTCAAGAAATGCCTACTTAGGAATTGGCTGATAAGACAGACTCCGAGAAATACAGAAATAGTTGATACCCTAAAAGCAATAATGATGTACGACAAACTGGATTCGGAGAAACATAAGGAGAAGTCCACTAAAAGATTCTTCAAAAAGTGGAGAACATTTATTGAGCTTCACGCAGACGGAAATCACCCAGTTAATTAAAGCATTTGAACACACGGCTTGGTATTGTTTGGAAGACATTACAGGGACACTAGGGACACTGAAGATGGGGAGCATCCAAAGGACCAACTGAAGGGAACAAATAGGTTAGTTTGTTAAGTTAGAGTAAATTATTGTTAAGATAATTCTATGGAGATTAAATTGTTGTGACAATGAAAAAGAAAATGATGTAACAGAAGCATTGTACGATCCGGAGACATTTTATGGAGTGTAACAACATGTTGTCTTGTTGATGATATGTGCTTGCTGACATCAAATAAAATATGTGTAAAAAAAAAAAAAGATTTGTAATGGAGCTCACTACAATGATTCTCTGTCTCTCACTGTCCTTTATATGTCCCTGCTCCTCTCTCCTCCTTCCATTTCCCCTCTTTATAGAGCAGACCTGGGTAAACTGCATATCCCGCTGCATTACTTTGCCCAATGTATCAATTTTAGTGGTATCTGCATCCTGAACACTATGGTGGAAGGAGTCGTCGGCTCCCTGTTACACCATCCTCACAGCAGGCGCGATGACATCACTAGATTGTGCTTGCTGTGTGGAGCCTTAGGGGTACTTTACACGCTGCGATATCGCTAACTATATATCGTCGGGGTCACGGTGTTTGTGACGCACATCCAGCGTCGTTAGCGACATCGCAGCATGTAACACGTACGAGCGACCTTCAACAATCGCAAAAGTGGTAAAAATCGTTGGTTTTGGAGAGGTCGTCCAAACACCAAATATCGTTGTCTGGTGAGTAACGACGTTGTTTGTCGTTCCTGCGGCATCACACATCGCTGTGTGTGACACCGCAGGAACGAGGAAACTCACCGTACCTACCTCCACCGGCAATGAGGAAGGAAGGAGGTGGGGATGTTCGGCCCACTCATCTCCGCCCCTCCTCTACTATTGGGCGGCCGCTTAGTGACGTCGCTATGACGCCAAACAAACCGCCTCCTTTCTAAGGTTCACCGGTCACAGCGACGTCACTAGGCAGATAAGTGCGTGTGATGGGTGTAAGCGATGTTGTGCGACATGTACAGCGATTTGCCCGTGACGCACAACCGATGGGGGCAAATACGCTCGCTAGCGATATCGATACCGATATCGCAGCATGTAAAGTACCCTTTAGTCTATACGCAGCAAAGGCTTGAGCAGGGCACTGGGTTAACGGGGGCTGATTTGAGTAGTATTTTTTTATTGTCCTTTACTTCTTGGGGAAATATTTGTACACACCAAGCTGTGGGGACATCACACTTTGTGGTAAGCTATCGGGGATCATAATTAGTGGTAGGCTGTGAGATCCATTTCACTGTTGAGGGCTGTGGTGACATCATACTGTTTTGTGGGCTGTGGGTACATAATACTGTTTGGGGGGCTGTAGGCACTGTCATACAGTTTTGAGTGGCTGAGAGGGAATCATATTATAAAGGGTGTCTATTATAAAGTGTGTATGGAGCTGTGGGATCCATTATTCTGTGTGTGGGGTGTCGTAGGGTCCATCATGCCTTGTCGGGAGCAATGGAGTCCATAATACTGTATGGGAAACTGTTGGGGCCATCATACTGTGTTGGTGGATTGGGAGTATTATGTTGTGTGAGGGGGTATCATACCATATTGGGGACTGTAGAGGCATAAATTGGCTGTGTGGGGGTTTGTGGGGACATTATACTGTTTGGAGCACTGTGGTGACATCACACTGTGTGAGGGGCTGTGGTGGAATCATACTTTGTGTGGGGACATCTGGGGGGGATGACTGGGGCATCATACTGTGTGTGAGGAGTTGTTGATCAAGTACAAAGGCTGAATAACAGAAGCAGTATGATTTATTACTTATAAACTTTGTAAAAAGCAAAAATAATATGGTGTTAATTAGATACTTCTGGTAAGAACACATGTTACAATAAGCCACAAAAATCTCTTATGTGGCCCCTGGGGGAAATTATCGCCCACCCTTAGTATAATGTATAATAAGCTGTGTCATATTACACCATGGTGAGCCTGACCGGTTTGTCTTGGCAACATTTGATTTCAGTTGTTCCTTCACAGTGGATGATAGGTTCAGGAAGTGGGGGAGGGTTATCTGATAAGATTTTATTTTTTTATTTTTGCTTGTACTAGTAATGTATGAAAGTATGTCGAAAGAACAATTCCATTTTAAAGGGGTTATCCAGTGTAAGACGTATCATCTGTAGTCACTCTATGAGACAAAGCCAAATCATGACAGTATGTGATGCGCATGCTATCACAGTTTCCATGTATTCCCCATGCAATCTGCTTTTTTGCGATCACATGCCAACTAGACTTCTGCATTCTATCAATTTACTTCCATTAAAACAAGCCTGCACGTGATAGCAAGTTTGGAAAATGCACTCATGTGAGCGCTCACTCACACAGAGGAATCGTGACAGTGAGTGCATTCCACACAGTCAAAATTAGGCACAAGAGTTACAGCGGATTGCTTCTTAGACTGGACAACCCCGATAACGATAAGTTAATGGGCTGATTTTGGCAGTTGTCAATATACCTCATTAGACCTTTATTTTAATCTAGCACACAAAATCTAAGTTTTACTTGTTTGCACTGCCGCCAATCCAGTAATGTACCCAGGGGAGATCATTACTACCTCCCACACACTGAGGAGACATAAATGGATTCTTTCTCTGTGAATTGAAAAATGTTTATCTGGTTAAATGCCTGAGCGGTCTCGTGTATGTTGGGGAGACGATCCAACAATAAAGAGCCGGCAATAGCAAACACAAATCTACAATATGGGGCGCAACCTTCACCCATGGCTGGAATCATTCCACCACTCAAATGCCAAATAATTAAGTAGGTGTAAACCCTGAGATGGGAAGGGTATATAAGCCTTTAGGATCCTTATGTTACGAACCAAGGCTCCAAAGAGAAGAAACGGAGAACATCAGATTAATCACTTATTACATTCATTGTATAGCCTCGCACAATTTCCCATTTTACTTTCTAGACGCTTCAGACGAGCTGAACCGACAGGAGGAAATTTAGATGGGAGCCTGGTAAGTAGTAATATTATGGCTTACGTATAACCTTGCTTATTCAGCGAGGTGAGATATTAGGGATATCCACCAACTTTATTGGGGTGGGAAGGCTTTTACTCTCTTCTGATCAATAAAATGTTACCTAAGTACTTCTAGAGTATGTTTTTTTACATGTTACTATTTACTTACTGTAGGGTTCCTATGCGTTGGGTTATATTTGTTTGCTAATGGTCAGAGTGTGACTGTGCGCCTACATATTATACTTAGGCCCCATGCACACACTGCAGTTTTTGATACGTTTTTGATGCAGTTTATGGTGACCTTGTAGTCACCTCACACTGCACGCTTTTCCTTCCCCAGCAAAGTCCATTAGATTTCAGTTTTGCTGTGCGTACGTTGCTTTTTTGATGGGCTGCAGCATGTCAATTCTTTTTGCGTTTTCCCTGCGTTTTTTCACTCATTGATGATAAAAACCTCATCAAAAACACATGGTCAAAAAAACGCATCAAAAATACACTAAAAACGCATTAAAAATAAACTAATAATGCATCAAAAACACATGGTCAAAAAACGCATCAAAAATATACTAAAAATGCATAAAAAAATACACTATAAACGCCTCTAAAAATACATGGTCAAAAAACACATCAAAAATACACTAAAAATGCATCAAAAACATATGTTCAAAAAATGCATCAAAAATACACTAAAAACACACAAAAATGCATGTGTTTTTTTGACCACAAGATGTGTTTTTTTGGCCACAGGGTGAATTTTTGTGGTTACAACAAAAATGCAGCTTGCGGACACAGCCTTATATTCACAGGCGTGCTGGCCCTTGTCTCTGCCTCCGACTCCCCCTCCCACTCTACTCTTCACCTCTGTAGTAAACCTTACAAGCACTAACTTTCATCTCCTTTCTCAGAAATGTGAAAATCTGTCTATCACGTTTTGGTCTTTTTTTATTGTATATTTTTAGAGAAGTGTGATAGTAAGTTCTCTCTGTGTTTGCATATGTTTCCTCCAATAGGGATAGGGGTCTAAGATTGTGAGCCCCAAACAGAACAAGGCGTGAAGACTTTAAGCTGGTTCATCAAAGCTTTTATGCCGGTATTGTGGTGTAGAGCAACTGGTGGCTGTGGTAAAATGATGAGACTGTTGCTGTTCTCACGCCATTTCTGCTCAGGACCAGCAAAGTGGGGGAGCAGGGGCAGGACAGGAGCGTGGTGACTGCTGCTCATCAAACTCATGATGAGTGCTAGTGTACACTAAATGACAAATCTTACTCCAGCAGTGAGTGGCAAGGGGCACACAGAGGTGCATGCTACTCCTCGTGTGAGCAGGTCTTGATGTATCGGGCCCAGTGCACTATGTAATAGTTATCAATCCAAATGTTCCAGGATTCTGCTGTAGTCTATGCCAAAAACCCTTGCGCTATATTTATTTTGTGTCTTAGACATTTTTACGCGTTCCTTAAGGAAGGGTCATAGCTTCATGTAAAAGAAGCCTGAAGCGTGCCCACATTTTGGCTTAATGGGATTGTCTACTACTTGGTTAACCTTCTCGTTCTCCATGTGCGCCCCCATAAAAATAAAAAAGCCTATACTCACCTCCGGTGCTGGCGTGGTTACAGCCATGTTGGAGCTCATGTTCCCGGGGCCCACGTGACATTGTTATGAGCCCTGAGACCAATCAGCACCAGCTTCCTTCTCCCCACCTTCAAACGGTTAAATAATTAACAGTAAGTGAGCGCTGCGGTTGCCACTCACTTCCTGTTATTTAATTAACCGTTCAAAGGCGAGAAGAAGGAAGTCAGTGTTCATTGGGTAGGGGCTCGCGTGTCATAACAATGTCACGTGAGCCCTGGGAACACGAGTCTCGACATTTCTGGGACCGCGCCAGCACCGGAGGTGAGTATAGGCTTTTTTATGTTTATGGGGCAAACACAGAGAATGAAAAGGAGTTGTCCAAGTAGTAGACAATTCCTTTAACTTCTAGCACAAAGAAAGCCAACTAACAGGTGATGTAAATTTAGACTAAACGGTCTGAAAATGTGACATGTTTACCAAACAGCATGGACCACTAGATGAATTTGTCACAGTTTAAGACTGTCTAAAGTTGCATTAAACATTAGATGTTCTGGATGACTGTAAAGCACGGCAGAATAACTTAGCGCAATATCAACCAGCATAATAAGCATTAGATTACACTGGCTACTTGCTTCTGTTCTGCTGGAACTACAAGGTCACCTTTTATTACACGGCTCTTTCCACGTCTTCGTCTTTATGGACTGACGATCCACAAAATATAGCAAAGAGGGACATCTCAGAGTTTGGTCCAATGTGTGGTCAGACATTTTAATGAAAGGTCCATGAAGTGATCACACAGGCGGCTCTCGGGCTGAATAAGGGCACAGTTAGTGTGAAACATGGACATGTGGACTCAGGCCTACTCCCCTTATATTACCAATGGAGCTCGTCACCTAACACTCGGGTGTCCGGCCGCGCCATGTCAGATAACAGTAAAACCGGACGCAAGCTTTTGTTTGTCATCTGGCGGTGTCGGCTACTAGCCCACTAGTATTGTTAGCCATACAGGAGCTGCCTACTTTCTGTAGTTTTTTCTTCATATGAGCAATAACATTTATATATTTCCACCAACTGGGCCTTTATTTTGAGAGATTTCATGAAATAAATTGGCAGCTTCATGGAATGAGAATGAACAAGTTTTCCATTTAGTATACAGGTTGTTACGAATCTACAATACTAAATACGGCAGAATTTACTGCTGTTTATTTTAACACAGTTTGTCATTATATATTTATTCATTTTGCCCAAGATGGCAACTATTAGGATAAGCCTTAGCCATGGCCTAAGTGACTATACATGGCAGAGATGTGGGCATTGTTAGGCCCATATTTCCGCTGTTAAACTGTTTAAATGCTGCGGCATCTAAGACAAATAGCTTTATTTAGAGCATGACACACCAAACAGAGACAAAAAACAAAGCAAAAAACTGAATAAAAAAGCATGTTAAAAAATGCACACAGAAACGCAATAAAAAAAGCTAGTAAACTAAGGTGCAGAAATGGGCAAGAAATTCTCCAGCACCAAGAACTCAACAGATACTGATTGTGGGAAAGTAGCCTAAGGGTTTAAGAGGCTGAGATTGACATTTATTCCCATCCCGGCTGTTACATGAAGGTGTTCTGTTATAGCGAAGTAACATTTACCACTGGAGATGGACGGATCACTCCGCACAATCCCGGCACGCGGTCCAGCTCAGTTGGCACCAATATCCTGAGCCTCTGGGTACCGTGACACGGTGTTTGACTTGCTGGTCAGGCCTGACAGCATCTGTGTGACGTCTCGACAGCCTGGCTAATCATAAGCCAAGCCTAGGATCCTGGAGGGTAAAGAAACTCACACAGCTCCTGTCTATGGCCAGAGAGCACTAACCTAGATGGTGGACCAGGGTCAGGCAGAGCAATCGGCGTATCTCTATTAAATATCTTATATATACATTGGCATTATATATATATTACAATGGCATCTATCGAGTAGAAACATATATTTATTTTGTAGGCAAGTGGATAAGAACATCTTGAAAACAGTAGGCCTTGAAGATTGCTCTTCAATTTTAGTAGTGAATATCTGCCAAAAGTAGTCCAAAGAGAAACAACCCTGGCAAAAGGTCCCAGGTGCCTCATGCTCAGTGATACGTGGGATAGTAGCACAAAAGAGCTATCATTGCCCAAATTGCTAAAGAAAGTAATGCTGACTATCATAAAAAAGTGGCAGAAAGCAAAGGGTTACAAAGGGATTCATCTGGCATTGGTCCATGTGTACAACATATTTGGATTAGTGAGCAAGAGGCTGAGACCGCGTGCAAGTCGCAATAAATCCAAACCAAAAAGCTTGTAGCGAGAGCCAGTATGGGAAATGTAACCATCTAGATTAGGTATCACAAGAGTTAATGATTTAGATCAAAACGTAAAGCCAGAGCATCCAAAGACCACACAGGTCAGTTATCAAATTGCTCATTAATGGGAATCTGTCACATATAGAAACGCTACTTAGATGTGGGCATGGGTTGGTCTGTAGAAAATAGTGTCTAACTACTGCTTGGCTGGATTACTGGAGCAGCGGGTGCAGGGAGAAAATGAAGTTATATTCTTCCAGTCATCGGGGCCATGCAACAAGAAACAGTAAACTTCTTTCTGAAACATAGTGCAGCAGCGCTGTGTGATAGTTCAGGCAGATAAAACGCTCCTGATACCTTCTAAGGCTCTGTGCGCACTAGTGCATTTTACCCGCGGATTTACCCGCGGATTTGCCGCGGAAATTTCTTGAGAAATGTCTGCAATCTTTGTGCAGACATTTCCCAGCAAATTCTATGAGAAAAAAAAATAGCTGTGCGCACTGTGCGGATTTTTCTCAAGAAATTTCCTTGAGAAGAATTTCTCGAGAAAATTTCTTGAGAAAATGAGCATGTCAATTCTTTTCCGCAGGTACCCTGCGGATTTCGGCAGTACAGCCTGCAAAATCCGCAGGGAACCACCCGCGTCTAATCCGCGGCAAATCCGCATGCGGATTTAGTGCGGACTGCCAGAAGTTTCTCAAAAAATATTCTTGAGAAACTTCACATTTCTAGTGCGCACATAGCCTAAGGGTAAATTCTACTGTTGTGTTTCCCTAAAGTTTACTTCCACCCAAAGCACATATGCAGAATTTCTGTCTGGAATATCATCATTGTATTACAGTTCCAGTACTATGCATAAGATTTTACTAAATCTATTCGCCCCAGAGAAAATTAGCAGAAATTTAAGAATATTGTGGATCTGGCATTATCACACAGGTAATAAGCCGCAGAGCCTAAAGGTGGCTTTACACGCTACAATATCGTTAATGTTTTATCGTCGGGGTCATGTTGTTAGTGACGCACATCCGGCGTCATTAACGTTATCGCAGCGTGTGACACTTAACTGCGACCTTAAGCGACCTCAAAAATGGTGAAAATCGTTCACCATGGAGAGGTCGTCCCAAACTCAAAAATCGGTAAGGGTTGTTTATCCAGGTGGTTCATCGCTTATGCGGCAGCACACATCACTATGTTTGACACCGCAGGAGCGAGGAACGTCTCCTTACCTGCCACCGCCGGCCACAATGCGGAAGGAAGGAGGTGGGTGGGATGTTACGTCCCACTCATCTCCACCCCTCCGCTTTGATTGGCCGGCCGCTTAGTGACGTCGCGGTGACGCCAAACGTCCCTCCCCCTTGAGGGAGGGATTGTTCGGCAGTCACAGCGCCGACGCCGACCAGGTAAGTGCGTGTGACGCTGCCGTAGCGATAATGTTCGCAGCGGCAGCGATCACACGATATCACATGGGCGACGGGGGCGGGGGCTTACACACTCGATATCTCTAGAAATTGCTAGCAATATCGTAGCGTGTAAAGCCACCTAAACTGTCTGGATCACTGGTGGTCCCAGCTGTCAAACCCCTAGTGATCAGCAAGTTAAAGGATAGGGATAACTTGGGGGTTTTTTTAAGGAATATCTCTTAGAGCAGTGGCCCCTAAGGTTACTGATCGTGAGAGCCACAATCAGCTCTGAGATGGTTGCGAGTCACATTCAGTTCCTCATCCTCCCACAATAGAGACACGGAGTATAAAGACTACCAAAGCTTCACCACAAATAGAACAATGTGCCCTTGTTCCCCTGTGCCTTCTAGGCAGGATACTTACATCTGGGAGTGCACTTTACCACATTCAGTATTCTTGCACCAAGTGCACTCACCACACTATTGCATCCAGCTTTGAGCACCCCTCTAAATGACAGTATCAAACCTATCTGCAGATTACCATATATAAAGTGGGGAAATAAGTATTTGATACACTACAAAGAATGGAGAGGCCTGTGATTTTAATTGTAGGTACACTTCAACTGTGACAGACAGAATAAAAAAATCCAGATAATTATATTGTATGATTTATAAATAATTAATTTGAATTTTATTACATGAAATAAGTATTTGATACAATAGAAAAACAGAACTTAATATTTTGTACAGAAACTTTTGTTTTAAATTACAGAGGTCAGACGTTTCCTGCAGTTTTTGACCAAGTTTGCACACTCTGCAGCAAGGATTTTGTCCGACTCCTCCATACAGATCTTCTCGAGATCTTTCAGGTTTCGGGGCTGTCACTGGGGAACATTGAGTTTCAGCTCCTTCCAAAGATATTCTATTGGGTTCAGGTCTGGATAGTGGCTAGGCCACTGCAGGACCTTGAAATGCTACTTACAGAGCCACTCCTTAGTTGCCCTGGTTTTGTGTTTTGTGTCATTTTCATGCTGGAAGACCCAGCCATAACCCATCTTCAATACTGTTACAGAGGGAAGGGGGTTATTGGCCAAAATCTCAAGATACATGACTCCATTCATCCTTCCTTCAATACGGTGCAGTCGTCCGCTCCCCTTTGCAGAGAAGCCCAGCCAAAGTATAATGTCCCCCCCCCGTGATTCACAGTTGGGATGGTGTTCTTGGGGTTGTAGTCATTCTTTTCTTCCTCCAAACATGGCGAGTGGAGCTGATACCACCAAAAAGTTATATTTTGGTCTCATCTAACCACATGACCTTCTCAAATGCCTTCTCTGGATCACCTGATGGTTGTTGGCAAACTTCAAACCAGCCTGGATATGTACTGGTGTGAGCAGGGGTGCCTTGTGTGCCCTGCAGGAGTTTAAGCCATGATGGCATATTGAGTTACTAATGGTATTCTTTGAGACTCTGGTCCGCGGTCACTTCAGATCATTGACCAGGTCCTCCCGTGTAGTTCTGGCCTTATTCCTGACCTTTCTCAGAATCATCCTTACTCCACAAGGCGAGATCTTGCATGAAGCCCCAGACCGAGTAAGATTGACGGTCATCTTTTGTTTCTTCTATTTTCTAATAATTGCGCCAACAGTTGTTGCCTTCTCACCAAGCTGCTTGCCTAGTGCCCAGTAGCCCATCCAAGCCTTCTGCAGGTTTCCAATTTTGTTCCTGGTGTCCTTGGACAGCTCTTTTGGTCTTGGCCATGGTGGAGAGGTTGGAGTGCGATTTATTGAGTGTGTGGACAGGTGTCTTTTATACAGCTAATGAGTTCAAACAGGTGCAATTAATACAGGTAATGAGTACAGAGTTGGAGGGCTTGTGAGAAACAGAACTCTTGCTGGTTGGTAGGTGATAAAATACTTATTTAATGCAATAAAATGCTAAATAATTATCTAAAAATCATACAATATGATCATTTTATTTTTTTTATTCTGTCTGTCACAGTTGAAGTGTACCTACGATAAAAATTACAGACCTCTCCATTCATTGAAGGTGGGAAAACTTGCAAAATCGTCAAGGTATCAAATACTTCCTGACTGTATCTCTTCTCCCAGTATGTGGAACTGTTTGGGGCTACTCATAAAAGTCACAGACCTGCTCTTCATAGCTGTTTGTTAGACCTGGCGCTAATGCACCAAGCTGGCAGACAGCCGCAGGCCACACATCACCATATGTGGCTCCCAACTCACAGGTTGGGGGCCCCTGCCTTAAATGAATGCAAATTTACACTACGAACATAACATCTTGGTGTTGGCTATAAAACATCTCTGACCACACACTCCGGCAAACACATCTACTCACTTTGACATGCACACAAAAAATACAATCAGGTACAGATCTACACCGTGTGACACATTTCCAGGTACATTAGCGCACACATCGGCACAGTGCAAGTATCTACACATGCAACCATCAGCACACTGACACACATACATACAGTGTATACGGCAAACACTAACCTGATTATCATCAGCTGCTCTCAAATAGAAGCAGATGACAATCTGCAAAAAGCACACATGTGGCCACATGACTGCCCACTGACACTGCAAGTACAGTGGGATTGTGACAGTGTGCACATTGCGCACTATCAGATGCAACAGTCTGCAGTTTCCTTTTCCTGATTCAAATGAAACCAGTGCTGACAGTATGTCCTCTCCGATGCAAAGCATAATAAGACTATATATTAAATTATCCTAATTTAGTCTTCTTAGGCTTTAAACTGAATACATTCAGCACAACATTTTGATAAGGCTTTAGCTATTCTTTTGACGCTCCGGCAGATAGACAAATGTTACAATGCTAAATCGAAAACATCATTGTAAAGAATGAATGGACACAAATCTGACTGTTACCGTATTATATTACATTTACGTGGAGTGTTTTTCCAATAGGCTATGTGTGATCAGAAATCAATTGTTGTCTTGTTAACAATCACACAGCTTTGGCATTAATATTGATGATCATTTATTTGTTTTTCAAAGAAAGCTGTTACCAGGTTTTTACTACCCTAATATGAGAGCAGCATAACGTAGGGGCAGACACCCTGATTCCAGTGATGTGTCACTTACTAGGCTACTTGCTGCACTTTTGATAAAATCCCTGCAGATCTACCAGTTGTCTGAACACTGAGCGATTTATAACACCGCCCACACCACTGATTGGCAGCTTTCTGTGTGCATTGTACATAGGCAGAAAGCTGCCAATCCGTAGTGAGGGCGGGGTTTTACAAAGCTCATATGGAGGACTTTATGGCAGCAGTTTTACTAGTTCTCTAGTGATAATCTCCTGTTGATAAAACAGTAACTTTATTCAATCTAAAGCAAGCAGCTCAGTAAGTGACAAATCGCCGGGATCAGGGCGACAAATCGCGGGGATCAGGATCTCTGACTCTATAGTATGCAGCTGGTAATAAGCTGGTGACTGATGGGTGTTAGACAGTAGAGGCGCTAAACATCTTATGACTGGAGCCTCTACTGATCGTAGAAGCCCCTCATTTTTCCTCATCACTTGACAACTTCAAGTTACAGCAGGAACAAAACAGCAGTAAAAGATGCGAGCTGTCACTTCACCCAAGGGTACGGGGCTGGTGGAGAAGCTAAGTATACACACGATTTGGTGACATACATCTTTTCTGGAATCATCCCCTATGTAACAAATCTGGTCCTTCATGAGTTAATAGATATTCATAGGGTTTGATTGTGATTTTAGCGGAGACAAACATGGCAAGAACTGTGACTTTGCGGCAACGTATGTGCTGAAGCAATGTGGTGTAGCTATATGGAGGCATGAAATGCTAGCATCCGATATCGTCTTCCTGCAGGTCCCCAGCCCCCAGTACACAGCACAGCACTGCTCCGACCACAGGCTCCGTCAGACACAAAGCGACCCTTCCTCACAGACACAATATGACTCAGCCAGTCTGACAATATTACTACAAATATACCTGTACATATATAACACGACGGCTGCAGAATGGCGATTCTTGCACGCACATCACACTCACATATGGCCGGGTTATACAATACCTTTCCATGAGTCGCTCTGTGACAATTTTGGTCAGTCTTCAGGGGTCCCTGCGCAGGGCTAGTGAACACAGATGTGAAATGCTCTGTATTTCCAGCTGTCAACCAGGAAGAGAGCCAAGAGATTACTAACCCTTTTCACACCCTACACAAGGCTGAGGCGCTCCTCCTCGCATATTAACACATTCACTGCAGGACCCTTACAATGCACCACAGTCTGACGTTACTCTGCTGCTAATAAGGGCATCACACTGCAACGCTGATACGGAGAAAGCCTGCGCGACCAGTGCCTGCACCTACTGAGAACTCCTGGAAGAAGCCGTACTCACCAGGTACACCTCTCCAGCTCCGTACATCCACAGCTCCTTCACGGTCTTTGTTTAGTTGGCTGCAGAGATGACGTCTAGTAATGAGCGAACACTGCCATGCTCGGGGGCTCAGCACTTGTAACGAGCAGTAGGACGCTTGGATGAGCTCGACTCGGGAGATCCTCCTGACAAATGCTTATGTTTCCCATAGACTTCCATTATACTCTGTACAGTCGAGCCTGTCTGAGTGACCGACTGTTCGTTACAAGCACCTGGTGGTGCTCTCTCATCCCTATGTCATGGGGGTGTCACAGGTCACATACAGTCATGTGGTTTCTGGCCATAGAACGTCACAGCGTTTGGCTGCGCAGACCGCTCCCTGACTTTCCATTGTTCCTGCTGTCAGTAATCATTGGTATAGGTAGCTTTCCTGCTGGATTCATCTCTCCCCCTTTTGGACCTAGCAGGAGCTCGCTTTCCACCCAGCTGCTAATAATCGGTATTTTCTTGGAGCTTAAATACCCCTTCCATCCTTGGACTGGTGTTGGTGAAATTTATTAGTTCATTCAAGCCTTGGTTGCAAGTAGGTGGCTTGTACTCCTCTGTGGTATTGTTGCTGAAAACTCTGCTGAACGTCTACCTGAGTCATCTGTGGATAAGTAGTTTATGCATTTCCTCTCTGTGTGTCCTTCTCGTGTCTTCTATAGTGTTTAGTGGGGTTGACGAACAGCTCATCCCATGCGTTCCCTATTTAGGGCCCAGCATTAGGGACACCTAGGGACAGGTATCTGGCTCAGCGCATAGGTGCAGAACCTATCTAGGGTGTTGAGGGACCCCAATGACCAGCAGTAAGTTTGGTCAGGGGTAACTATCTTCCCTTTCCCTAGACACAGGGTTTCCCTTCCCTTCCCTTTTGCCATCACTTGGTACTTTTCCGTACCTAGCGTGACACCCTAGTCGTTACGAGTACCGAGCACCCGAGCATGGTACTGCTCACTCATCACTAGACGTTACAAGTACCGAGCACCCGAGCATGGTACTGCTCACTCATCACTAGACGTTACAAGTACCGAGCACCCGAGCATGGTACTGCTCGCTCATCACTAGACGTTACAAGTACCGAGCACCTGAGCATGGTACTGCTTGCTCATCACTAGACGTTACAAGTACCGAGCACCCGAGCATGGTACTGCTCACTCATCACTAGACGTTACAAGTACCGAGTACCCGAGCATGGTACTGCTCACTCATCACTAGACGTTACAAGTACCGAGCACCTGAGCATGGTACTGCTCACTCATCACTAGACGTTACAAGTACCGAGCACCTGAGCATGGTACTGCTCACTCATCACTAGACGTTACAAGTACCGAGCACCTGAGCATGGTACTGCTCACTCATCACTAGACGTTACAAGTACCGAGCACCTGAGCATGGTACTGCTCACTCATCACTAGACGTTACAAGTACCGAGCACCTGAGCATGGTACTGCTCACTCATCACTAGACGTTACAAGTACCGAGCACCCGAGCATGGTACTACTCGCTCATCACTAGACATTACAAGTACCGAGCACCCGAGCATGGTACTGCTCACTCATCACTAGACGTTACAAGTACCGAGCACCCGAGCATGGTACTGCTCACTCATCACTAGACGTTACAAGTACCGAGCACCCGAGCATGGTACTGATCACTCATCACTAGACGTTACAAGTACCGAGCACCCGAGCATGGTACTGCTCGCTCATCACTAGACGTTACAAGTACCGAGCACCCGAGCATGGCAGTGCTCACTCATCACTAGACGTTACAAGTACCGAGCACCCGAGCATGGTACTGCTCGCTCATCACTAGACGTTACAAGTACCGAGCACCTGAGCATGGTACTGCTTGCTCATCACTAGACGTTACAAGTACCGAGCACCCGAGTATGGTACTGCTCACTCATCACTAGACGTTACAAGTACCGAGTACCCGAGCATGGTACTGCTCACTCATCACTAGACGTTACAAGTACCGAGCACCTGAGCATGGTACTGCTCACTCATCACTAGACGTTACAAGTAGCGAGCACCTGAGCATGGTACTGCTCACTCATCACTAGACGTTACAAGTAGCGAGCACCTGAGCATGGTACTGCTTGCTCATCACTAGACGTTACAAGTACCGAGCACCCGAGCATGGTACTGCTCACTCATCACTAGACGTTACAAGTACCGAGTACCCGAGCATGGTACTGCTCACTCATCACTAGACGTTACAAGTACCGAGCACCTGAGCATGGTACTGCTCACTCATCACTAGACGTTACAAGTACCGAGCACCTGAGCATGGTACTGCTCACTCATCACTAGACGTTACAAGTACCGAGCACCTGAGCATGGTACTGCTCACTCATCACTAGACGTTACAAGTACCGAGCACCTGAGCATGGTACTGCTCACTCATCACTAGACGTTACAAGTACCGAGCACCTGAGCATGGTACTGCTCACTCATCACTAGACGTTACAAGTACCGAGCACCCGAGCATGGTACTACTCGCTCATCACTAGACGTTACAAGTACCGAGCACCCGAGCATGGTACTGCTCACTCATCACTAGACGTTACAAGTACCGAGCACCCGAGCATGGTACTGCTCACTCATCACTAGACGTTACAAGTACCGAGCACCCGAGCATGGTACTGATCACTCATCACTAGACGTTACAAGTACCGAGCACCCGAGCATGGTACTGCTCGCTCATCACTAGACGTTACAAGTACCGAGCACCCGAGCATGGCAGTGCTCACTCATCACTAGACGTTACAAGTACCGAGCACCCGAGCATGGTACTGCTCGCTCATCACTAGACGTTACAAGTACCGAGCACCTGAGCATGGTACTGCTTGCTCATCACTAGACGTTACAAGTACCGAGCACCCGAGTATGGTACTGCTCACTCATCACTAGACGTTACAAGTACCGAGTACCCGAGCATGGTACTGCTCACTCATCACTAGACGTTACA